>NW_027437549.1:600000-910070 GCF_965140245.1 Athene noctua | reverse complement strand
TCTATATTTTGGTATCCACACTGCTACAGCTGTAAAATTTGTGCAGTTCCCATGTTTGCCTTTCAATTTTTCCACAGTTCAAGAATAATTTAAGGCAGGGTATTTGAAACTTATTTGTAATGTTTCTTCAGGTGTCCCTCATCCCTGTTCATAAAGATACACCACTGAGCTGACTGGGAGTAATCTCAGTGACCTATCAGGGGTGCAGTCCATATTTGGGGTATCTGACAATCCCAGGGCAAGTTGGCACACTGATCTCCTGATAGTCTATACATTATTTTTGTGGCCCAAATAGTGTGTGACTTTGTTATATTGCAACCAGTTTCCTTTAATTTTTAGTTGTCCATTTTAGAGTGTACTTCCCTTCTCCAGTACATCATTCCCCAGTGGTATGGGTGTTATTCCACATGTACTTCCACATGGAGGTTAAATCTCTGATAAACACTCTCCATGGTATAGGATCTTCTGCTGACTGAGGGGTGGATAAACACAGTGTTACCAAAGAGACATTCTGAAATTTACCAAAATCTTGAATTAATTTAAAAACCAGTTTCCCATCACTTAAATGGAGAGAGAATAAGATCAGTAACATTAACAGAATACAGAGACCACCCTGTTAGGAGGATTAAAAAAAATCAGTCATCCTTTGCACTAACAATATTACTATGGGTAAAGCTAATAGAATTCCTAAAACTAGCAGTAACAATCCTTAAGTACACTCCAAGTGTTCATATGATTCACTACAGTCCCATGTACAATTCATTCAGCAGATCTGGCAAACTTAATTCTGAGTCCTTCTGTTTGTGTCACGGTCCCCTGGCCCCGCAGTGGAGTCTTTTTGGTTCTAGTGTATCTCCATCTCTACTTCCTCAGGGAGCTTTCTATCTGCTCTCTCCATAAAGATCAGTGACAGTTATTACACTGTGCAGTCCGAGCTTGTGCAGTTTCAAGATGGAGAATGTTTCTCTGACGTGCATTTACAGTTGAATATCTTTTGTATCAGGTCCTCCGTGCTTTACTTTTGGTCGAAGGACATTTCACCTCTGGATCAACACACTGGAGTAAGATATCTTCAACAAGGCAGGGAGTGTCAGAATCTGACCTTTTTATTATTTTTATTTCAACTTCAACTTAGTTCTTGTAGGCAGCTACAAGAACATGTACTTGCAGAAAGACCCTGCAGAGCTGTGTAACATAAGTAGATGTGTCAATTTTCAGTTATTCACACAGTCACTTCTGAAAACTTCTTGAAGCACCTAAATATTTGTAAATATATGGCCAAGCAGACACAGGATGCTGATGTTAACAGAACACTGTTCACTTCAGTAGCATTTGGATCTGGTCTCAAAATAAACATGTATATGTTTGATTTGTAGCTTGGGCTATCTAAACTGGTCCAAATGACACTGTGCAAACAGCTGACATCTTTAGCAACAGCATCTGGTCTAAGCAGGTCTGTTGTTCCAAGATTTCTCAGCCTGCCTCATCTGTTTTCCATAGGGCTGCGGTACGTAAATGATGGCCTGTGAGAAGGGACAAAAGGTAACTCACCATGACAGAATATTCTTGTGCTTGCTGTGACTGGGGAGTCCGCATTAAAGTACTGAAGAGTTTGTCATGAATGGTTTAAGATGGCATAAAACACCACAGAACTGACTGTAAATCAGGGTAGAAATGATGCAGCTCCTCCCTTCCTTGGAGAGTGCAAGTTGTTTCCCCACTGCCCCTGGCACTGCTGACAGCCTGCAGGGCAGACTCAGCGGAGAGGGAGGATGGAGAGCCAGAGCTCGGCTTGTTTTCATCAGCAAAAGGACTTCCGCTAACTCCAGTGGTGCTGGAGACTGGAAATTCTCTCATTCCACTAGCTGCTCCCTGTAGGCTTGGATTTTGAGGCACACAGGTAGTGCAGGTCCTTTTAGAGATTATTTTGTACCTGTGGAAAGGAGATAACGAGTCACCAAGGCTATTAGTTTGATATATTTTTCATACTTTGAATTCAATAGTACAGGAAATAGAGGGCAGCACCATTCTCCTCATACATGAATCTTTCCACAGTATGGAGATCCACTTCATCTGTTTCAATTTTACTGTTCAAAATGTTTTGTGTAGCTAATATAAAAGCATAGGTTGAATAATAATGAATAGGGGCTCTCTTCTTGATGATTTAGACATATAAGCCCTGATTTACCTGATGCTTGATGCATATAGGAAAAATGTGTTTAATATATTTACTCATGAATTTTAATGTAATCAAAATTCGGGAAGACATTTTCCCCTTAATAAAGACACCTAGTTCCCACCGGCAGCTACAGAGATATTTCTCTTAACTCATAAGTCTGACTGACTTGGTGTACTGAAGTCCTGAATATACAAGTGACTTTACAGTTTCTACCTATTTTTATATATTTGTCATTTGCTTCATTGAGAGGTCAAGAGAAACCCAAGGCAAGACTGATTCATTATGGGTTTTTTCCTATGAAATAGAGGAAAAAATGTTTTCTCCCTGTAAACTGTTCTTCAAGGACTGTCAGTCACAGGTTGGATTTTAATCTCATTTCTAGCTCAGAAAAATAGGAAGTTCAGACCTTGCATCAAGATTTAAGGGGGCTGGTGGTTCCTGCTAAGCTGCAGCATGTAAACCATGTAGCCCAGTGAATATGGTTTTGTCACACTGGTAACAGCTCACAGACTTTGTGCCAAGCTAAAAGTGCAGAGCTTGGGATTCCTTGGGCTTTCTCTTGATTTATGTCACCTACCTGGTGTTTTCTTTCAGCTTGTTTAGTTGAAACCAAAATTGCTTAACAATCAGATGACTATTATCTAACTTGGTTTAGCTTTTGCTCAGCTGTGTACAGTTGTCTAATGTAAGTCCTACTGTTATGTATCTCTGCATCAAGAGATAAAAGAACAGCAGGCTGTTAGTTATTCAGCGTAGAATGAACTGTCTGTAGCACTGGAATAAAAACGCATTACAGAAGAGTTTCAGGCATCGGAGAACAGCAAAGGCCTTGCAGCTGTGGGTGCAGAAGGATATCAAAGGCCCATGGCTACAGACAGCTCACCAATGGTTGACTACTGGTCACTGAAATAATATGATCTCGGGAACCAGGTAAAGCTAGTTTTCTACATCACAGAGAAAACAAAACCCACATATCTATCTGGCAAATGATATACAGTAAATCCAGATATTAGGTGGAACTGTGAATCACTGAAGATCAAATAAGGGAACTGTGACAGCAACCATGCAAAGATGAATCCACACGGATGCAGGGGCGAGAAGGAAGGACCCCCCTCCTTGATATCATATTCCTCCTCGCAAAGGCCTCGGTATTCTAACAAGCTCTCTTAAGCTGCTGAGATATCCCCAAACTGATGTTGGATCTTAGGAGCAGAAGGCTGAGCACAATATCACAGAAAGAGGTAGATACTGTAAAGTTTGTAGGTATCAATTTTAACTTAATCATTATGATGAATGAGCTTTAATAACTAGATTATTTTAGCTCTGTTAATAGCATTGCAACAGGGCTAACATCATTCATTGATTACACTTCGCAATCTTTAATTAGTTGAACAATTAACGATTGACTTTGCTTAGTAGGTGTGTTTTCTTGGTTCACGTAACGTGCAAAAATTGTAGAGAAATTAGTGGAAAATGACAGCAACCTAAGCTGTAATTTGGGCATAACCAATAGGTCTCAAGTGGAGTGATGTTTGTCTAATATATGTGTTCGATGCTTTTATAGAGGTTGACAACTTTGTGTATAGAGAATACTCCTGAGGAATTTTGCCTAGCAGAATTATGTTACCACTTAATTCATGAAGCAGTTTCATAAAAGACACCACCACCAACAACTAGAAGCACCACTCTATCACATAATGCAAGAGCAGGCGAACCCTAGGATTAGTCTATTTATAGGGAAATGGTATGAAGCTTGGGGTTAACTTGCAGTGTGTAAATGTAGAAGACCCTGATTTGGGGGAAATCTAAGGTGGCTTATGATTAAGTCTGGTTGCGGGCCTTTAGGCCAGACCAAAGTTCACCCTAAATCTAGCTCAACCAGCCAGTTTATCTTGTTAGGAATGGTTAAGGAGGGGTAGTTGCTGAAGATGAGGCCGTGGAAGGGAATGAAATGTCTCCCTCTGCTTTCAGGTACCCCTGGTTCTTGAAAGGAGTTGATCAGGGAGGGGTGAGAGCCTGAGACTGCCTCACTCACAGTCCAGGCTCAGGCTCAAGAACACACTGAAGTAGGGAATTGAAGGGATAAAGGGAGACTCATAGGTTGAAATAAAAGCAGTTTAGTAACTGTAATAAAATAAAACAATAACAACAGAAAGTAAAAATGGGTAATGCACAATGTGATTGCTCACCACCCACCGACTGATACCCAGCCTGTCCATAGCCAGCGATCCCGAAAAAACAAGATCCCCCTATTGCAATACCAGAGGCGAGAGAGAAACCCCTCCTTCCGGCTACTCCTTTATATACTGAGCATGAGGTTACATGATAAGGAATATTCCACTGGCTAATTTAGATCTGGTGCTCTGGCTGTGCTCCCTCCCAGCTTCTTGTATATCTGCCTATGGGCCGGACATGGTGAGTTGGAGAGACCTTGATCCCTTAGCAACAACCATAAACATCAGTGGTGCTGTCAGCATTTTCTCATAGCCCATGCTGAATCCAAAACATAGCACTATTTTAGCTACTAAGAAGAAAAATTAACTCTGTCCCAGCCAAAACCAGGACACCCCTCAACAAGCACATGTGCCAGGCCCAGCCACACCATCTAAACACACCACTTGCCCAGGCACACAGAAGGTGCTAGCAGGGAATCCTCTCCCTGGCTTTCCCGAATGCTTTGCAGCCTGTCCAGCCCAATAGCAAACCTGAGGCTCTGCGCTTGCTTTGCCCCTGAACAACCACTGCCACCAGACCTAGAGGGCTGCAGCTGTGAGGTGAGGAGGCTCCATGGCAGCCCCAGAAAAACTGAGATAAACATATTGGACCATTACAAGAAGTTACAGTGCAAACTGAGATGACGGATGTGCAAGAAGACTGGCTTCAAGACCTGAGAACATAAAGACGGAGGGAAGAAGTCCCAGGCTGTGAAAAGAGTTGCCTACAGAGGAGGGCTGCTGACACAGCCTGGAATATGCTGCAAAAGAGAACCAGCTGGAAACTGCCAAGACCGATCCACAATTTAATAACGCAAGAACAAGAAGCACCCAGGTGGCCCTATGCCAATGAGTACAGGCATTTGGGACCCCAGGGATGGTGCCTGAGGCACGTGCCATGCTCTTGAGTGCAAAGAGCATCGAGGCCCGAGGAAGGTCTAAAACACAGAAGATGGACAACACAAACTACACAACAACACAGACACAAGCTGGAACCGCCCTGCCCAGTACAGTCTTGTACTGCAAAGTAACCCTCTCTGCCCAAAGGGGACTGTTCCTGAACAGCTCTCTCACACTAACTCTAAAACTCCTCTGCAATCCCCAACCCTGTCCCTTCCAGCCCCTTCCCAGCCCTGGTCCCTCAACTCAGCTTTCACAAGCCAGGGCCTCTGAAAGCATCCTTGATAAAAACACTTCAGCTAACTGGGATGTTCCTGAGTCACGAGGTTCCTCTTCACCACCTGCAAAAAACCCCCAAATGTTGCTGACCTTAGGCAACACACTGGCCAACACCAACCCCTTCCACAACACCCCCCTCAGAAGTGCTGGCACCTCACTCCAGAGCCAGAGGCCACGGCAATCATTGCTTGTGGTGCCTAAGATACCCAGGGATTAATTAAATTAAATTTTCATTGTGCTTCTGAGAAGTCACCTGCACGTGCTCCTCCCCACTATCACCCCAGTGCACCCCCAAATGCACAAACAATTTCAAAGGTGGCTCAGACTGCACTTGCAAAACCAAGGTAAATGCTTAACTGAGTTGCCATACAATACCTTGCTGTTAGACACTGACTGGCTGACAACCCCCTCACCTTCTGGGGCTGCTCATTGGCATGTGGCTTCACCCCTCTGAGGCTACAGGCAGCACCTGCAAAAACCAAACCAAGACATGTGCTGAGATACTGCCTGGAACTGCAGCCTGCCCGCACTGATCCCCACCTCCTGCTCCTTTATCCCCTTGGCCCCTCACCCACCCTGTCTCTGTCCTTTACTGGTGGTTGTGCTGGGGCTCGCGCACCACCTGTGAGACACAAACAACAAGGGATGCTTCTGACTGCACCAACTTTACGGCACCTGAAAAATAACTGCAGCTTCAGTCCACTAATCATGGCTCACCTTGCCAGAGCCAGCTCCCCCGCCAATATCCCACTTCACACATGGCTTTCCATCTTCAAAAACCAAAGCAAACCCTACAAGAGAGTCATACAGCACCAGCAACATCTCCCCTCCGACATCTCTCCCTGACCCCCCTTCTTACAGCACTCACTGCCTCCATCACTCTTGTGTGCATCTTTCCCCTCTGCATCTGAAAAAAATTATTAAACCAGTCACCCAGATGCTAAGTGATAGCTTAGCAAAACCAGAGGTCTTGATTCCAATCAGGAATATCACCTAGAGTCCAACAACAGCCTGCCAATAAAAAAACCAAACCCACTCCCTACTCTCCAAAGTGTAAGCCTTAACATCTTTGAGATTCCATCTGCTTCACTACTGCTGAGCAGCCCCTCCCACACGGCTCCAATCGCTCCTTAAAACCCTGTGGCAGTGACTGTCCCCCCAGACGGCCAATGGCTCCTTCATCCGAGGCCACTGCACAACCGCTGCCTGAAGGGTCTGGGCCTGTCAACACATTAACCACAGACTCCTATTGCTGTGCCCCTACCTGATGGACGAGGGGACAGAAAGACTGCTCTAAAGAAGAGGAGAGGTTCTGACAAACCAAGAGGGCTATAAATTACACTCCAGAGATAAAAGTGTGCTGAGGAGACCCTCTAAAGCCTCAGAAACATTGGAATCACATAACCGATATCACATTTTTACTACATCCATTTTAAAAAAAATAACCAAATGTTAAATGAATCCATTATCTAAGCAATATTTACCATACTGTTTGCCACTGCAGTCTATTCCACTTACAATATTTCCTCGTTAGTCAGTCACTACTCTGCAATGAACAAAGGTTTTCATCACCTGGCCTTGAGTGCTATCCTCAGCTTTCTTTATGTGATTATATTTCATTCTACTATTCATCACTGAATGTCTCATTTTAGTGCATATTATGTTGCACTAAATTCACCAGTGCTGAATTAAGCTGGTAATGGAGTTGTCCAGGGACCATACTATGAACTCTATCTTGGCTTTGCCTTGTCCTGGACGACCCAAAGAATGTACAGATGTTCCCATCTCACTGATTGCTGCTTTTTGTTTTGTGTTCATCAGGGTGAGGGTGGGGTGGGAGAAGTGTTACTAATTTTAAAAGAAGTCATTTGTCTTCCTGCCTCGTTTCATGTCTCTTTGAATCTATAAAAGCACTTTGCATCTCATCTGTAACTATATGTCTTTAAACAGCCTTTTGTGGTGGACTTTGCCAGAAGCTCTGGAAACTGCAAATAACTGCCAGCTTGTTTCCCTTCTCCCCACCATTGTTCTGATTACAGTAATAAATAACAAGTAATTTCCTGTTGAAGAACACCCAAGTCCACGTGGCTTGAATGGCGGATTTTGAAGGAGATGAGGAGTCAGTAAATTATTTCAGAGAAAACTTTCAGTTTCAGCCAATCCTGAAGACTTCCTGAATTTCATTTGAATTTCCTGGATAGTTTCAGCTGAAAAGAAAAAAAAGGAATGGACTTTTTTCCCTCCCAATTATCTGGTGGAATTACAAAAAGTCTTTACTCTTCGGTTTGCAGAGACCCCAGCAATGTGGCCTCAACAAGAACCACACAAGAAACTCGTGTCTAGTCTGGTCATTTCTCTAGTTCCTCCTTGCTGTGTGTCTGGACTGCAGTATCCTCATTTCTCCCTCCTGTAAGATAGGGAAAATAAAAGCATTATTCAGAATGCAGCAGAAATACTTTTCTTGTGCTTTCTAAGGAGTCAGGAAGAATTTTCAGAAACCATGTCATGGTTGCTGCATTATATATGTAATGAAGTCTGCATTTTCATGTAGGACATCTTCAAAATTCAAGTTTTTTGCAAAAATGTGATTTTTCAAAGCTGGAAATAAGTATGTTTTATCATGATGGTTAAAAATATTGTTTTATAGGACATGTTTGTTAATTTCAAACATTCCCCAGACATCATACACATCTGAACATATTCAGTTTGCATTGGGAAATAGGAACTAGGGAGTGAACTTGCCTGTGAACTTTAAAGTTCACAGTAAGAGGCTATGAAAGAACAAAGAACTCACTTTTGATTGTAAACACTCCACAAGACTGGAAAAAACCTTTCTGAAACAGCCAGTTTTGAAGATGAAAATATCATTCCATTTCACATTCCTCACAAATGTTCAGAGTTTCCAATCTCTTCTTTTTTTGTGGGAAATGTGTTTCTCTGTAACTGCCAGTTAAAAGGTCAGTTTAATTCCAAATCTTGAAATGGAAAAAGAGGAGAAATATTGAAAAAGAAATAGCTGGCCTTCCTCTTGGGGTGGCGCTGGGGCCCCCGGGTGAGCAGTCCCTGTCCTCGTCAGCAGTGGAGGGACCTGCCACTGCCTGCCTCAGCTCCTCACAGGGCTGCTCCTGAGCTCTGGGGTCAGGGGCAGGAGTGTCCTCCAGGGTGGTGACAGGGCCAGGGGTGGCGACGGGGCTGTGCTCCTGCTCCTCAGCAGCCTGGGAGTCCCGGGGCTCAAGATGCCCTATGAAGTGCTCCCTGCACCGCTCTGCAATGACGGCAACGAGCTGGCACACAAATGTCACTGTCCAGTGCTCCAGGAAGGACTGCAGCTCCCACACCAAGGCCTCCTTGTCCGGCCCATAGTGACAGAGAAAAGTGACGATGGTGGCCTGTGCCACATCCACCAGCCACCAGTGCTCCCTGTGTGTCTCCAGGAGCTGCTGCCTCACCCAGGGCATCAGGGGCTCCAGGATCACCATGCAGTCCTGGAAAAGGCTCGCCCAGACATGGGGCAGAAAGCTACCCACAGGCACTGGGTCCGCAGTGTGCTCCTCGTCCTGGTGGCCGTCAGCCGATGGATGGGAGGGGCACGGCTGGAAAGTCATCTCCAGAAAATCTTCCTTTGACCGCACAGAGTACATGATGGACTTGACAGTCTGCCTGCAGAGCGGGCATGACGCTTTCCTCTTGGCCCACCGCACAATGCAGCCCAGGTAGATCTGGTGGAGACAGGGGGTCACATAAGTGACGCTGTCTTCGGTCTCCCCACAGATGGGGCAGCTCCACTCGCTCCCTGCAGCCACGCTGGCTTCTTGTGGCAGATTGGGGAGAGATGAGGATGAGGAACTGCTCCCCCTCACTGGCGTCACATGCTGCAAAATGAAGAAAGGCCCCAGTCACTTGCTGTCCCAGCAAGGGGAGGGGAGGAAGAAATGCCCAGGCCCCTGGCGAAGGACACCCTCCAGCTCCCAGAGCCCCTTCACCCGCCTCGGGGGGATGCTCCCCCACACAGCTCACCTCCGCTGCCATAAGTGCTCCCGATGGTGCGCACCTGCCTGATGCAGGCAGGGATGGGGAAACAGAGGGGATGGCTCCAGGACGGGCACTGAGAGCTGCAGACAGCAGCCCCCAAAGCACCACCCAGCACCGGGAGCAGCCTCGCTTGACACTCCAGACATCACAGACAGGCTCAGCATGAGTCCAGGCATGAACCAGACTGGGCCGGGCGAGGAAGAGCCTGAAGAGAGGGACGTGACGTCACAGCCCACCACTGTTTTAGTCAGGTGCGTGTTTTCCATAGTCAGTGTAACAAACATGGACAGGATTTTTAAAATGTTTTCCTACACACCCATAAAGGCAGACATCTCTGTGTTGGATTCACAAAATCATGCTGCTTAAAATGACACCTCATTAAAATACTTTCTGCCTTTGTTTTTTTATTTCTTGCCCCTCTCCTCGACCATCTTTACTTTCCTCCACCTTACTCTTCCTCCTCTGCACATGCCAGCTGGCAGGCAATCATCAGATCTTGTCTTTCTCAATGGAGCCAGAATTGTTTTGTTCCTGCCTCTAGTGGGACCATTCCAAAGGAAATGTTCTATTATTTTGAGAAATTTATTGAAGCTTTTTAAATCTGACCTGAGTACAGAAGAGGCTACTCTCTTTTGCTGGCCTGTTTTCTTCCTTCCTTCATCTATCCATAATAGAGCATCTCTGTTGAAATGGGACTGAAAATGACATTTGTTCTTGCAGGCTGGTCCCACCAATTTCCATGAGACTGCTTTGCACAGCATGCATTGCACAGGGAATGCAAAAATTATAGTACAGGCCCAAACCAGCAGTGGTACATCACATACCCTAAGGATCACAGTTGGTAGGTTTGATGGTTTAGAAGTTACTTCTCTTCTTTAATTCTTCGGATTTCCTCCAAGTGGCAGGTCATAGTTCCAGTGATATGGGGGGGTTGAGAGGATATGGGGTTGTTTTGTGTGATTTGGGGGGTTATGGGGAGTTTTGGGTTATATGGGGGTATATGGGAAAGTTTTGGGGTGATCTGGGGAGATATGGGGTGGTGATTTGGGGGATATGGGGAATATGTGTGATTTTTGACGGATATTGAGGGTTGGGTTACTATTGGGAGGTTTTGAAGAGATTTAGGGTGATTTGGGGGGATATGGGGGGGCTAAGTGCTGTGGGGGGCTCTGTGGGGGTGTTGTTTGGGGGGGGCTGTAGTGCACTTTGGGGTCACAGCTCCCCCCCCCCCCTCTTCTCCCGCAGCCCCCCGATGCACTTTGGGCAGCATCTGTGTGTGGTGGTGTACCCCTCCTGCCACAGTGACCCCCCCAGCCACCAAAGTGACCCCCAACACTACAGCTCCCCACTCCAGAATATCCTGTGGCAGATTTAGTCACAAGAGAGAAAAGATGGTTTTAATATAAACAGCAACTGTGGGGCCCCAGAGTCACAGCGGTTCAGGCAGTGACAATGAGTTCCTTCCCAAATACTGAGCTTCTCCAATAAGCATGAGGTTAAAAACAATCCTGCCAAATCACTGATGATTTCATCAAATATACAGAGAACTCAAGGCTGAAGTGACTGTTTTGCTTGACAAGCAAAGCAGACGCACTGAGAGGGAGGGAGTAAAATACCTTAACTACAGATGGAGTAAGAGAGTATCAGAAAACATCCTGATTTTCAGAAAACCTTCTTTATGATCTCAGAAGCATATGCAAGGCAGTTGGGGGGAATCTTTGGCTGGCTTCTCTTGCCAAAAACAACTGGAGGTTGACAAAAAGTCAGCCCTATGGTGGGCCTGCACCATCAGCACACACACACACAAACATGTATTACCCCAAGGAAACAAGTCCCCCGCCCTCAGAAAACCTGCAGGGTGTGGGTTTGGTAGCCACTACACCCAAAGGCAGTGGTTAGAAACTGTAACCAAGGCATAGCCAAGACCCCAATCAAATGCAATAAAATCACACAGCAGTAAAAATTCAGCTTTGGTCTAGAAAAAACCCCACCACTATCATGCATGCTATCACTAACGTTCAAAATGTTTGAAGTCTTCACCAGATGCCAGATTTCTTTATCGTCAGAGACGATGTACAGCACTTCCCATCTCCAAAGCACACACCGATGTGAAGGGAAGTTGCCTGCAGGAAATGTAACCAGGGACACCCAGCACATTGACTGCAAGGCCAGAACAAGCAGTGACCCGGGATGGGAACGGCTGGCCAGGGAGCAGCCCTGCAGGAACAGCCTGGGAGCTGCAGGGAATCAGAAGCTGGATGCACACCCTGTCTCATAAAATGACAGCAAAGGTCCCCGGGCTGTCTGATGCAGAGCAGAGCCTCCGAGGCACGAGCAGCCGCCCCTCAGCTCTGCCCAGCACTGAGGAGGCTGCTGGGCACTCGGCTCCACGGGAGCCAGCTCACGGGCTAAACGACCAGCAATCTAGGAAGGGCCATGGGCACTTAGGAAAAGTTTGGGGCCAACGGAGCCATACAGTCTTTGGGGGAACTTGAGTCTGCATTTCTGCAGCAGAGGACCAAAGAGATGGAAGAGAATATGAAAGACAACCAGGAAGCTGAGGAACAGCAGCTCTGCTGAACCTCAGCCATGAGCAAGATGGGAAACAGCAGATTTCAACAGCAGCAGGGATGCTCCAGGTTAGAGCTCAGGGAAAACTTTCTAGTGTAAAGGCTGATGAAGCACTGGCAGAGGGTGCTTACAGGGGAGGTGGAGACTTTTTAAGAAGATTAAACAACATGCAAGAAGAACATGAGCACATCTGACCCTGCTTGAGGCCAGGAGGCCAGACGAGGTGACAGCCCATGGCCCCGTCCGAGCCCACGGAGCTGCGTGTGGCAGCCCTGAGCCTCCCCACGGGGCCCTGCAGAGACACTGCACAAGGACAGAGCTCACCCCGCTGACCTGGGACAGTAAAGCAGACACACGCCCAGGAGAACTCTGGGTACAAGGACAAAATTTTAAGGCCACAGAACAAATCTCAAAACCAGAAGCTTAATGAACTGTTTTTCTCCTTCTCCTTTTAGAATTCCTACACACAGAGAGTTTGAATATAATTCCAGGAGTTTGAAATATATGTAAAAATATCTTCTTACAGCTATTATCTCCATACTACAGGTTTGACAGTGAACTCTGTACAGTGCCTTAAAACTCCAAAATATCTTGTCATCAGCTCCATCCACATTTTTCCTCTTACGAGCCTTCCTACTCTGCTCCTACTTTCTTATTTTCTTTCTTTTCTTTTCTCCCTACACTATTGAATTATAGCAAAAAGCAAGATGATCAAAGATGATTGGATGAAGGTCCCAAGCTGAAGTATGAGAGATGTGGTATCAGCATAGTTAAATAAATCAGGGAGAAAGGAGATATATTGATAGCTGAAAGGTTTGTTCATTTGAGTTCATTTCTACTGCAAATCATCTGCTAGACCCACTTTTGAGAAAGTCTGAATGTAATAAACAGAGTCATTCTCTGACAGCTTGTTGATGAGGAAAAAATAAGTTATGAGTAGTACTGATTTGGGGTGAAATGGTAGAAAGTGACAATCAATAGAGCTTAGTCAGATATAAAATACCAGTCATGATGGGATTGTTACGGGAGCCAAATCCTGGTATCAGCTAAGCAAGGGAAGAAGCTCTAAATGGGATCCCCAATGTAAGCTGTGGATTGCTTTATAGAAAAAATAACCCTAAACTATTCATTTTCCTTTTTAATATGTGAGATGGTTTGTATTTCAGCATATTGTCACCTCTGTTTTTCTAAAGCTTTTGAAAAAAATTCTTTCCACCTCCCTAGTATTTCCATTAAATGTCATCAACGCTCTTTTCAAATCTCTGAGAGAAGTCTGATTCTCCTTATTTAAGAGGTAACGAGAAGATGGAAAGAGGTCGAGGCTACATTTCCCTGAGCAGTCAGTAATGCTGGTGCCTTCCGTCTAATCCATAAAGGGAGAGCCCTACAGAAACGAAATATTCAAAGGTCCTGGCAAACTCTTAACTTTGGTGGATGTCAACAGCTGCTTCCAAGTTCTCAAACTCTGGGTCACAGGCTGAGAGGTGAAAAGTGGGACCTTCACAGCAAGCTGTGTACGCACAGCAAGCTTGCTCACAGAGTCTAGAACAGGAGGGATCCTAACCGACAGTCCTCTGTTCTAATTGCAGAGTTAATTAATTTTACCACTCAAATGACTCATGGTGATAAAACCCAACAACCATACACTATTCCATGTGAAAGTTCTGTACATTTATCGGTATTTATATAATGCCTCACTTCCAAGCACAACCACCCTGGAAAATAACAGCAATAACAACTTCAGAGCAGCAATGGGTATTTCTCACTGGTTATTTCTCCCATGCACCATTGCTCAGCGCATTGCCTTTCCATAGACTCTGGACCCCAAGAAATAATTCTTGAAATCTGCCTCACAAATGGAATTTGATACAGAAGTAGTTACACCCCCAAGGTGAACGACAGGGGTGTTGGTAACGATCAGCATCCCACCAGAAATCCCTGCAGGCTGTGATGAACCCTGTTGCATCTAGGGGAGACAGAAACCCTGTTCTGAAGAACCTCTGGCATGGATCAGCTACAGAAATGCCAACAGCCAGACAGAGGATGTGCACAGCCTCGGGGAGGAGGGGCCTTGGGACAGTCTCAGTGGTATGAGCGGAGCTGTGAGCAGGAGGTTGGGGAAGGACTGGGACTCACCCAGCTCCGGCTGCGAGGAAGGCACAGGACAGGCAGAACAGCCCAGCCATGCCGAAAGGCAAGCTGGCCAGGAAACCAAGGGCAATGCGGAAAAAAAGCCACTGATTTCTAAAGAGGGATTCATAGAGATTGCGATGGTTTAAATGCTTGTTTATCTGGAATCCCATTTGCACGCATGGGATTATCACCTCCAGATCAAAAATTCGGGTGAATCACATCAGGAAGAGGATGGACAAGACCCTCTGAGGTCCTCTCCACGCGTATTTCTGTCAGTCCATACTCTGTGACAGAAAACTCCCCTGGGTCAGAGCTGCCTGGGCTGAGACATTCATGGGAGGAAACTCTGCCATGAGCTCTGGCAGGAGCAGCAGCCCAGGCAGTTTTTCTCTTGGGCTCTGTCTTCCATTAGCAATGGGATTCAACTATAAAACTGCTTCTTCCCCCCCACAAATATCCAGCCCCACGCCACAGGAGGGACGGGAAGCTGCTCCCAGTCCCTCGGCCAAGTCCCTCTCACAGCAGAGCAGCTGACTTTAGGGCTGTCCCGGCAGCCCCAGTCCCATTCCGGAACCCACCCGAAGCAGTTTGTCATTAACAGCACCTGCTGGAGATCCTCAGGGCTCAGGATTTACAGTGCAAGAGGCAAAACGAAGTTAAAATGGCCACATTTGGCTGGGTCGCTGCTCCCTCTCCCTTTCCAACCCCAAATCGCTGCTTAACACGCACCCCCCTCACCCCCCCCTTTCAGCTTCCCGGGAATTCAGCACCACGAGACACCGGACAGGCCGCGGGAGGGTGAAGCCGCTTTTCTTTTTTTTTTTTCCTTTTCCCGCCCAAAGCTCCCGCCGCTCCGGGGTCCCGCTGTACTCACCCCGAGCGGCTGCTCCCGCCAGGGGCCGGGCGAGGCTCCCTCCTCCCGGGGGCCCCCACGGGGGGACGGAGGCGGCGGGGGCTGGGGGGGGGCAGGGCGGAGCGGCGCTTCGTTTTCTCCGAGGGCGCCGGGCGCGGGGGGGGCAGTTTCCCCGCTTCCCCCTCCGGGCGCCGGAGCTGGGGGGGCGGCGGGGGGGGGAGGGGGGGTTTTCGGCGCGGGGCCGGGACGCAGCGTCCGCCCGGCAAAGGCGGCCGGTTCGCCGCCGCCGGCACGAGAAAGCAGAGCTGCTCCGCTCCGCTCCCCGCGCCGGCACCCGGGGCTCAGCGTCCCGTCCCCCGCCGCCGCCGCCGCTGCCCGCGACCCCCCCCACCAGCGCCAGCCCCGGCGGGAGCCTCCGCGGCTGCTGCCTCCACCGCGGGGACCGGCCTGAGGGGACGGGGCGGGGCCAGCAGCCTCATTGGCAGCTGGAGGGGAGGGGGCGGGGCCAGAAGCTCCATTGGCAGCTGGAGGGGAGGGGGCGGGGCCAGAAGCTCCATTGGCAGCTGGAGGGGAAGGGGCGGGGCCAGAAGCTCCATTGGCAGCTGGAGGGGAGGGGGCGGGGCCAGAAGCTCCATTGGCAGCTGGAGGGGAGGGGGCGGGGCCAGAAGCTCCATTGGCAGCTGGAGGGGAGGGGGCGGGGCCAGAAGCTCCATTGGCAGCTGGAGGGGAAGGGGCGGGGCCAGAAGCTCCATTGGCAGCTGGAGGGGAGGGGGCGGGGCCAGAAGCTCCATTGGCAGCTGGAGGGGAGGGGGCGGGGCCAGAAGCTCCATTGGCAGCTGGAGGGGAAGGGGCGGGGCCAGCAGCTTCATTGGCAGCTGGAGGGGAGGGGGCGGGGCCAGAAGCTCCATTGGCAGCTGGAGGGGAGGGGGCGGGACCAGCAGCTTCATTGGCAGCTGGAGGGGAGGGGGCAGGGCCAGAAGCTCCATTGGCAGCTGGAGGGGAGGGGGCGGGACCAGCAGCTTCATTGGCAGCTGGAGGGGAGGGGGCGGGGCCAGAAGCCCCTTTGGGCGCCATTACCGCCTTCAGCCGACTCTGTCCCTCAGGCACCAGAGCAGACCCCCCACCAACGCGGTGAGGTGGGCGAAGCTTTCTACAAACAGTTGGGAGAAATCTCGTGGTCACTTGCCGTTGTTCTTGCGGGGGACTTGAACCTCCCGGGTATCTGCTGGGATCACAGCACAGAGAGAGGGAACAGTCCAGGAGGTTCCTGGGCTGTGTGGAGGACAACGTCCTCACCCAGCTGGTGAGTGAGCCGGCAGGGAAGGTGCCCCCATGGACCTGCTGCTTGGGAAAGGGGAGAGCTTGTGGGGGAGGTCAAGGCCAGAAGCCGTCTAGGGTGAGATGATTGAGTTTTCCATCCTTGGAGGAACAAAGAGAGGGGTTAGTAAAACTGCCACCTTAGACTGCCAGAAGACAGACATGTTCATAAGACTGATTGACAAAATCCCTCGGGAGGCTGCCCTGAAGGAAATGGGAGTCCAGGAAGGCCGGACATACTTCAGGAGAGCAGTGGGAAAGGCCCAGGAGCAGGCTGTGCCCGTGAGCTGGTAAACAAGCAGGCGGGGAAGAAGACTGGCCTGGCTGAACAGGGACCTTTGGCTGGACCTCAAGAACAAAAGGAGAATCTATTGCCTTTGGAAGAGGGGGCAGGTATCTCATGGGGACTACAAAGATGTAGTGAAGTTATGCAGGGAGAACAGGAGAGCCAAAGCAGTTAGCGCTCAACCTGGCTACAGCTGTTAAGGATGACAAAAAATGTTTCTATAAATTCATTAACAGCAAAAGGAGGATTAGGGAAAATCTCCCTCCTTTACTGGGTGCGGAGGGAAACCTGGTAACTAAGGATGAGGAAAAGGCTGAGATACTCAGCGTCTACCTTGCCTCAGTCTTTAGCAGTGGAACTGGCTGTTCCCTGGACACCCAGCCCCAGGAGCTGGGAGATGGGGAGGGGAAGCGGACTGAGGTCAGCACAGTTGCAGAGGAGGTGGTCAGAGACCTGCTGCACCCCTTGGATGCACACACGTCTGTGGGAGCGGGTGGGTTACACCCAGGGGTGCCGAGGGAGTCGGCAGATGTGCTCGCCAAGCCGCTATCCATGATTTACCTGGAGTCATGGCTGACTGGGGAGGTCCCATGGGGCTGGAGGGTGGCAAATGTGACACCCATCTACAAGAGGCAGAAAGGAGTATCCAGGAGACTATAGATGTGTCAGTCTGACCTTGTTGCCAGGGAAGATCATGGAGCAGTGCGGGAGCTATGGATACGCACACGACCAGTATGATCAAGCAATGCCAATTTATTGAAGGTAAGCAAGCCCTTTTACAGCTTTCTTCTGTGCACGCGAACGGTATGTGGTACAATCCTTATGACTGGATAGTTAGCTTTGTCCATGCGCTTCAAGCCTTCTTGCGATTGGATAATAAGCACCACACTCAATGTCTTTTTCCATCCAAACCATCTCCTGGAGTTGTTTGTTTGCTGAGTTCTTTGTTCTGTGTCCTTGTCATGTCCTTGCCGAGGCGTGCACACGTGCAGGATTGCTCACATGTCCATTATCTCCCAACAGAGCAGGTCATCTCAAGTGCCATTACAAGTCATCTAATGGACAACCAGGGGATCAGGCCCAGTCAGCATGGGGTTATGAAAGGCAGGTCCTGCCTGACAAACCTGATCTCCCTCTATGACAACATGACCCGACTATTCGATGAGGGAAAGGCTGTGGATATTGTCTACCTGGACTTTCGAAAAGCATTTGACACAATTCCCCATAGAATTCTCATAGAAAAACTAGCTGCCCATGGCCTGGGTGAGGGAACGGTCTGCTGGGTCAAGCCCTGGCTGGATGGACGGTCCCAGGGAGGGGTGGGCAGTGGAGCTAAATCCAGCTGGTGGCCGGTCACAAGTGGTGTTCCTCAGGGCTTGGTGTTGGGACCATTTCTGTTCAACATCTTTATTGACGATCTCAACAAGGACACAGAGTGGATCATCAGTGAGTTCGCAGATGACACCAAGTGAAGCGGGAGTGTCGATCTGCATGAGGACAGGGAGGCTCTGCAGAGAGACTTGGGTAGATTGGATCAGTGGCCAACGTTAATGGGATGAGCTTCAACAAGGCCAAGTGCCAGGTCCTGCCCTTGGGCCACAACAACCCCCTGCATGGCCACAGGCTTGGGTAGGTGTGACTGGAGCTGTCTGGGAGAGAAGGATCTGGGGGTTCTCATTGACAAGCAGCTGAACAGGAGCCAGCAGTGTGCCTGGGTGGCCAGGAAAGCCAACGGCATCCTGGCTTGGATTAGAAATAGTGTGACCAGCAGGAGCAGGGAGGTGACAGTCCCCCTGTGCTCTGACTGGTGAGGCCACACCTGGAGGGTTGTGTCCAGGTTTGGGCACCTCAATGCAAGAGAGATCTCGAGGGGCTGGAGCGAGGGCAGAGGAGGGCAATGAGGCTGGGGAAGGGCTGGAGAATCAATCCTGTGAGGAGCCAGTGAAGGAGCTGGGAGTGTTCAGTGTGAGGAGGAGGAGGCTGAGGGGAGACCTCGTCACTCTCTACAGCTCCTGACAGGACATTGCAGAGAGGCTGGGGCTTGGCTCTGCTCACAGGGAATTGGTGACAGAACAAGAGGGAACGGCTTGAAACTGCAACAGGGGAGGGTCAGACTGGGCATCAGAAAAAATGTTTCCCAGAAGGAGTGGTCAGAGAGTGGAATAGACTGCCCAGGGAGGGGGGGAGTCTCCATCCCTGGGGGTGTTTAAGGGCTGTTTGGATGAGCTGTGGGGGATGTGGGGTAGGGGAGAACTTCTTAGAGTCGGGCTGAGGGTTGGACTCGATGATCCCGAGGGGCTTTTCCAACCTGAGTGATTCTGAGATTCTATGGTAAGCCTGTTATTGCATCGCTTCATCACTATGGTTGACAGATCTTACACTAATGGCATCACATTAATAGAAAAGATGAACATTGGTAGGGTCAGGACTGATTTCAGCAACTGGTGCCCAGCAACACCCTGGAGATGGACATCTTGGGCCTGGTGCTGAGACTTGTGCTGCTGGTGCTGGTGCCACCTTTGCTGGAAGACTATTCAGTCAGCCATCCAGAACAAAGAGAGTGTTTTCAAAGGAGGAATTCCCACTTGCTGGGTGAACCAAATCTCTGCATGGAGCATCCATCAGGGGAGACCATGGAGAGCTAGAGGCCTCCTGCCTAGGCCGCCTCCCTGGAGCCCATAGAGCCCTGGCAGAGTGTCGCAGGAAGTAGGCCCTGTGGGGGCCAGGGGGACGCCCGGGGGGGCGCCTGCATGTTGTCCCTCCCCAGCACCTTCCCACACTACTGCCTGTGGCATGAGGGGTAATTGGGGACCCAGGGGGATTATTGGGGGGGTATTATTGGGGTTCTGTGGGAGTTGTGGGGTTTATTGGGGTGCTGGGGGGTTCTGGGTCCTAGAACGAGTGTAATGGAGTCGTGAAGGATGGGGGTGGGGGGGGAGCAGGTGTCCTGGCGGGGTTTGGGAGGGTTACTGGGGTCCTCGGGGGGGGGGGGGTCCTGAGGGAGATATTGGTGTCGAGGTGGGGGATTGGGGACGTCCTGGAGGGGGTTCTGGGGGAGGTACTGGGGTCCTGGGGGTGTCTTGAGGGAGACGTTGGGGTCTAGGGGAGGATGTTGGTGCCTGGGGGGGGTTATTGGGGTCATGGGGGAGTTGAGGGGGTTATTAGTGTCGGGGGGGGTGGGGGGGGTGTCAAATGGGCTCCTGGGAGCAGTTTCTGGGGGAGATATTGGGGTCCTGGGGGACAGTAATGGGGTGCAAGAAGGGTCCAGAGGGGGGTTACTGGGGTCCTTGTGGGGATTTTGTGGGGGATCTGGGGGTCTCCTGGGGGGGCTAATGGGGCTCAGGGGGAGTCCTGGGGTGGGCTGGTAGAGTCCTGGGGAGGTATCTGGGGTCTTTGGGGGTAAAATGGACAACTGGGGGGCCAACAGGATCTGATGGGGCACTAATGAGGTTGGGGGGGGTTGGGGGCTTGAGGATGTTTTGGAAGGACCTGGGGGTGGCAAATGAGGTTTGGGCGGATTTCAGCGAGGATCTGGGATTCCTGGGGGTCCCAGGGGTACCTGTCCCCCCCCAGCAGGTGCTGTTGCTCCAGGGGTAACCCGAGAGCATCAGCCCCGACAACCTGCAGAACCAGTGCTGGGACGTCGGGGAGGTGGGGGACGGTGCCTCCACCACCACCGGGGCCACCCTCACCTGGGTGCTGCGGGGTGAGTCCCCCCGATCCCAACCCCCCCCTTTTCACCCCAAAATGGCCCCTGGTCTCCAGATCGATGTTTGACCACCAAATCCCCCAGTTTTACCCCAGAATTTCTGTTTGACCTGATTCGCGGAAACAGACTCTACAACTCGAATAGAGTTATACAGCAGGGATGTTTACTCCGGCACTGGGGTGCAAGGGGATTTCCCCATAAAGCCTGCACCCCAACAGCACCTTTTACCGGAAATGTATAGAGTGTGGACATACATATTCATTGGATTGCCTAACACAAATATCCATATGCATACGTGAGGCTGGGTGAGCTCTCGAGGCTGGTGTCAGCAGTTTGTGTTCTCTTTGCATCGGCCCATTGCCTCCTGGTGGGCATCTCCGGGGGTCTTTGGGAGGAAGCCTCACAGTCCTCCTCACCTTGTACTTCTCCTTGGAGCATGTGCAGATTGTCTTAGCCAAGTTCTTGAACAACAAGAGTGGTTCCCGCTGGTTTACCACCTCTATCTTATCTAAAAGCAGCAGGATATTAGTTTCTAACACCCATACATGGCTCTCTATCCACTACAGAGACTAAACTTGCTAGAACCCATCTGCTTTCCAAGGACATGTCCCTTATTGTTGCTGAACTTTGTAGCTCTTGGTAAGTTCCCACAGGACACTCTGGGCAAGCAGGGTTCTTAAGCAATATTCAGAAATCATTGTAAGTTTCTATAATTTGCTGTAAGTAACTAAGTTGCAAGGCAGGTGATATTTCCTTGTATCAGTACACTTCTCCCCTGCCTGTGGTTTGAGAATGAGTCAGCTGTATCCGAAAGCAAGGCGGTCCCTAGGAGCCTTGCTTTAATCTTAGGTCTAGTAAGGGGCAGGAAGAGGAAGGGGCAGCCTGAAAGCGAAGGCAGTTGAAGGTGATGTGGAAAGGCTTCTGTCAGCGCCTTTGCCGTGGTGTCCCTCTGGATGCACTTTAGAGCCTCGAGTTCCTTCTCCCCTGGTCCTGTTCCTCTCTGGCCACTCAGCACGAGACGCTGCGGAAGGGCCGCGCTGTCAGCTTGACATCGAGTGCGTGGGGGCTGCGCTGTGAACGTGCAAACTGCTGTGTAAAATCACCCCCGGGGGATGTGTTGCGCACCTCGCCTGGGACGCTGAGCTCCTGAGAAGTGTTCCTCTCAGCCTGGGCTGCCTCGTGCAGGCATTCGGAAAGACGTCATGTGCAGAGCGAATGAGCCTTTGCTGGCATGACTGTGCCCTGAGGACAGGCTCTCAGTGGGCTGCGGCAGAGTTCTGACAAGGGTCTGCAGCATTGAAAACTGTCCCATAAGGTACCTGACAGCCCCTCAGGCACGGTAGAGAGTCAAAATAAGGAAGGGCAGTGCGCACTGTCGGATGTGGACAGAACTCTAGATTTCTCTGGATGTTAGCCAGTGGTAAGATAGCTACAGAAATCTCTTAATTTTCTCCCTCACTGCCAAGGTAAGTGCCTCACCAGCACTGGCACTGGTGGCTCGTTGTGCACTGCTGGTTCATTACACACAGGATCAGCCTCGGAATCCCTTGGCTAAGTAACTTTTTAAAGCCAGTATGAGACTGTATTAGTGCCATACTGCTTGTAACCTACTAACAATTTCTTTGGTTTGGAAGCAACTCGGTCGTTATACTAAGCAGTTTAGCAGTGTAAATTCTGTAGCTTATCACCGTTTAGGAAGAACATGAAAGTAGCAAAAACCACTTTCTTACACAGTCATCCGCTCCTTTCCATGCAGCAGAAGATGCGTATGTACCAGTTGTCAAGTTTGAGTTTGATGACGTTGAGGTAAGCATTTTGCTTTTTTTCTTCCTTTGGAACAGGGGAACTTCTCCAGGGAGCTGTGACCAGGCTGTTTCACAAGGTTATTGGTTCCTTGGAGTGTATTTAGGAAACTGTAATTAAACGGCCTGACCAGAGCCTGTCCCAGGAGAAGATGCTGCAGTAAAATGGGAGCTGATCGGAAAACAAGCCCCCGGGGAGCCTGGCAGGTGGGGGGACATCAGGGACACCCCTCTGTGCCCTGTGCTTAGAGCTGGGGAGCCTGCTGGGATGGCACTTATCTCCCAGGGACTGTGCAGAGTGGGGGCAGAGGCGGGGTCCTTGCTGACTCCTCCCAGCTCTGACAAGGTGGCTTTCTGCAGAGGGACGGGTGTGGTGTAGTTCACTGGGTGAATCACGTCAGCAGACTAAATGCTTTGTTGCAAAACGCAAATGAAGTGGTCGTGAGACACACAATCTGGAAAATGGCAAGTAAAAGTACTCATGTGACTCCTGCCTGGGTTTGCCAGCTGCAGGAATCCTTGCATCTCGACTGCCTCTTACACAGTGAATGCAGACCTGCGTGTGGTAGTACCTGAGCAGGTCACTGCTGGGTACCACTCTCACAAAGTCACTTATTCCGTGACCTTCTTGTGGCCTTTGTCTGGTGCAGACATTCACAGAATCACTTTCTTGCTTCAGACTGTGCTATGCACCAGACGCTTCAGGATCAAAAGGGCTTACTGCACAGAGCAAATGCACTCTCCTTTGCTCAAGTACAGCTGAGGTGACTGAATTTACGTCTTAATTCTACGATTAATTTTAAGTTCCCTTTTAATGGAAATTCTAAGTTTAGAGTAATCTTTTTCAGCTTAAAAAACCCTTCCTTTCCCTGGCTTAAAAAGAAAGGGGGTTTTGTGAATGAAGGATTTTGTAAATAAAATACGGAACCTCTAGCAATTTTCTTGAGGTTTTTGGCAAGTAAATCTCTTGGGAGATGTATCTATAGTCACATAGTTCTAAATACAAATGCTAACCACTTTTTTAGACTTGTCTAACTGTCCCTCTCTGGTGTGCTGTTCACAAACAGTGCAGCATTCTAACTCACGGTTGGCACTTTTTTTCCCTCTTAGATTGATCTGGTGTTTGCGAGACCATCTGTACAAACTGCTTCTGATAATGTTGATCTTGGAGATGGCTGGCAGCTGAGAAGCCTGCACAGGAGATGTATACTGAGCTTAAATGGTGAGCGTATTTACACATCTTTAAGAAGAAAGGGTTACTGCAGTTGGTATAGAACGCACATGACACAGCTCCAGATTCTGTACAAGGTGCATAAGCTGATCTCCTTGAGATCTGAGGAGGTGGTGAGTGGGTTTACATTGAGACGTCTCAAGGAGTTGTGTGTTTAGGCAGACCTGTATTTCGTGTTTCTTGGATCAGAGTGTGTGCACGGTTCCAGTTTGCCACAGAGAGTGCTTCAGATGAATAGGCAGAGCACTTGATAGAGAAAAATGTGTGATAATTCATACCAAAAAATAAAGGTATTTAAAATATCAAAGCCAGGGATTCTCGCCCCCGCCTCTCCACAGCAGAACCCTGCACGCAAGGGATCTGCGCCAGCGGTAACGGGAAAGGAGATCAAACACGGTAAAGTCCCTCCCGTGCGTGTTAGCTGGTTAAAAAGTGTAATTCTTGCTATATGAAACCACGTTATCTGAGTTGGTTCCTAAGCACAATTCACAAGTGAAACGATCCTGGCAGCACAGCGCTTTGTGCCATCAGAAGACTTGATCAGCAACAGTTCAGTGTTTCAAACAAGAAGACATCAGAGCAACGGAAAAGTGAAGAGGGAACACGTATCTTGAACAGCAATGCCTGCAGAGACAGTTAACTTGGAGGAAGAAGAGATTGAAAGAGATCTCCAGGCCCATCAAAAGGTTACTGAGCTCCACAGTAAGCAGTCAGGGCTTGGCTGGTTGCTTCCCCCTTTCTTTACTTCCCTTGGAAGCTGTTGCAGAACCCAAATCTTCTAAGCATTAAGCAGTTTTCTTCCGGTTTGCAGCTTAAAGATACTCAGGGCCAGGCAGTACACATTTCTGCAGGTGCCCGCACCTTCAAGCTTAGTAACTGTTCTCCCTAAGTGTGATTTCCCTCTTGTGCATTTACAGGAGTCACCCCACTCTTCTCCCACTTGCTTTCCTGGCCCGAGCAAATCCCGCACTCCTGACGTCAGCACGCACGTCTGTCTGCCATGTCCCAGCGATCCCCGCAGCTCTCCTCGACAGTTCTCCCAGGGACAGCTCATCTTTCCGGGACGTGAAGGACCAGCAGGGCCACCACGTCAGACGAGCTGTGCTCTCATCAGGGGCATTAACTCCCCTCTGCAGCTCCTGAAAACACTGTGCCTGACACACGGCAGTGCAGCGCTGTCTCATGCCCCCATCACGCTGTTGGCTCCCAGCTGCCCTCTTGTGCTTCCCTTGAGCTCCCTGTAGGTCTTCTTCCCCCTCCTCAGCTTTGACCAGCCAAAGAACATCCAACTTAGGACACTCCTCAAAATCTTCCCACTCTTCTAAATAACTCTGTGGGGGTCTCAGCCTTCTGCCCTTCAAACCAGTGGCTTATCATAAGAGGCGAAGGATAGCACTGTTTTTCCCCAGGTAAGCAAATACTTAAACTCTTTGTTTACCTTTAAAAATTAAGAGGAAGGGAAAAAATAACAGCCAAGTGGACAGTGAAAGTTTAATTTGGTGCTGAAACAGCTTGAATACTTCTGCTGCAGCTGTAGCAGGGGGATGGCACTTAAATATCTGATCAGGATAAAAGCAAAAATCCTCCCACTCGAGTTTCATATTACAAAGTAACTTCATCTAGGGGGTGACAAAATGTAGAGATGTACATATTGCCATATGTTCTTAGTGCCTTCTCAGCACAAGGCTTCTCTTAGGGCACCAAGAGCTTACTGGTATGAAAAGTTAAGAATTTAAGTGTTATTTTGAAGCCATTTACAGTTAAATCAGCAGTAGTGAGAAACAGTCAAGAATTTGACTTGCAGAGTGGGAGAGGATTCGCGGCTTTCTCCACAGCTTTTACTGTGAATGAAGTTTACAGCTCTCTCACTATTAGAGAGCCGGACGTTGTCAGGCCTGCTCTGGCCAGGCCCTCAGCAGGCTGCCTCCTTCATCACCGCGATTCTTCAGTCAGCACCGACAGAAAGAAGGCCGGGCAGCACTGCCGCCATTGGCCGGGAGAAGCCCCGCCCCCACCCAGCTCCCAGCAACCTGGGCAGCAGCACTGCTGCTATTGGCTGAGCGAAGCCAAGCCCCCACCTGGTGTCCTAGCAACCAGGGAAGCACTGCTACCCTTGTCCGAGCGAAGCCCCGCCCCCGCTGTGTCCTAGTGACGCCCGGGACGTGACCGGCAGTGCCAGGGCAACGGCCATCACTTGAGGAGGAGAAGGAGACTAGTGAGGAGGTGGCGAGCAGTGAGGAGTTGGTGAGGAGTGAGGAGGCGATCAAGGAGGAGAAGGAGCAGGCCGTGAATAAGGAGGAGGCGATCAGGGAGGAGAAGGAGGCGACGAGCAGCATCAAGGCCATGGCGAGCAGCGTCAGGACACGGCGACCTGTGTCACCAGCAGCTCCCAGCCGCGGCCGGAGCCAGACCCAGACCCGACAGGCTCCTCGGCACAGCTGCCCCTCGCCGCGCCCACAGCACCGGCCCTTCCACCGGAGCCGCTCACCGCTGCGGTGAGTGGTGCCAGGGGGGGCTCCAGGGGGCCCGGGGATGGTCTTGGGGGGCTCCGGGCAGATGCTCAGCAGGGATCCAGAGGGCCCAGGAACGCTCCGGGTGGGCTCTCGGGGCCAGGAGGGGCTTGCGGGGAGGCTCCGCAGGGCCCAGGGCCGGCTCAGACAGGCTCCGGGGAGCAGGGGGTGGGGGACGGGGACCGGGCTGGTCGCTGTGCCTCCCGCGCGGTCCCTGGGGGTGGCGGCAGGGGGCAGACGGGGACCGCGGTGCAGTCGGGGTCACCCCTTGCACGTGAACTGGGTGGCTGCGCTCGTTTCACGGCCCCACGGCCTTTTGATTCTGTAAGAATAACGATGCGGAATTGAGCACTGCAAACAGCTGGAAGCCCTGAAGGTGTTTCCCAGCGCACGGCGCGGGCAGAGTGGTGGTTCTGGGTGTGGGGTTTGGCCGGGTGGAGCCGTTGGGCGCAGGTCGGCACCTTGAACCCAGCTCCTCTGCGCATCCCGGGCCCCTGCGCCACGGTGACAGCGTGTGCTGGGAGCGGGGCCGTGGCCTCAGGCCTTCCCCTTGTTGTTGTCCGGCTTCAGAGCTGCAGGTTGTGAGTGTCAGCGCAGCCGAACAGTGAGGTTAGACAAAGGTTCAACAGTCACGTGAGACAAAGAGTAAAGGAAGTAGGGTGAAGATTTTGTAATAAAACCCAGGTGAACGTGAGCGGTGCATCTGTGGGGCAAGGTGAGCGGTGGTCTCACTGAGGCCAGATGGCCAGAGCTGAAGGGGTCGTGCAGATTTTTCAGCAAAGATGCCAGGTGATGTGGAGAGACTGTGGCCTCTCCCGCCTGTGGTTATCACCTGAGTAAAACGCTACGTGTGCTTAGGGGTTCGGTGGGCTTGGAAGAAACGAGTTAATTATTGTTGGGCTCCAAAGCCCCATCAGAATGTCGCCTGCTGACTTGGGTCAGTTTGCTCAGTAGCTGTGTCCCGGCGTGGTTTCTGACAAGCATGGCAGTAGTAGTTGAGGTTAATAACTGTGGAAGCCAGAGCAGTTCCTCGAGGTGAAGTCCCTGCAGCGCAGCGTGGGGCGGCGGGTGGCCCAGCCGTGGGCAGCGGCTCCCCCTCGGAGCAGGAGGGTCCATGTACACGTCTCAGAGCCCTGGCTCCTCACACAGCACCAGCCTCCTTCTGCGGAGACGGGGGATTGTTTTCCTGGCTTTTCTTCTTCTGAATAGATGGCCTTGGAGAGAGAGGAACCCACTGGCCATATTCGCTTGGTGTAAGCTTGGAGGCACCAAACAAGACAAACCTTTTAGCTGAATAGTGTCATAAAGGCAGCAGTTGCCTTCTGGATGCCTGTACTGGCACGTAGATGGCAAAATCCCATTCTCTGTGATGGACTTGCACCATCTTTTGAGTCCTAGGCCCACATGGGCCTGTTAGGCCATTCCCAGCTGGGACTCACAAAGTCCTTTACCGTCAGAGCACAAGGAACGTATCAGAACATAACGTTTTGATGTTTAGCTTTGATAATCTGGTTTCACTGCTTTTGGTTGGGTACAAGTGCTTTGTTCTAACTTCTCATCTCCTTTATTTCTTCTTCTAGAACTCGAACCGAGCCAGCGAGTGGAACATCAAAAGCGGTACGTAAAAACACAACCTCACACCTTTTTCTACACGTTGCACTTAATTCTAAACAACGGTAGCCTTGTATTAATCTCCCACATGTTAACTTAATCTGTTTTGCAGTAAGACATAGTATATGTTGTAGAGACCATGTATTTGATTCAGAGCACAGTGAAAACTGAGTAATGCCATCATTAGCACAGCTCTAACGTCAATATTGGTATTTGTACCTAGTGATGCGTTGTGTTTCATAGTGAATATGCTGGAATATTTCCTGAATGACTTTGTGTTGCACAGGTAATGTCGGATCGTTTCGAGATCATGTAGGTTCAAGGTTTGCACAACTGAATTGGTCTCTCTAGAGCTAGTGATATGTGTGTTTGTACAGGCTGTTGTGCACTCTTTGTTTCTTGCAATTAAAATTGTCTGGAGTGTATTCTTTGCCATTTTTGCTTTGTATCACTTAGCTTTTGTCTTTAAATACTTTCTTTGCCTAACAGTTTTGGAAGATGTTATCAAAACGCACTGAGACACCGTTGTTGTGCTACTTGGTACTGTTTCTCACTTTTGACTTGGCGGTTCCAACAAATCCCAAAATCAACGTATCCCATACGTTTTGAGGACAGTTCTGTGCAGCCAAAAGATTCCTTTCCATGTCCTGAGATATTTGGTATTTGTTCCTAAAGCGGTATGACTGAAGGGATGTTGTCTGGCCCCCTCTGAGTGCATAAAGGTCTCTTACAGATTGCCGTGAATTTGAATGTTGTTGCTACCCGAAGTGGCATTCTAAAGCTCTGCATCTGATCTTTCTACTTTCTCTGATGAAGCGGTTTGGTTTCCTAGGTTGTCTGCAAATGCAAATAGCTAAAACCCAGCACGCCGAGTTTAGCTGCTTCTCATCAACCACGTAGGCCCTCTGCAGCTGTCATAGCTTTGGACTTTGTTTTGAACCAAAACAATTACGTTAGGCTGGAAATGTCTCTTTCCGTGGCACTCGGAGGATACAGTGCAGACTTTCAGACTACAGTAGAGGTTAACTTCTGCTATGTTTTGATTGTAAAACTTGAATATGCGTTTAATTTTTTGTGAACAGATTGAGGACTCTTCTGCACCCGTTCCTCTGGCCCGGCTCATTAAGTTATGTGTATATTCTTGTCAAAGACTTAAATTAAAAACCACCACCACCACCAAAAAACCCCACTTGATTCATATTTTCAAATCTTGTGTGGTGATATATAACTGGATAAGGCTTGTAATGTGAACAAATCTTAATTTTTATTCATTTACAGTATTGGTTTTAACTTTAAAATGTGTGTATATTTCCCTAGTATCCCGTAAAGAGTAGTTCCCAGTTTGGGAAGATAGAAGGGGTGCCCCTCAACGTCATGTTGCACTATTGCTCATCTTCAGGACACACAGAAGCAGCACTTTAGGAGCTGTTAACTGTTTCCCAGACCTTTCGTTAATTTTGTGTTGGAGACTGGCACAATTTTCACAGAAGAATTCAACTGGCTGCAAGTTATGGACATTTAATGGGTGTGTGTGTGGGGGGGTGTGTTTACAGCCAAAAGAGAAGCGTATCTGTAACACGGACAATTGCGTGGCTACTGTTGAGTTTCTAGTCACTGCAGTTATATCTAGATCCGCTCTCTGAATGCTGCACAGTTTCATAACTTGTAGTCCATGGAGAGTGGACAACACAACCTCATTTGTTTGAACGCAGACTGTGTAAACTGTTTGCAGGCATGTACCGATGTGTGAGTGCAGTGTATTAGCAGGGGTGACCTTCTGAAGCTGCTGTAGTGCCATGGTTTGCTATGCAACCGCTTGCATTTTTTGCTCAACAATGTGTACCTTTGTCTGGGAAAGCAGTAGTGGTTGCACTTTGTGAAAAGGCGTAGTGTGAGCCTGTCAAACGACTGGTCTTGAAGAACAGAGAAGGCAGGGCCTTATGCAGAGGGGCTAGTTCTTTCTTCTGAAAATAAAGGCTGGAGTTCGAGAAATCTCTTCCCAGTCTCTTCTTCCCTCTCTCACTGCAGAATTAAACTGTGTGCATTTGGGGGGGAAAAACCCAGCAGCTACTTTGGAAGGTAGTCACCAGAAGAAATTGGTCTCCATTAGTGCTGTCCCTGAACATGTCCTGGGTTCTGTAAACTCATGTGAAGTTTGACTCTAGAAGGTGAAAAACTGGCCAAGTGCTGTACACATCTAAGCTTTTGAGAAAATGTATGTATTTCAGAAAAATGCAGGAGTGTAACGTAAAGCGGCTCCAAACTGTTCTACTCCAGCCTCCTCAGTGCAGATGGGCTTGGCGTGGAGGCAACGTGTTAAAAAGTTTTCTGCTTTACTATTACCTTGTACGAAATTCCGTATTTGAATTATGGTCTGTGCCTAGTGATGCTTTGTGGGGTTTGGATGTGTCTCGTAAACTGTCTGGGTTTGAACAAATTGCTCAAGTATCTGTACGGTTTTCTGTAAATGGTAACGGAAGGGGTTTTGTAGATGTCAATCTGGATTGTGTTGCTGTTGTGCCTATGAAACAACCATTTAATAAACTGTTGAAACTAGTGGGTTGCTTTTGCAAATGAATGCACAGAAAATCAAAGCCATGAGGGGCTGGTCTGAATGATGGGTGCCTGGAGCTCCGTATCCTTTACATCCCTCCCTTAGACCCTGCTGGTGTCTGGACTAGTGTGTAATGAGAGCGTTTGAACAAACACTACTCACAAAAAACCAGCTGGCTTCGATAATCTGAAGACCTAGTTCTGCGCAAGGTTTCTATTACAATTTCTGTGTTAGAAGGACACAGCAAACGGGAAAAGACCTGCAGGTTGTGCTGACCGTTGTTAAATCACCTAACGTGAAGAAGTGAGTAGGCAGGAGACATGCAGTTTGGGCTGCCTACAGCGCACGATGGTCCAATTTCTACTGAAAAGAATCTTTTGTCTTGCTGAGGAGTTATAAGGGGCTTGATTCCCCTTAATGCTTCTGGGTCTGAAGCGGAAGTTCAGTGAGCAAAAGCAACTTCCCCGACTCTTAAGCTGCAAGTCCTTTTAATGCTGCAAAATGTAAACACTGATACTTGCATACATCTCTCTCAATCAAATGTACAGCCGAGATTTTCTCCTTAAATGTCATTTTAAGTGTGGGTCTTAAGATGAGCTATGTCTGCATTGCTTTTCTTAACAGGACAGTAGTTTTGAGTCTGTTCGCAGACATAAAAAGAGCACAGGAATTCCCAGGAGCTTCACGGTGGAGGTGGAAGATCCCAGCACGAAGGGTGCAATGCGGACACAGACTGGGAGACGTGCGATACCAATTATTAATGCGTGAGTATGGAATTAGCCAAAAAGTGATTCTGACCAAAAAGTGAAGGAGAGAAGCCGCGCGTCAATGTCTGAGTGGCAACGCCATCGAGCTGGCCAGCACCTGTAATTACGGGGGGAGAAGCAGGGTCATTGTATCTTAACCTTAAAACCGGCGATGATTTCTAATATTAGAATAGGGCAGTCCTGCTGTTCACGCCCCCGAACGTTGGTTACGCTTGTGGTATGCCAAGAATCCCTATTTCTGCAAAACATTTCAGTCGCGTTTACAGTGGCGTCATTCTTTTTGAAAGCTCCTTTTGCTTCTGTTTTATCTTTCTAAGGCTTCTTGCGAAATGGAACAAATAGCTGTTGGACTGAGATTGTCTCCCCCTCTGACATCTATCAGATCCCATCTGTGAAGCAGAGGGATGTTTTCCTGTTGCCCTACGCTAAGAAAGTCCTGCTCTGTGCTGACAGGAGTGGCTGTTTTAAAACGCACGTGGGAGCCCCTCTGTTTTTCTGTCATGGATCTCCTTTTGCAGAAGCTCTAACACAGATTTCTTCCGTTTATAAAACATAATTAGGCGGAGACGGACTTTATCCTGAGCCTGCGATGTACATTTACCCTCTGCCAAAGGAGAGGTGGCATTCATTTCACCCGGTTTCTAGCTGTCAGAAAATGATTTCTCTAGTCTGAGCTAACTTCTTAGCTGATCCAATGAAGGGACGAGTTCTGCAGAAGGAAAATGGTTCCCCCCTCCCTCTCCTAGTGCTCCGGCTATAGAAAAGGAGTTTAAATCAAATGCCTGCTTTTCTGAAGGCTAGTGTGGCGTGAGAATGCCACCTACTGTCTTCATTGGAGAGAAGCCAAAGCTTGGGAAAGTTTTCCTTTACCCACCGTTAACTTTCTTCCTTTTCCCTTCCCCATCCCCCCTCCAGGGAAGCTTATGCCAGAGGAAAGGAGGAGAAGCCTCCCTTTTTACCCGAGGAGCCGTCCTCTTCCTCCCTCTCCTCCTCCTCAGAGTATCCTATTCCAGAAGAGCTGTTATGTTTAATTTGTAAAGAAGTCCTGGCCGATGCAGTAGTTATTCCCTGCTGTGGATACAGTTACTGTGACCAATGTAAGTGTTCCTCCCATCTTTACTAATTCACGACATCACACCTGCTCTTCTGACAGCAGAAAGAGGAGATCATAAAATTCCTTTGTTACCGGCTCTGTTTAATACTTAAGCGTACCCAGGATAGGAAAGGACTCTTCCTGTAGAAAGGAAAAAAATAAAGGCAGAAGGCTTTTTTCCCTTCTTATGCATCTAGTTAAATCTTCTCTACATGCGGAAGGATGAGTACGAGAAGAGTGCGTAACGGTGCAGCTGATTACACTATTCGTTATCAAATGCACTTAGTTTGTCCACAGTCCTTTCTCTCATACAAAACTACAGAGCCAGCGCTGGTGACTAACTGTGGTCTGCAGCAAATGGCTCGTTAGGCATTTAATCCAGATTCTTCTCCACGGGAGATTTGCTTAAAACCATCGGAACTTGAACCTACTAATGGCTCTTGGAGATGTGTCTTATTCATTAACCTTGAGGTTGGTGACTTCTCACTGTGCTGGACAGTGGAGAACAGACGAGTCAAAACATCAAGACACGGCCTACTCTACATCTCCAAATGTTTCAGTAGGGAAATATCAACACTGGGCAGCTATTTCCTGCATACTAGAAATGTTTTACAGTGCTGAACGTTGCATGCTCTCAGCTCTCAACTTCATGCTCACAGTTCAGGACCGTATTCACCCATTAACCATCTACAGGCTTTTATAACCGATTAGAACCCCAGAAATTTCCTTAGTTTAGCTAAAACCTGTATTGATGATTCTGATTATACCCAGGTGTTAGAAGAGCATTACTGGACTCCGAGGAACATGCGTGCCCAGCGTGTCATGAGGCAGATGTTTCTCCTGATAGTTTAATTGCCAACAAGTGCCTACGCCAGGTAATGCGGTGACTTTTACATGAATTGTTTGTGAGAAAAGTCTAGTCAGTCAATTAGCTGAAAGGGAAGGAAATATTAATTTACATCTCCTTAAACAAGGCTAAATGGAAGCTGACAACTCTTGAGAGACCATCTGGCCAATTCAGCTCACACTTGCGTTTAACAGGATTGACTCAGTTTCAGATTCAGTGTTAACACTGGAGTGCTTTACATACAGATAGTCTGAGTTACCAATCCTTAACACCAGCGTGTAATGGGATGCGTTCGTATATATCACAGAAGGGTTTGGCTTGGAAGGGACCTTAAAGTCCATCCAGTCCCACCCCTCCCTGCCCCAGGCAGGGACACCTTCCGCTAGCCCAGGTTGCCCAAAGCCCCGTCCAACCGGGCCTTGAGCCCTTGCAGGGAGGGGGCAGCCACAGCTTCTCCGGGCAGCCTGTGCCAGGGCCTCCCCACCCTCACAGGGAAGAATTTCTGCCTTAGATCTCATCTGAATATATCCGTATGTTGGTTTATTTTAGGATGGATAGTATATAGGGGAATACACCCGTAATTTTACTCTGTGCAGGCTTTTGTTCATCGAGCTACTGAAGGTTCATGTTACCTCTTTGTAAATGTTTTTCTGCCTCTAGGCTGTGAACAACTTCAAAAATGCCACTGGTTACACACGGAGGCAGCAGAGGCAGCGGCAGCAGCAGCCACCAGCACCTCCACCAGCACCCGTGGCTCTGACCCCTCCTGCTGCGCTGGTGGCTGCCACGCAACGCCCTCGATCTTCCCCCCTGTCGATCCGCGGTTTGCGGGAAGAGAAGGTAGGTTTTCTATCACCCTATGCAGTGATTCTTGTGTCTTAGTAGAGCTTATTTTACAACTGTTTGCACCGATTCACAAGGGCTACCAGGTGCCTGGAGCGAGACAGCCAGCAATACCAAGGGTTCTGGGCCCCCAAGGACCATCGATACCCACAACTGGTAAGTAACCGTAACTTAGAAATTTCTCTTCAGAAACCATCTTCGGGTAAACTGAAAGGGATTTTTTTTCTCTCCCCATGCCAAAAGGTCATCCAGTGAGAGCCGGCAAAATTCGCTTGGCGAGTGGCAGACCAGACTGGGAAGTGTAAGTATGCTACAGAAATTCAATATATTGCTGCTTGTAACCTGTTACACGAGGCCGTTACACATAACAGACACAACAGCCGATTTATAAGGGAATAAGCGTGTGCAGATCGTTGTGGAGAATACATGTGGTAATTAATTATTAAATGGCTTTATTTGAATTGGCCTTCACAAAGGGGATCTGTGCCCTCAGGAAGATTATTTAAAATAAAACTCCAGTACATGACTGGAAAGAGGACTCTGGAGAAGGAAGTCTTTCTGAGGAATTCATAATTACATCTATAAATGAAACATAATTAAAGGATCAGATGGAAAGGCACCCTCTGGATTACTGGCCGAATAGGGCTGAAGTAATTGATTTCCCAATGGAAATCAGCCTCCGATATTCTTTTTGTAACAACTTAGTTAATACTGATCGAGCAAACTATTGGAAAAGGCAAGGCTGTTATTTGACTATTTAGTCATCTCAAATAGCCAAGCTGCTTTCTCTCGGTTGGGGAGAGAGGAGTCTCTTTTGCTTTATTGCAGCGTCGTTGGTCCTTCCTTTTGGTATCTATTTGTTATAGAGAGATTGTAAGGGTGCCCTATGTGTATAAAATCTTAAAGGTAAGTCAAAACAAAAACCAGAGTCCATCCCACAGACTGTCTAAAACCTCAAGTTCCCTAAGCAAAAAATCACAATTCAGGGCCAACAACGGGCCAAAGACGACATCATGAGGCAACAACCTAGGAGGCGTGTGCGGAAGACGTTACAAGAAGTTTGAGAGAAGATGAGTTAATGTCTGTGCAGTACTTTGAAGATCAGGTGTGTCAAGTATTGAGCGTGTCAAGGTGTGTCAGAGGAGCGCTTGGCACGTGTCTCTTTTAGCACGGGCAGCCTCCAGCCACAGTTGCCAAACTGACTATGAGAAGGGGAGACTGAGGGATTTGTTGGGGCTGAGGAAGTGGAAGGCAAGTATGAGGACCAAGAAATGAGCGTAGTCTCAAATGAACAAAAAGCGGGCAGAAAAATGCTGAAGTTGAGCACAAGAAGCGCTCGCCACCACGCTCCTCCTCCATTCGCTTTCCTCTTTAAAATCAGGGCAGAGTGTAACAAACAGTGACTCGTGGTTTGGGGTTTCTTTAGAAGCTCAAACCGAGGACGCCCGCGCAGTGAACGTACCCAGAGGACTCAGGCCCCAGCACTACCAGCACCAACACCGCTCTCTGTGCCGGTGCCTCCACCTCCCTTGTATCCCCCACCATCCCCCGCACGTCCTCTACCCCGGGGGTACCACCACCACCGTTTCCCCCTCAGTTCCCACCTGGGCAGCCTCCATCTGCTGGGTGCACTCTCCCTCCTCCAGGATATCCCCCAGCTCCTGCAGACACGTCACCAGCTTGAGGACCAGCAGCAGTTCCAGTGGCTCATTCACATGCCACCCCAATGACACAAGCACCTCCTTTGGCGAGTCGTAGACTCACTGAGGTCGGAATAAAACCCTGAAGATCATCGAGTCCAACCGTTAACCCAACACTGCCAAGTCCACCACTAAAGCATGTCGCTCAGCACCACGTCTACCTGTGGATGGTGACTCAACCACCTCCTTGGACAGCCTGTTCCAATGCCTGACAACCCTTCCGGTGCAGAAATGTTCCCCAAGAGCTGATCTAAGCCTCCCCTGCTGCAACTGGAGGCCGTTACTTCTCCTGTCGCTTGTTACGTGGGAAAAGAGACCAACACCCACCTTGCTACAACGTCCTTTCGGATAGTTGTGGAGAGCGATGCGGTCTCCCCGCAGCCTCCCTCTCTCCAGGCTAACCCCCCCAGTTCCCTCAGTTGCTCCGCACAGGACTTGTTCTCTAGACCCTTCACCACCTTCTTTGCCCTTCTCTGGAGGCGCTCCAGCCCCTCAGGGTCTGTCTGGTAGTGAGGGGCCAAAAACTGAACACAGTACTCGAGGAGCGGCCTCACCAGAGCCGAGGACAGGGGGACCGTCGCTCCCCTGGTCCCGCTGCCGTTTCTGACACAAGCAGGGTGCCTTTGGCCTCCCTTACCTAGGGAGGAGTTTGACAGACAGCAACGAGACTTAAAGAAGGGTGGGGGTTTGGCTCGGTGAAGTTGGGCTGTTTTGCACGTTTGTGTTTCGATGGCCTGTCGGACGGCAGCTACACTCGAGTGCATCTGACGTCAGCAAAAATGACAGAGTGTTTTCTCCAGTCGGATTGCTGGGTGCAGATGGTAAACATGCAAAACTAAAACAAGACAAATGTCATCTAAAACTTTCCCTAAGACTTGCAGGAAGAATTCTAAACTGGTTTTGCTTAAGTAGTACATCCACCTTTGCATCTGCAAGCAGTACGCATTTTCTCATACTGGCCACGTTTTGTTTCTTGGTCTCTTTTTGAAATAAAGGTAAAGCTGTCATTGTCATAACGGTCAAATTGTTTTAACAGGCAAAAGAAGAAGTCCAGACTCGATGGGTTTACAGATGGGTCAGGAACCAATGGAATATAGGAGACTCCAAAGGAGCGTTCGTTTTCCAGGTAACTGCTTTACACGTCCGTAACAGAGGAGCAGGCTGGCTACAGGAATCAGGGGGATCTCCGCTGCCCCTCTCCAGGTGGATGGGATGTTTCCAGGGATTAGCAGGGAGAGGAGTTCCGTATGCAGGTTACGAGCTCAGCTACGGCAGAGATTACAGTTGACTGAGAGGTACAGTTTGGCAGCAGTGGCTGAGGAGCAGGTGTCTCTTTCACTCAAGCTTCTCTGCAGCGACACCCTTCAGCTCCTGACAGCCCTGAGGCGGCCAGAACCTGAAGAGGTCTAGTGCCTGGATTTTCTGCCTCTCCCTGTTCTGAGTGTAACCGTTACCTCAAAGCACTTGGGAGGAGAGATGGGAGAGGAATTGCCTTCATCTCTTCTTTTGTTTATCTCCTGTGGGTACACGGGGAGATGTTAACCTGGACTGCACACTGGTGGCTTTCCGAGGAATTTCTGGACACTGATCAATTTTTCTTAGGAACTCAAAGATCAGACTTGTTTGTAAGGAAATCTTAAATGGCTGAAGGACTCTGAGAGGAGGAATGATGCTAATGAACATATGCGGAATAATGTGAAATGGTTCTTGAAAAAATAATGACAGAAAAACTTGTGAAGAAAAAACTCGGGGTCGCTGATGTTTCCTGCCCCCAGAATTCACCTGGGCAGGAGTCTGAAGAGCTCTCTCCTAGTAATGCTCTCAGCATCTCTCGTAGAGTAACGGTGTTGAGTCCTATCACTAGAGGCTGACTTCAGAAGCTTTTAGAAATTAATTTTCCTGCAGTGCAGCCACTACCCTGGGCTAGAGCCAGAGGTATGTGAAAACTCTGCTAGGACCTCTGGGCTAGAAGCGTGGGTGAAATGGGCTGTATGTATGACTGCAGTACCAGTATTTGGCATCCTGTACAAACTGCCGAATAAGTAGTGACATGGTGGCCCATGTGGTAGAAGCCCGTGGAAATAGAGGGTCCCTTCCTGTGTGCACTAACAAAGCGGTGGCTGTCCCGTCTTGTCAGCAGAAACTTTGCCGTGTTGGCAAGTTCTTCAGTTTGCAGTAGTAAAATGTGAGCAGCTGAAAGAAGCTTTGACATAAGCATATGCCGAGTCAAAAACCAAAACAAAGCGGGAGGAAATAAATGGCGAGAGTGACTGCTTAGAGTTCACTTTATTTTTTTGTGTGTTGTGTTTTCTTTTAGGGCCCAAGGCTCCATCTAGAAGTTCATGCACCTAGTGCGAAGGAAGATCACGTTCTTCCTGCCCCTGCTCCCGGCTTTGACAGAGCTGTTGAATTCTAACTTAATTGAGCTTATAATGATTTTCGTTTTAGTAATACACTTCAGTAATATGTTTATTGAATCTAAAAAGTAGTAAGGCATGATTTCAGACAATAAACAACACAGGATGGAGAGAAACCTGGCTTGGTGTGTTGAATATTATTAAATTTTGTATATGTATATGTATTAATGTATATGTGAAAATGTATATGTAATAATGCACTTGTATATGTTTATGTAATAATGTGTATTATGACATTATTGCATATGATATTAGATGTGAGGTGTGTTGTGTGTTATTACAAGCCCTGTCAGGTCACTGGAAATGAACTTGGTTGGTCGATAGAGCAGACAGCTCACTTCTGTGTTTTCTGTCTCGCATTGGTGCGTCAGAAGGCTCAAGAAATTAAAGAGAAGAAAAACGCAGGGAAGGTAAAAAGAGGCAATGGTTATTAAAGACATACACCGAAGAAAACATGCCCCAGGTTAGTTGCAGGAGTGTTTGGCGAGGAAATAGCAGCAGGTTGCTGACAAACTCGGGGTGCAGCGAGTAGATTCCCTCTCCTCCTCCAGCTCCAAAGCGAGCTCTTTATCACCCAAAGGGAGCTCTTTATCAATTCATCATGACGTTGCTGCCACACAGCTTTGAAGAAGGAAGAACTGGGGGGGAACAGTGAATGAGGGCGCTTTTTTTTTTGGGGGGGGGGGTGGAGGGCAGAGGGTTGGTGCTGAAGAGAAGAGCTGCTTTTCTCTAGCAGTCTTGCCCCCTTGGAACCACCAACCCCCTCGAGCCCCCCCAAGTCCCTGGGGATGCCCAGAAAGCCCTTGAGGCCCCCCAAAACACCTCCAGTTCCCCCTAGGATACCCCTCAACCCCCTGGGAGGCCTAAGCCCCTCTGGGACCAACAAAACCTCCCCAGCACCCCCCTCAAAATTGGGAGGACCCCGCCTTAACCCCCCCAACACCTTCAGTTCCCCACCCCCTCTGTTCCCTACAGGAGTCTGGGCAAGGTCCCAGTGATGTCACCCCTCCTTCTGCACCCCCAGTTCCCCACTGGGACCCCCAAACCCCTCCTCCACATCCCTACCGTCCCCTGCAGGAGCCTGGGGGGTCCCAGCACTGTCACCCCCCACACCACCCAGCTGCCCCACACACTGTGTCCCCGCTATCCCCACCACCCCCTGCAGGGTTTTTCGGGGGTTCCCACCAATGCCACACCCCTGTCCCTGCACCCCCAAACTCTCGAGGACACCTGGGAAGGGGGGGCATCCCAATGCCCCCCACAACCACTCCCCTCAAGTTTGGGGAGCCTCTTGCCACCCATGTCGCCCCCACCCCCAGGAAGGGGACCACACCGGGCTGACAAGAAAAGTCACCAACGGCCTCCACTGGTACCTCAACGGCATTCACAGGATGAGGGACACAAGGACACCCCGGCGGAGCCAGGCGGACACACCCCACACACCCCTCAGGTACTGAGCACCAAGATTTGCTCAGCTAAGATATGCCAAACACTCCATAAAAAAATCAGCTCTGGTTTGGTGTGGGGTTTTTTGTTTGTTTGTTTGTTTGTTTGTTTGTTTTCCCCACAGGATGAATAATCTTTTCTATCTGGATGCAATCAGAAACCCAAGTCAAATTTGGCTGGGACAGCCTTTCCTCTGATCAGGAACCTGGAAATCTCAGCTCAGCCACTCACAAGTTTCTTGCTCGCAGGGAGACTGCTTATAACAGCGCAGCAGACTAGACACAACAAGCAGCCACTGCAAACATCAGGGAAAACCAGAGCTGCTGCCTGCCAGCAGAGCATTTGAGTGGGAGCAGAGCAAAGGATCCTCCTTTCACTGACCCCTTGACAGTCTGCAACTGCTTTCCATCACTCATCTCCGCCCAGACTGAGAAGGCTGAAGGGGTTCAGTTCTCCCGGAGTCAGGGCCAAATAGCGGGCACTTGTCACCGCACATCTGCACTTGGGACTTGTCCACGTCTGCCTGACACAACCACTGCAACAACACAGCGCAACACCCACAGTCTGTCCTCACACTCGATAACCACGCCTAGAGGGCACAGCTCATGAGACAGCAGGGCCAGGCCTGAAACAGAGATCTGCCCAGGGCAGGGGGGAGAACGGGGAGGAAGATGCCGTGCTGGGAGCACTGGGTGCCTGAAGCTAACAGCAGCACGGGTGCAATCTGCACAAAAAGCTCTGCCTGCTGCGTTCCCATGGCGTAATTAGCGGGAGGTTTCGCTTTCTGCATGTGTAAGGTTGTCCTGTCCCTTGCTAGAGGGGGGTGTCTCGTGCAGATGGGCAGTAGGGGACGTCCCAATTCACTCGGCCCTGGCAAATCAAAGCTGTGTCCTAATGACAGAAAGCAGAGCTGAGCTGAGAGATGGGAGCACTGTGAAAGCCACGGCCTGACGGCCAGGCCAGAAGAGCAGAGCTCTGCAGCCTCCATCAGAAGGGGACACTCCCAAAGCGCCTCCTCGCCTTCTGGTCAGTAAAGCCGTCCCTGACAGAGCGGGGACATCTGTGAGAAAGGGTCCGAAACCTCCACTACGAACAGCAGATGAGCCCCAGATGGCTTCAGCACGGGGTTGCCTGCATTATTCACAGCCAGGGCATCAGCTCAATGCAGTTTAACTCATTTGCCTGCTTAATCTAGAGCACTTTGAAATCCCCATACACTGATCCAAGTTGCCAGAGGTATTTTAACCCCTGAGACCCCAAGATGCTAAACACTGGCTAAGAAAGAAATTTTGAACACACAAATCGAATTTCCTTCAGTGTTTCAGTAACTGTGAATGAACTGGTCATCCATCCTGGCTACCAGCTCTTGCATAGGACACCTGCTTAAAATACGGAGCTGAATCAGCAGATCCTGCCCTGAACCACTATGCCTCACGCAGCCCCAATCTGCCAGGGCCAGAAGCAAACACAAACAGGACAAAGAATAAACTGACATAAACTGCTGGATTTGGAGGCCTGGTAGCCCCCCTCCCCCCCCCCCCCCGCCCCCCCCCAAGAGACACATCCGAAGACACCTGGGCTAAAGGACTGTTCCTTCAAGTACAAGAGGTCATACAGTAAACCCTCTTCTTTTCTCTGGCATTTGTTCACCAGAGAGCTCCCCACCAGCCCCTGGACAGAAGAGCACACATCCTGATTAAAGGCAACACATAAAAGCCCAAAGCAACAAGGTGGCATCTGGCAAGTGACAAAGATACAGCAGCTTTTGGTAACAGTTCTTTGAAGGGAAAGCCAGAGTTGATAGGCATCCCCGCTGGAAGGCTCTTACAGAGGAGAGTGTTAATAGCGACAACTGGCAGGGTTAAGCACTGTCCGGGAAATGTCAAACACTGTCAAGGTACCACAGAGCTCTCTGCAGACAAGCCCCAGCGACGGACTCCTGTGGGCTCATCTCTGAGAACACACACTGATGGGCCACCAGTCCTGTCCACAGAAAACACCTTATCAGCAGCGGGTGGAGAGAGTACAGCGCCCTCAAAACCACCAAACCGGCCAGGTCAGCCCCCCAGACACCCAGCATCCCCCCGCAGCACCTGCAGCCACGTCTGCAGCCCAGCCCTGCTGTCAGGAGTCTTCTCGGACCGGTCGGCTCAGCGCTCCCAGCCTTCCAAACCCCGGCCTTCTGGGAGCTGCCCAGTCCAGGGAAAAAAAAGATGAAGACACCCTTTAACTGTTTCTGGAGAGTTCCAGGAATTCTCCCACCTCGGGGAAAAGGAAGTGGAACAAAAATTGTGGTTCAGTTTTTCCAAAGCAAAATAAAAGCCAACCCCTGGAGCAGAGAGACAGCTGTCACAGCAGTAGAGATCTTCAAAGCCCCAAAATAAATAGTCTTGCCTCTGGCTTCCAGCTGCATGCGATTGCTTTACAGCACCTTACACAAAACCCACAATAAAATACCTCTGACACGTTATCAAAGAAACAGCATTAAGGTTGTCCACAGGATTAGGCACTGGCTTCTAAACCCCCTGTTCTTTTGTACCTCCTGCAAACCACCAGCTCTGATGCAGCCCTCGGCTGCTTTTCTCAAAGGTAACAAAAGCAGCTTCAGCAAGATCAGAGTTAGACCACAACATCTGCTTCCTTCAGAGACCAAGCCCTGCTGTCTCTGACCAGCTCAGATCCCTCAACAGCCGCTGGGCCTCCAGGAACTGAACCGCTCGACTCTGGCCAGGGGACGAGGCAAAGCCTGGGGAAGAAGGCCAGCTGTGAAGCACTCTGACAGAGAAGAGGGGAGAGAGAAAATGTGGGGCGATAGAGCTTCCAAAGGAGATTACAGAATCAGGCCTTCATGAACTACACATTTTTGTATCTGTACAGATGCTACTGCGCTTGGAATGGCAGAACACTAAAATCCATTGCCCAGGGAGAAGAGAGAAGCTTTGGAGAGGAGCACAGAGCACAGCACCGCCAATGCTTTAACAGCCAGCAGAGCACACCTCCTCCCGGGGGGCGGGGGGGGGGGGCAGCTCTCACTGCCACACTGCTGCCCAGGGAGGACAGGGGAGCAGAGTCTGGACAGCTGCAGAAAGTTCATGACACTTCTCAAAGGGGAAAAAAGAGAAAATAACCAAGAGCTTTTTACCAGGCTGTCTGTGACAAGAGCCATCAAAACATGAGTGTCGGTGATGGACAGCTGGGGAGAACAGTCAGGATTCGAGAAAACAGTTCCGGCACCATGCAATCAGGATGAGAATTAACATTCGTCAAAAAAATCACTTAGTATTTGGCTTTGCCCTAGGGGTCCCTCTGTGTCACGGGGTAAATAGCCCATTCCACTGCCCAGATGCAGAATTGTTCCCACAGAGAATTATTCCAGTAACCAAGGGCTTTTCTACACAAAAACCTCTGCAGCCTGGGGCAATGCAGCCGTGCATTGGAGTACATGCACACCCAGCGTGTGCAGGCTGGCAGCTGAAACCTTTGCATACTTCTCTCTTCATTGCTGCCGAAGTATTTTGACTCCCCAACCCTACCCTCTGGTTCTGCAAGAATTCCCCATACAGTCAAAACCCACAGTTTCAGGCACATCCCATTGCCTGCCCAGGATGGAATCCCCAAAGTGCAACCGTTCCCAATTCCATTTTTCTCCGTAGGAAACAATGGGATAGAGAGGAACGTGTGCCGGCCCTTCAGCAATGCACACAGCCGAGCCACACAGGAACAGCTGCTGTGATGTGGGAGATGGTGAGACAGAAGCAAGAGTTCTGGGGTTGTCAGCTGCCACTTCAACACCTGGCAATGACGGAAGTAGTAGAGGAGATTCTAACTGCTTTTAATATCCCAAGAAATAACCGCTACTTGCCTGAGGTTTAGAGTGGGAAATCCCTTTATAACACAAAATTGAACTTCATGATGTCCTGGTGACCCTGTGGGACCCCTCTTCAAACAGATCACCATTCTGAAACCTCCCAACTGCTTCTCCAGTGACACTGAACACCCGACAACTCCTTCACTGCCACTGGTCCTGCTGCCTCTCCTGATCCATCACATTTTCATCACCACCTTCAGTTGCCTGCTGCTCACCACGGCCAGTGAAGGATGAGGGAAAACAGGACCATGACAACAGTAACCAGAGCAGGCTATTAAGTACCTGACAGCAGAGCTCCAAAACAGAAGGCCCAGACAGCAAGGCATTACTGTGCACAAGCTTTCACAGCGCAGACGCAGTACAGACAGGGTAAGAATCTGCTCCCCAGCTCAGGAAAAAACAATCCCCTCAGCAGCAGCAGCACTACTGACACCTGCAAGCTTCCTTCCTTAAGTTCTAAGGACAGAGAAGCATCACCTGGGTCCAGATGCAGCCCACCTCTGAGCACTGCCCTTTTGAGGTGTTGCATTTTTTGTATCGATCAGCAATAACTTATAAAGTAAGATTTCAGCAGCAACCTGACTCCCTGCAGCACCCGAGGGGTTCAAACCCCAACCTGAAGCAGACACAAGCCCTGTCCCACCTGCTTCACACTGCATCTCTGCAGCCACAGGCACCTCCTGAAAGGAGGAACCTGCGAGAGCAGTTTCTAAATGTGTTTACACAAAGACCAGGCAGTTACAGAAAAGAGATTTCACAGGCAGAAAACCGGGGAAAAGGAAGAGGAGGAAGTCAGTCTGCCCGGCTACATGAAACAGGGACGAGAACAAGCAGAGATGCAGGGCAAAGCAGAACTGAACAGGAGCTTGAAGGCAACAGCACGGAAAAACAGGCCAGATGAACTACACAGGTGTTGTGGACAGGAGCCTGGCTTCGTTTACATCTTGATTAATTCTTCCTTATCAGTTATTCTGATGCTTAATTCTATTTTCACGTGGGCATTTTGTCAACATTTAAGAAGATGCACAGGAGACCCCAGGAGAAGCCCCAACACTCACCTAGGATCGAGGTGATGATCTGTGCCTGACAGCACATCGGGCGGGACAAGCTTGCAAAGAAACAGGTGCCAACCAGTTACATCACGTTTAGAGCAATCCACAGCCACGAGCAGAGAAAAGCGACTCTTTTATGCAGAGCTGGTGCAGGGGGGAGAGGTGCAGATGAAGGAGCGGCTGCCAGGGGAGGCTGAAGCAGTGACCCCATGGCTGGAGCTCTGCCGGCTGTTTGCAGCCTCAGAGCAAGGGCTGCTGCCGGACTTCCCAACCAGAAGCACTCCCAGACTCCCAGCACACGGACGCTTGTCCTTTAATTGTTTTTCAATTTCTTCTTAGACCTTAATTGTGTGAGACTTCTGCTCTGCCTGCAGAGGTCAAGAGATTCTTTTCTGAAAGCAGAGCAGGTCGTTCACCCTGAAAAAACCAGGATTTGTCTTTTGGCAAAGGTGCGAATTAGAAGCTCTGCACAGACACTGACCTTTGTCCAGAAAGGCAGAGGAGCAGCAGGGCTCTGCAGAGGGGCTGGGCTCCAGCACACCCCCCTGCTCACACCACCCCCCGCCAGCTCTCCCAGCACCTCCGAGATGGGAAAAACTGTCCCACAGCCAGAAGGCAAGAGCCCGCCTGGGCCAGCTCTCGCCCTCGGGCTTAGTGCCAGTTTCTGATCAGCACCTCTCGGCTCTGGTGACCGGCACCCTCTGAAGCACCACTCTGAGGTGTTTCATCAGACTGAACCCACCCAAATCACCACAGAGGGCAGAAAAGATGAAATGGGTCACTTCTTTCAGACTTGAAGTAAAGGGCTAAAATTCACTTTCCCTGGGGTAACCTGAGAGATAAACCCCCAGACACAACGGACCCTCACAGACACCAAAACCCACCGAGTTCAAGGTAAAAGGGCAAGCGCAGTCACACATCAGAACGTCTGAACAGCCCAAACTGTGACAACAAAGCTTTTTTTTGAAAAAGTTTGGGGTTTTAGACCAAAGCTCTCCCCTTCCCCTGCGATCCTGCCCCCCGCCCCCCCCGCAGGGAAATCGGGCCCAGCCCCTGCGCTCACCCACTGCTAGGCCGGAGCCACCACCACTAGTGCTGGGCCTGCTGGGGATGGTGCCACCTTGGCAGGAGAAGGCTGGAGGGGTTTGGGAGGGTTACTGGGGTCCTCGGGGGGGGGGGGGGGGGTCCTGAGGGAGATATTGGTGTCGAGGTGGGGGATTGGGGACGTCCTGGAGGGGGTTCTGGGGGAGGTACTGGGGTCCTGGGGGTGTCTTGAGGGAGACGTTGGGGTCTAGGGGAGGATTTTGGTGCCTGGGGGGGGTTATTGGGGTCATGGTGGAGTTGAGGGGGTTATTAGTGTCGGGGGGTGTGGTCGGGGGGTGTCAAATGGGCTCCTGGGAGCAGTTTCTGGGGGAGATATTGGGGTCCTGGGGGACAGTAATGGGGTGCAAGAAGGGTCCAGAGGGGGGTTACTGGGGTCCTTGTGGGGATTTTGTGGGGGATCTGGGGTCTCCTGGGGGGGCTAATGGGGCTCAGATTTTACACAGCAGTTTGCACGTTCACAGCGCAGCCCCCACGCACTCGATGTCAAGCTGACAGCGTGCGGCCCTTCTGCAGCGTCTCGGGCTGAGTAGCCAGAGAGGAACAGGACCGGGGAGAAGGAACTAGAGGCTCTAAAGTGCATCCAGAGGGACACCACGGCAAAGGCGCTGACAGAAGCCTTTCCACATCACCTTCAACTGCCTTCGCTTTCAGGCTGCCCCTTCCTCTTCCTGCCCCTTACTAGACCTAAGATTAAAGCAAGGCTCCTAGGGACCGCCTTGCTTTCGGATACAGCTGACTCATTCTCAAACCACAGGCAGGGGAGAAGTGTACTGATACAAGGAAATATCACCTGCCTTGCAACTTAGTTACTTACAGCAAATTATAGAAACTTACAATGATTTCTGAATATTGCTTAAGAACCTTGCTTGCCCAGAGTGTCCTGTGGGAACTTACCAAGAGCTACAAAGTTCAGCAAAAATAAGGGACATGTCCTTGGAAAGCAGATGGGTTCTAGCAAGTTTAGTCTCTGTAGTGGATAGAGAGCCATGTATGGGTGTTAGAAACTAATATCCTGCTGCTTTTAGATAAGATAGAGGTGGTAAACCAGCGGGAACCACTCTTGTTGTTCAAGAACTTGGCTAAGACAATCTGCACATGCTCCAAGGAGAAGTACAAGGTGAGGAGGACTGTGAGGCTTCCTCCCAAAGACCCCCGGAGATGCCCACCAGGAGGCAATGGGCCGATGCAAAGAGAACACAAACTGCTGACACCAGCCTCGAGAGCTCACCCAGCCTCACGTATGCATATGGATATTTGTGTTAGGCAATCCAATGAATATGTATGTCCACACTCTATACATTTCCGGTAAAAGGTGCTGTTGGGGTGCGGGCTTTGTGGGGAAATCCCCTTGCACCCCAGTGCCGGAGTAAACATCCCTGCTGTATAACTCTATTCGAGTTGTAGAGTCTGTTTCCGCGAATCAGGTCAAACAGAAATTCTGGGGTAAAACTGGGGGATTTGGTGGTCAAACATCGATCTGGAGACCAGGGGCCATTTTGGGGTGAAAAGGGGGGGGTTGGGATCGGGGGGACTCACCCCGCAGCACCCAGGTGAGGGTGGCCCCGGTGGTGGTGGAGGCACCGTCCCCCACCTCCCCGGCGTCCCAGCACTGGTTCTGCAGGTTGTCGGGGCTGATGCTCTTGGGTTACCCCTGGAGCAACAGCACCTGCTGGGGGGGGACAGGTACCCCTGGGACCCCCAGGAATCCCAGATCCTCGCTGAAATCCGCCCAAACCTCATTTGCCACCCCCAGGTCCTTCCAAGACACCCTCAAGCCCCCAAACCCCCCCAACCTCATTAGTGCCCCATCAGATCCTGTTGGCCCCCCAGTTGTCCATTTTACCCCAAAAGACCCCAAATATCTCCCCAGGACTCTATAAGCCCACCCCAGGACTCCCCCTCACCCCATTAGCCCCCCCAGGAGACCCCAGATCCCCCCCCAAATCCCCACAAGGACCCCATTAACACCCATCTGGACCCTTCTTGCACCCCATTACTGTCCCCCAGGACCCCAATATCTCCCCCAGAAACTGCTCCCAGGAGCCCATTTGACACCCCCCGACCACACCCCCCGACACTAATAACCCCCTCAACTCCACCATGACCCCAATAACCCCCCCCCAGGCACCAAAATCCTCCCCTAGACCCCAACGTCTCCCTCAAGACACCCCCAGGACCCCAGTACCTCCCCCAGAACCCCCTCCAGGACGTCCCCAATCCCCCACCTCGACACCAATATCTCCCTCAGGACCCCCCCCCCCCCCCCCCCGAGGACCCCAGTAACCCTCCCAAACCCCTCCAGCCTTCTCCTGCCAAGGTGGCACCATCCCCAGCAGGCCCAGCACTAGTGGTGGTGGCTCCGGCCTAGCAGTGGGTGAGCGCAGGGGCTGGGCCCGATTTCCCTGCGGGGGGGGGGCGGGGGGCAGGATCGCAGGGGAAGGGGAGAGCTTTGGTCTAAAACCCCAAACTTTTTCAAAAAAAAGCTTTGTTGTCACAGTTTGGGCTGTTCAGACATTCTGATGTGTGACTGCGCTTGCCCTTTTACCTTGAACTCGGTGGGTTTTGGTGTCTGTGAGGGTCCGTTGTGTCTGGGGGTTTATCTCTCAGGTTACCCCAGGGAAAGTGAATTTTAGCCCTTTACTTCAAGTCTGAAAGAAGTGACCCATTTCATCTTTTCTGCCCTCTGTGGTGATTTGGGTGGGTTCAGTCTGATGAAACACCTCAGAGTGGTGCTTCAGAGGGTGCCGGTCACCAGAGCCGAGAGGTGCTGATCAGAAACTGGCACTAAGCCCGAGGGCGAGAGCTGGCCCAGGCGGGCTCTTGCCTTCTGGCTGTGGGACAGTTTTTCCCATCTCGGAGGTGCTGGGAGAGCTGGCGGGGGGTGGTGTGAGCAGGGGGGTGTGCTGGAGCCCAGCCCCTCTGCAGAGCCCTGCTGCTCCTCTGCCTTTCTGGACAAAGGTCAGTGTCTGTGCAGAGCTTCTAATTCGCACCTTTGCCAAAAGACAAATCCTGGTTTTTTCAGGGTGAGCGACCTGCTCTGCTTTCAGAAAAGAATCTCTTGACCTCTGCAGGCAGAGCAGAAGTCTCACACAATTAAGGTCTAAGAAGAAATTGAAAAACAATTAAAGGACAAGCGTCCGTGTGCTGGGAGTCTGGGAGTGCTTCTGGTTGGGAAGTCCGGCAGCAGCCCTTGCTCTGAGGCTGCAAACAGCCGGCAGAGCTCCAGCCATGGGGTCACTGCTTCAGCCTCCCCTGGCAGCCGCTCCTTCATCTGCACCTCTCCCCCCTGCACCAGCTCTGCATAAAAGAGTCGCTTTTCTCTGCTCGTGGCTTTGGATTGCTCTAAACGTGATGTAACTGGTTGGCACCTGTTTCTTTGCAAGCTTGTCCCGCCCGATGTGCTGTCAGGCACAGATCATCACCTCGATCCTAGGTGAGTGTTGGGGCTTCTCCTGGGGTCTCCTGTGCATCTTCTTAAATGTTGACAAAATGCCCACGTGAAAATAGAATTAAGCATCAGAATAACTGATAAGGAAGAATTAATCAAGATGTAAACGAAGCCAGGCTCCTGTCCAGAACACCTGTGTAGTTCATCTGGCCTGTTTTTCCGTGCTGTTGCCTTCAAGCTCCTGTTCAGTTCTGCTTTGCCCTGCATCTCTGCTTGTTCTCGTCCCTGTTTCATGTAGCCGGGCAGACTGACTTCCTCCTCTTCCTTTTCCCCGGTTTTCTGCCTGTGAAATCTCTTTTCTGTAACTGCCTGGTCTTTGTGTAAACACATTTAGAAACTGCTCTCGCAGGTTCCTCCTTTCAGGAGGTGCCTGTGGCTGCAGAGATGCAGTGTGAAGCAGGTGGGACAGGGCTTGTGTCTGCTTCAGGTTGGGGTTTGAACCCCTCGGGTGCTGCAGGGAGTCAGGTTGCTGCTGAAATCTTACTTTATAAGTTATTGCTGATCGATACAAAAAATGCAACACCTCAAAAGGGCAGTGCTCAGAGGTGGGCTGCATCTGGACCCAGGTGATGCTTCTCTGTCCTTAGAACTTAAGGAAGGAAGCTTGCAGGTGTCAGTAGTGCTGCTGCTGCTGAGGGGATTGTTTTTTCCTGAGCTGGGGAGCAGATTCTTACCCTGTCTGTACTGCGTCTGCGCTGTGAAAGCTTGTGCACAGTAATGCCTTGCTGTCTGGGCCTTCTGTTTTGGAGCTCTGCTGTCAGGTACTTAATAGCCTGCTCTGGTTACTGTTGTCATGGTCCTGTTTTCCCTCATCCTTCACTGGCCGTGGTGAGCAGCAGGCAACTGAAGGTGGTGATGAAAATGTGATGGATCAGGAGAGGCAGCAGGACCAGTGGCAGTGAAGGAGTTGTCGGGTGTTCAGTGTCACTGGAGAAGCAGTTGGGAGGTTTCAGAATGGTGATCTGTTTGAAGAGGGGTCCCACAGGGTCACCAGGACATCATGAAGTTCAATTTTGTGTTATAAAGGGATTTCCCACTCTAAACCTCAGGCAAGTAGCGGTTATTTCTTGGGATATTAAAAGCAGTTAGAATCTCCTCTACTACTTCCGTCATTGCCAGGTGTTGAAGTGGCAGCTGACAACCCCAGAACTCTTGCTTCTGTCTCACCATCTCCCACATCACAGCAGCTGTTCCTGTGTGGCTCGGCTGTGTGCATTGCTGAAGGGCCGGCACACGTTCCTCTCTATCCCATTGTTTCCTACGGAGAAAAATGGAATTGGGAACGGTTGCACTTTGGGGATTCCATCCTGGGCAGGCAATGGGATGTGCCTGAAACTGTGGGTTTTGACTGTATGGGGAATTCTTGCAGAACCAGAGGGTAGGGTTGGGGAGTCAAAATACTTCGGCAGCAATGAAGAGAGAAGTATGCAAAGGTTTCAGCTGCCAGCCTGCACACGCTGGGTGTGCATGTACTCCAATGCACGGCTGCATTGCCCCAGGCTGCAGAGGTTTTTGTGTAGAAAAGCCCTTGGTTACTGGAATAATTCTCTGTGGGAACAATTCTGCATCTGGGCAGTGGAATGGGCTATTTACCCCGTGACACAGAGGGACCCCTAGGGCAAAGCCAAATACTAAGTGATTTTTTTGACGAATGTTAATTCTCATCCTGATTGCATGGTGCCGGAACTGTTTTCTCGAATCCTGACTGTTCTCCCCAGCTGTCCATCACCGACACTCATGTTTTGATGGCTCTTGTCACAGACAGCCTGGTAAAAAGCTCTTGGTTATTTTCTCTTTTTTCCCCTTTGAGAAGTGTCATGAACTTTCTGCAGCTGTCCAGACTCTGCTCCCCTGTCCTCCCTGGGCAGCAGTGTGGCAGTGAGAGCTGCCCCCCCCCCCCGCCCCCCGGGAGGAGGTGTGCTCTGCTGGCTGTTAAAGCATTGGCGGTGCTGTGCTCTGTGCTCCTCTCCAAAGCTTCTCTCTTCTCCCTGGGCAATGGATTTTAGTGTTCTGCCATTCCAAGCGCAGTAGCATCTGTACAGATACAAAAATGTGTAGTTCATGAAGGCCTGATTCTGTAATCTCCTTTGGAAGCTCTATCGCCCCACATTTTCTCTCTCCCCTCTTCTCTGTCAGAGTGCTTCACAGCTGGCCTTCTTCCCCAGGCTTTGCCTCGTCCCCTGGCCAGAGTCGAGCGGTTCAGTTCCTGGAGGCCCAGCGGCTGTTGAGGGATCTGAGCTGGTCAGAGACAGCAGGGCTTGGTCTCTGAAGGAAGCAGATGTTGTGGTCTAACTCTGATCTTGCTGAAGCTGCTTTTGTTACCTTTGAGAAAAGCAGCCGAGGGCTGCATCAGAGCTGGTGGTTTGCAGGAGGTACAAAAGAACAGGGGGTTTAGAAGCCAGTGCCTAATCCTGTGGACAACCTTAATGCTGTTTCTTTGATAACGTGTCAGAGGTATTTTATTGTGGGTTTTGTGTAAGGTGCTGTAAAGCAATCGCATGCAGCTGGAAGCCAGAGGCAAGACTATTTATTTTGGGGCTTTGAAGATCTCTACTGCTGTGACAGCTGTCTCTCTGCTCCAGTGGTTGGCTTTTATTTTGCTTTGGAAAAACTGAACCACAATTTTTGTTCCACTTCCTTTTCCCCGAGGTGGGAGAATTCCTGGAACTCTCCAGAAACAGTTAAAGGGTGTCTTCATCTTTTTTTTCCCTGGACTGGGCAGCTCCCAGAAGGCCGGGGTTTGGAAGGCTGGGAGCGCTGAGCCGACCGGTCCGAGAAGACTCCTGACAGCAGGGCTGGGCTGCAGACGTGGCTGCAGGTGCTGCAGGGGGATGCTGGGTGTCTGGGGGGCTGACCTGGCCGGTTTGGTGGTTTTGAGGGCGCTGTACTCTCTCCACCCGCTGCTGATAAGGTGTTTTCTGTGGACAGGACTGGTGGCCCATCAGTGTGTGTTCTCAGAGATGAGCCCACAGGAGTCCGTCGCTGGGGCTTGTCTGCAGAGAGCTCTGTGGTACCTTGACAGTGTTTGACATTTCCCAGACAGTGCTTAACCCTGCCAGTTGTCGCTATTAACACTCTCCTCTGTAAGAGCCTTCCAGCGGGGATGCCTATCAACTCTGGCTTTCCCTTCAAAGAACTGTTACCAAAAGCTGCTGTATCTTTGTCACTTGCCAGATGCCACCTTGTTGCTTTGGGCTTTTATGTGTTGCCTTTAATCAGGATGTGTGCTCTTCTGTCCAGGGGCTGGTGGGGAGCTCTCTGGTGAACAAATGCCAGAGAAAAGAAGAGGGTTTACTGTATGACCTCTTGTACTTGAAGGAACAGTCCTTTAGCCCAGGTGTCTTCGGATGTGTCTCTTGGGGGGGGGCGGGGGGGGGGAGGGGGGCTACCAGGCCTCCAAATCCAGCAGTTTATGTCAGTTTATTCTTTGTCCTGTTTGTGTTTGCTTCTGGCCCTGGCAGATTGGGGCTGCGTGAGGCATAGTGGTTCAGGGCAGGATCTGCTGATTCAGCTCCGTATTTTAAGCAGGTGTCCTATGCAAGAGCTGGTAGCCAGGATGGATGACCAGTTCATTCACAGTTACTGAAACACTGAAGGAAATTCGATTTGTGTGTTCAAAATTTCTTTCTTAGCCAGTGTTTAGCATCTTGGGGTCTCAGGGGTTAAAATACCTCTGGCAACTTGGATCAGTGTATGGGGATTTCAAAGTGCTCTAGATTAAGCAGGCAAATGAGTTAAACTGCATTGAGCTGATGCCCTGGCTGTGAATAATGCAGGCAACCCCGTGCTGAAGCCATCTGGGGCTCATCTGCTGTTCGTAGTGGAGGTTTCGGACCCTTTCTCACAGATGTCCCCGCTCTGTCAGGGACGGCTTTACTGACCAGAAGGCGAGGAGGCGCTTTGGGAGTGTCCCCTTCTGATGGAGGCTGCAGAGCTCTGCTCTTCTGGCCTGGCCGTCAGGCCGTGGCTTTCACAGTGCTCCCATCTCTCAGCTCAGCTCTGCTTTCTGTCATTAGGACACAGCTTTGATTTGCCAGGGCCGAGTGAATTGGGACGTCCCCTACTGCCCATCTGCACGAGACACCCCCCTCTAGCAAGGGACAGGACAACCTTACACATGCAGAAAGCGAAACCTCCCGCTAATTACGCCATGGGAACGCAGCAGGCAGAGCTTTTTGTGCAGATTGCACCCGTGCTGCTGTTAGCTTCAGGCACCCAGTGCTCCCAGCACGGCATCTTCCTCCCTGTTCTCCCCCCTGCCCTGGGCAGATCTCTGTTTCAGGCCTGGCCCTGCTGTCTCATGAGCTGTGCCCTCTAGGCGTGGTTATCGAGTGTGAGGACAGACTGTGGGTGTTGCGCTGTGTTGTTGCAGTGGTTGTGTCAGGCAGACGTGGACAAGTCCCAAGTGCAGATGTGCGGTGACAAGTGCCCGCTATTTGGCCCTGACTCCGGGAGAACTGAACCCCTTCAGCCTTCTCAGTCTGGGCGGAGATGAGTGATGGAAAGCAGTTGCAGACTGTCAAGGGGTCAGTGAAAGGAGGATCCTTTGCTCTGCTCCCACTCAAATGCTCTGCTGGCAGGCAGCAGCTCTGGTTTTCCCTGATGTTTGCAGTGGCTGCTTGTTGTGTCTAGTCTGCTGCGCTGTTATAAGCAGTCTCCCTGCGAGCAAGAAACTTGTGAGTGGCTGAGCTGAGATTTCCAGGTTCCTGATCAGAGGAAAGGCTGTCCCAGCCAAATTTGACTTGGGTTTCTGATTGCATCCAGATAGAAAAGATTATTCATCCTGTGGGGAAAACAAACAAACAAACAAACAAACAAACAAAAAACCCCACACCAAACCAGAGCTGATTTTTTTATGGAGTGTTTGGCATATCTTAGCTGAGCAAATCTTGGTGCTCAGTACCTGAGGGGTGTGTGGGGTGTGTCCGCCTGGCTCCGCCGGGGTGTCCTTGTGTCCCTCATCCTGTGAATGCCGTTGAGGTACCAGTGGAGGCCGTTGGTGACTTTTCTTGTCAGCCCGGTGTGGTCCCCTTCCTGGGGGTGGGGGGGACATGGGTGGCAAGAGGCTCCCCAAACTTGAGGGGAGTGGTTGTGGGGGGCATTGGGATGCCCCCCCTTCCCAGGTGTCCTCGAGAGTTTGGGGGTGCAGGGACAGGGGTGTGGCATTGGTGGGAACCCCCGAAAAACCCTGCAGGGGGTGGTGGGGATAGCGGGGACACAGTGTGTGGGGCAGCTGGGTGGTGTGGGGGGTGACAGTGCTGGGACCCCCCAGGCTCCTGCAGGGGACGGTAGGGATGTGGAGGAGGGGTTTGGGGGTCCCAGTGGGGAACTGGGGGTGCAGAAGGAGGGGTGACATCACTGGGACCTTGCCCAGACTCCTGTAGGGAACAGAGGGGGTGGGGAACTGAAGGTGTTGGGGGGGTTAAGGCGGGGTCCTCCCAATTTTGAGGGGGGTGCTGGGGAGGTTTTGTTGGTCCCAGAGGGGCTTAGGCCTCCCAGGGGGTTGAGGGGTATCCTAGGGGGAACTGGAGGTGTTTTGGGGGGCCTCAAGGGCTTTCTGGGCATCCCCAGGGACTTGGGGGGGCTCGAGGGGGTTGGTGGTTCCAAGGGGGCAAGACTGCTAGAGAAAAGCAGCTCTTCTCTTCAGCACCAACCCTCTGCCCTCCACCCCCCCCCCAAAAAAAAAGCGCCCTCATTCACTGTTCCCCCCCAGTTCTTCCTTCTTCAAAGCTGTGTGGCAGCAACGTCATGATGAATTGATAAAGAGCTCCCTTTGGGTGATAAAGAGCTCGCTTTGGAGCTGGAGGAGGAGAGGGAATCTACTCGCTGCACCCCGAGTTTGTCAGCAACCTGCTGCTATTTCCTCGCCAAACACTCCTGCAACTAACCTGGGGCATGTTTTCTTCGGTGTATGTCTTTAATAACCATTGCCTCTTTTTACCTTCCCTGCGTTTTTCTTCTCTTTAATTTCTTGAGCCTTCTGACGCACCAATGCGAGACAGAAAACACAGAAGTGAGCTGTCTGCTCTGTCGACCTACCAAGTTCATTTCCAGTGACCTGACAGGGCTTGTAATAACACACAACACACCTCACATCTAATATCATATGCAATAATGTCATAATACACATTATTACATAAACATATACAAGTGCATTATTACATATACATTTTCACATATACATTAATACATATACATATACAAAATTTAATAATATTCAACACACCAAGCCAGGTTTCTCTCCATCCTGTGTTGTTTATTGTCTGAAATCATGCCTTACTACTTTTTAGATTCAATAAACATATTACTGAAGTGTATTACTAAAACGAAAATCATTATAAGCTCAATTAAGTTAGAATTCAACAGCTCTGTCAAAGCCGGGAGCAGGGGCAGGAAGAACGTGATCTTCCTTCGCACTAGGTGCATGAACTTCTAGATGGAGCCTTGGGCCCTAAAAGAAAACACAACACACAAAAAAATAAAGTGAACTCTAAGCAGTCACTCTCGCCATTTATTTCCTCCCGCTTTGTTTTGGTTTTTGACTCGGCATATGCTTATGTCAAAGCTTCTTTCAGCTGCTCACATTTTACTACTGCAAACTGAAGAACTTGCCAACACGGCAAAGTTTCTGCTGACAAGACGGGACAGCCACCGCTTTGTTAGTGCACACAGGAAGGGACCCTCTATTTCCACGGGCTTCTACCACATGGGCCACCATGTCACTACTTATTCGGCAGTTTGTACAGGATGCCAAATACTGGTACTGCAGTCATACATACAGCCCATTTCACCCACGCTTCTAGCCCAGAGGTCCTAGCAGAGTTTTCACATACCTCTGGCTCTAGCCCAGGGTAGTGGCTGCACTGCAGGAAAATTAATTTCTAAAAGCTTCTGAAGTCAGCCTCTAGTGATAGGACTCAACACCGTTACTCTACGAGAGATGCTGAGAGCATTACTAGGAGAGAGCTCTTCAGACTCCTGCCCAGGTGAATTCTGGGGGCAGGAAACATCAGCGACCCCGAGTTTTTTCTTCACAAGTTTTTCTGTCATTATTTTTTCAAGAACCATTTCACATTATTCCGCATATGTTCATTAGCATCATTCCTCCTCTCAGAGTCCTTCAGCCATTTAAGATTTCCTTACAAACAAGTCTGATCTTTGAGTTCCTAAGAAAAATTGATCAGTGTCCAGAAATTCCTCGGAAAGCCACCAGTGTGCAGTCCAGGTTAACATCTCCCCGTGTACCCACAGGAGATAAACAAAAGAAGAGATGAAGGCAATTCCTCTCCCATCTCTCCTCCCAAGTGCTTTGAGGTAACGGTTACACTCAGAACAGGGAGAGGCAGAAAATCCAGGCACTAGACCTCTTCAGGTTCTGGCCGCCTCAGGGCTGTCAGGAGCTGAAGGGTGTCGCTGCAGAGAAGCTTGAGTGAAAGAGACACCTGCTCCTCAGCCACTGCTGCCAAACTGTACCTCTCAGTCAACTGTAATCTCTGCCGTAGCTGAGCTCGTAACCTGCATACGGAACTCCTCTCCCTGCTAATCCCTGGAAACATCCCATCCACCTGGAGAGGGGCAGCGGAGATCCCCCTGATTCCTGTAGCCAGCCTGCTCCTCTGTTACGGACGTGTAAAGCAGTTACCTGGAAAACGAACGCTCCTTTGGAGTCTCCTATATTCCATTGGTTCCTGACCCATCTGTAAACCCATCGAGTCTGGACTTCTTCTTTTGCCTGTTAAAACAATTTGACCGTTATGACAATGACAGCTTTACCTTTATTTCAAAAAGAGACCAAGAAACAAAACGTGGCCAGTATGAGAAAATGCGTACTGCTTGCAGATGCAAAGGTGGATGTACTACTTAAGCAAAACCAGTTTAGAATTCTTCCTGCAAGTCTTAGGGAAAGTTTTAGATGACATTTGTCTTGTTTTAGTTTTGCATGTTTACCATCTGCACCCAGCAATCCGACTGGAGAAAACACTCTGTCATTTTTGCTGACGTCAGATGCACTCGAGTGTAGCTGCCGTCCGACAGGCCATCGAAACACAAACGTGCAAAACAGCCCAACTTCACCGAGCCAAACCCCCACCCTTCTTTAAGTCTCGTTGCTGTCTGTCAAACTCCTCCCTAGGTAAGGGAGGCCAAAGGCACCCTGCTTGTGTCAGAAACGGCAGCGGGACCAGGGGAGCGACGGTCCCCCTGTCCTCGGCTCTGGTGAGGCCGCTCCTCGAGTACTGTGTTCAGTTTTTGGCCCCTCACTACCAGACAGACCCTGAGGGGCTGGAGCGCCTCCAGAGAAGGGCAAAGAAGGTGGTGAAGGGTCTAGAGAACAAGTCCTGTGCGGAGCAACTGAGGGAACTGGGGGGGTTAGCCTGGAGAGAGGGAGGCTGCGGGGAGACCGCATCGCTCTCCACAACTATCCGAAAGGACGTTGTAGCAAGGTGGGTGTTGGTCTCTTTTCCCACGTAACAAGCGACAGGAGAAGTAACGGCCTCCAGTTGCAGCAGGGGAGGCTTAGATCAGCTCTTGGGGAACATTTCTGCACCGGAAGGGTTGTCAGGCATTGGAACAGGCTGTCCAAGGAGGTGGTTGAGTCACCATCCACAGGTAGACGTGGTGCTGAGCGACATGCTTTAGTGGTGGACTTGGCAGTGTTGGGTTAACGGTTGGACTCGATGATCTTCAGGGTTTTATTCCGACCTCAGTGAGTCTACGACTCGCCAAAGGAGGTGCTTGTGTCATTGGGGTGGCATGTGAATGAGCCACTGGAACTGCTGCTGGTCCTCAAGCTGGTGACGTGTCTGCAGGAGCTGGGGGATATCCTGGAGGAGGGAGAGTGCACCCAGCAGATGGAGGCTGCCCAGGTGGGAACTGAGGGGGAAACGGTGGTGGTGGTACCCCCGGGGTAGAGGACGTGCGGGGGATGGTGGGGGATACAAGGGAGGTGGAGGCACCGGCACAGAGAGCGGTGTTGGTGCTGGTAGTGCTGGGGCCTGAGTCCTCTGGGTACGTTCACTGCGCGGGCGTCCTCGGTTTGAGCTTCTAAAGAAACCCCAAACCACGAGTCACTGTTTGTTACACTCTGCCCTGATTTTAAAGAGGAAAGCGAATGGAGGAGGAGCGTGGTGGCGAGCGCTTCTTGTGCTCAACTTCAGCATTTTTCTGCCCGCTTTTTGTTCATTTGAGACTACGCTCATTTCTTGGTCCTCATACTTGCCTTCCACTTCCTCAGCCCCAACAAATCCCTCAGTCTCCCCTTCTCATAGTCAGTTTGGCAACTGTGGCTGGAGGCTGCCCGTGCTAAAAGAGACACGTGCCAAGCGCTCCTCTGACACACCTTGACACGCTCAATACTTGACACACCTGATCTTCAAAGTACTGCACAGACATTAACTCATCTTCTCTCAAACTTCTTGTAACGTCTTCCGCACACGCCTCCTAGGTTGTTGCCTCATGATGTCGTCTTTGGCCCGTTGTTGGCCCTGAATTGTGATTTTTTGCTTAGGGAACTTGAGGTTTTAGACAGTCTGTGGGATGGACTCTGGTTTTTGTTTTGACTTACCTTTAAGATTTTATACACATAGGGCACCCTTACAATCTCTCTATAACAAATAGATACCAAAAGGAAGGACCAACGACGCTGCAATAAAGCAAAAGAGACTCCTCTCTCCCCAACCGAGAGAAAGCAGCTTGGCTATTTGAGATGACTAAATAGTCAAATAACAGCCTTGCCTTTTCCAATAGTTTGCTCGATCAGTATTAACTAAGTTGTTACAAAAAGAATATCGGAGGCTGATTTCCATTGGGAAATCAATTACTTCAGCCCTATTCGGCCAGTAATCCAGAGGGTGCCTTTCCATCTGATCCTTTAATTATGTTTCATTTATAGATGTAATTATGAATTCCTCAGAAAGACTTCCTTCTCCAGAGTCCTCTTTCCAGTCATGTACTGGAGTTTTATTTTAAATAATCTTCCTGAGGGCACAGATCCCCTTTGTGAAGGCCAATTCAAATAAAGCCATTTAATAATTAATTACCACATGTATTCTCCACAACGATCTGCACACGCTTATTCCCTTATAAATCGGCTGTTGTGTCTGTTATGTGTAACGGCCTCGTGTAACAGGTTACAAGCAGCAATATATTGAATTTCTGTAGCATACTTACACTTCCCAGTCTGGTCTGCCACTCGCCAAGCGAATTTTGCCGGCTCTCACTGGATGACCTTTTGGCATGGGGAGAGAAAAAAAATCCCTTTCAGTTTACCCGAAGATGGTTTCTGAAGAGAAATTTCTAAGTTACGGTTACTTACCAGTTGTGGGTATCGATGGTCCTTGGGGGCCCAGAACCCTTGGTATTGCTGGCTGTCTCGCTCCAGGCACCTGGTAGCCCTTGTGAATCGGTGCAAACAGTTGTAAAATAAGCTCTACTAAGACACAAGAATCACTGCATAGGGTGATAGAAAACCTACCTTCTCTTCCCGCAAACCGCGGATCGACAGGGGGGAAGATCGAGGGCGTTGCGTGGCAGCCACCAGCGCAGCAGGAGGGGTCAGAGCCACGGGTGCTGGTGGAGGTGCTGGTGGCTGCTGCTGCCGCTGCCTCTGCTGCCTCCGTGTGTAACCAGTGGCATTTTTGAAGTTGTTCACAGCCTAGAGGCAGAAAAACATTTACAAAGAGGTAACATGAACCTTCAGTAGCTCGATGAACAAAAGCCTGCACAGAGTAAAATTACGGGTGTATTCCCCTATATACTATCCATCCTAAAATAAACCAACATACGGATATATTCAGATGAGATCTAAGGCAGAAATTCTTCCCTGTGAGGGTGGGGAGGCCCTGGCACAGGCTGCCCGGAGAAGCTGTGGCTGCCCCCTCCCTGCAAGGGCTCAAGGCCCGGTTGGACGGGGCTTTGGGCAACCTGGGCTAGCGGAAGGTGTCCCTGCCTGGGGCAGGGAGGGGTGGGACTGGATGGACTTTAAGGTCCCTTCCAAGCCAAACCCTTCTGTGATATATACGAACGCATCCCATTACACGCTGGTGTTAAGGATTGGTAACTCAGACTATCTGTATGTAAAGCACTCCAGTGTTAACACTGAATCTGAAACTGAGTCAATCCTGTTAAACGCAAGTGTGAGCTGAATTGGCCAGATGGTCTCTCAAGAGTTGTCAGCTTCCATTTAGCCTTGTTTAAGGAGATGTAAATTAATATTTCCTTCCCTTTCAGCTAATTGACTGACTAGACTTTTCTCACAAACAATTCATGTAAAAGTCACCGCATTACCTGGCGTAGGCACTTGTTGGCAATTAAACTATCAGGAGAAACATCTGCCTCATGACACGCTGGGCACGCATGTTCCTCGGAGTCCAGTAATGCTCTTCTAACACCTGGGTATAATCAGAATCATCAATACAGGTTTTAGCTAAACTAAGGAAATTTCTGGGGTTCTAATCGGTTATAAAAGCCTGTAGATGGTTAATGGGTGAATACGGTCCTGAACTGTGAGCATGAAGTTGAGAGCTGAGAGCATGCAACGTTCAGCACTGTAAAACATTTCTAGTATGCAGGAAATAGCTGCCCAGTGTTGATATTTCCCTACTGAAACATTTGGAGATGTAGAGTAGGCCGTGTCTTGATGTTTTGACTCGTCTGTTCTCCACTGTCCAGCACAGTGAGAAGTCACCAACCTCAAGGTTAATGAATAAGACACATCTCCAAGAGCCATTAGTAGGTTCAAGTTCCGATGGTTTTAAGCAAATCTCCCGTGGAGAAGAATCTGGATTAAATGCCTAACGAGCCATTTGCTGCAGACCACAGTTAGTCACCAGCGCTGGCTCTGTAGTTTTGTATGAGAGAAAGGACTGTGGACAAACTAAGTGCATTTGATAACGAATAGTGTAATCAGCTGCACCGTTACGCACTCTTCTCGTACTCATCCTTCCGCATGTAGAGAAGATTTAACTAGATGCATAAGAAGGGAAAAAAGCCTTCTGCCTTTATTTTTTTCCTTTCTACAGGAAGAGTCCTTTCCTATCCTGGGTACGCTTAAGTATTAAACAGAGCCGGTAACAAAGGAATTTTATGATCTCCTCTTTCTGCTGTCAGAAGAGCAGGTGTGATGTCGTGAATTAGTAAAGATGGGAGGAACACTTACATTGGTCACAGTAACTGTATCCACAGCAGGGAATAACTACTGCATCGGCCAGGACTTCTTTACAAATTAAACATAACAGCTCTTCTGGAATAGGATACTCTGAGGAGGAGGAGAGGGAGGAAGAGGACGGCTCCTCGGGTAAAAAGGGAGGCTTCTCCTCCTTTCCTCTGGCATAAGCTTCCCTGGAGGGGGGATGGGGAAGGGAAAAGGAAGAAAGTTAACGGTGGGTAAAGGAAAACTTTCCCAAGCTTTGGCTTCTCTCCAATGAAGACAGTAGGTGGCATTCTCACGCCACACTAGCCTTCAGAAAAGCAGGCATTTGATTTAAACTCCTTTTCTATAGCCGGAGCACTAGGAGAGGGAGGGGGGAACCATTTTCCTTCTGCAGAACTCGTCCCTTCATTGGATCAGCTAAGAAGTTAGCTCAGACTAGAGAAATCATTTTCTGACAGCTAGAAACCGGGTGAAATGAATGCCACCTCTCCTTTGGCAGAGGGTAAATGTACATCGCAGGCTCAGGATAAAGTCCGTCTCCGCCTAATTATGTTTTATAAACGGAAGAAATCTGTGTTAGAGCTTCTGCAAAAGGAGATCCATGACAGAAAAACAGAGGGGCTCCCACGTGCGTTTTAAAACAGCCACTCCTGTCAGCACAGAGCAGGACTTTCTTAGCGTAGGGCAACAGGAAAACATCCCTCTGCTTCACAGATGGGATCTGATAGATGTCAGAGGGGGAGACAATCTCAGTCCAACAGCTATTTGTTCCATTTCGCAAGAAGCCTTAGAAAGATAAAACAGAAGCAAAAGGAGCTTTCAAAAAGAATGACGCCACTGTAAACGCGACTGAAATGTTTTGCAGAAATAGGGATTCTTGGCATACCACAAGCGTAACCAACGTTCGGGGGCGTGAACAGCAGGACTGCCCTATTCTAATATTAGAAATCATCGCCGGTTTTAAGGTTAAGATACAATGACCCTGCTTCTCCCCCCGTAATTACAGGTGCTGGCCAGCTCGATGGCGTTGCCACTCAGACATTGACGCGCGGCTTCTCTCCTTCACTTTTTGGTCAGAATCACTTTTTGGCTAATTCCATACTCACGCATTAATAATTGGTATCGCACGTCTCCCAGTCTGTGTCCGCATTGCACCCTTCGTGCTGGGATCTTCCACCTCCACCGTGAAGCTCCTGGGAATTCCTGTGCTCTTTTTATGTCTGCGAACAGACTCAAAACTACTGTCCTGTTAAGAAAAGCAATGCAGACATAGCTCATCTTAAGACCCACACTTAAAATGACATTTAAGGAGAAAATCTCGGCTGTACATTTGATTGAGAGAGATGTATGCAAGTATCAGTGTTTACATTTTGCAGCATTAAAAGGACTTGCAGCTTAAGAGTCGGGGAAGTTGCTTTTGCTCACTGAACTTCCGCTTCAGACCCAGAAGCATTAAGGGGAATCAAGCCCCTTATAACTCCTCAGCAAGACAAAAGATTCTTTTCAGTAGAAATTGGACCATCGTGCGCTGTAGGCAGCCCAAACTGCATGTCTCCTGCCTACTCACTTCTTCACGTTAGGTGATTTAACAACGGTCAGCACAACCTGCAGGTCTTTTCCCGTTTGCTGTGTCCTTCTAACACAGAAATTGTAATAGAAACCTTGCGCAGAACTAGGTCTTCAGATTATCGAAGCCAGCTGGTTTTTTGTGAGTAGTGTTTGTTCAAACGCTCTCATTACACACTAGTCCAGACACCAGCAGGGTCTAAGGGAGGGATGTAAAGGATACGGAGCTCCAGGCACCCATCATTCAGACCAGCCCCTCATGGCTTTGATTTTCTGTGCATTCATTTGCAAAAGCAACCCACTAGTTTCAACAGTTTATTAAATGGTTGTTTCATAGGCACAACAGCAACACAATCCAGATTGACATCTACAAAACCCCTTCCGTTACCATTTACAGAAAACCGTACAGATACTTGAGCAATTTGTTCAAACCCAGACAGTTTACGAGACACATCCAAACCCCACAAAGCATCACTAGGCACAGACCATAATTCAAATACGGAATTTCGTACAAGGTAATAGTAAAGCAGAAAACTTTTTAACACGTTGCCTCCACGCCAAGCCCATCTGCACTGAGGAGGCTGGAGTAGAACAGTTTGGAGCCGCTTTACGTTACGCTCCTGCATTTTTCTGAAATACATACATTTTCTCAAAAGCTTAGATGTGTACAGCACTTGGCCAGTTTTTCACCTTCTAGAGTCAAACTTCACATGAGTTTACAGAACCCAGGACATGTTCAGGGACAGCACTAATGGAGACCAATTTCTTCTGGTGACTACCTTCCAAAGTAGCTGCTGGGTTTTTCCCCCCCAAATGCACACAGTTTAATTCTGCAGTGAGAGAGGGAAGAAGAGACTGGGAAGAGATTTCTCGAACTCCAGCCTTTATTTTCAGAAGAAAGAACTAGCCCCTCTGCATAAGGCCCTGCCTTCTCTGTTCTTCAAGACCAGTCGTTTGACAGGCTCACACTACGCCTTTTCACAAAGTGCAACCACTACTGCTTTCCCAGACAAAGGTACACATTGTTGAGCAAAAAATGCAAGCGGTTGCATAGCAAACCATGGCACTACAGCAGCTTCAGAAGGTCACCCCTGCTAATACACTGCACTCACACATCGGTACATGCCTGCAAACAGTTTACACAGTCTGCGTTCAAACAAATGAGGTTGTGTTGTCCACTCTCCATGGACTGCAAGTTATGAAACTGTGCAGCATTCAGAGAGCGGATCTAGATATAACTGCAGTGACTAGAAACTCAACAGTAGCCACGCAATTGTCCGTGTTACAGATACGCTTCTCTTTTGGCTGTAAACACACCCCCCCACACACACACCCATTAAATGTCCATAACTTGCAGCCAGTTGAATTCTTCTGTGAAAATTGTGCCAGTCTCCAACACAAAATTAACGAAAGGTCTGGGAAACAGTTAACAGCTCCTAAAGTGCTGCTTCTGTGTGTCCTGAAGATGAGCAATAGTGCAACATGACGTTGAGGGGCACCCCTTCTATCTTCCCAAACTGGGAACTACTCTTTACGGGATGCTAGGGAAATATACACACATTTTAAAGTTAAAACCAATATTGTAAATGAATAAAAATTAAGTTTTGTTCACATTACAACTTTTATCCAGTTATACATCACCACACAAGATTTGAAAATATGAATCAAGTGGGGTTTTTTGGTGGTGGTGGTGGTATTTTATTTAAGTCTTTGACAAGAATATACACATAACTTAATGAGCCGGGCCAGAGGAACGGGTGCAGAAGAGTCCTCAATCTGTTCACAAAAAATTAAACGCATATTCAAGTTGTACAATCAAAACATAGCAGAAGTTAACCTCTACTGTAGTCTGAAAGTCTGCACTGTATCCTCCGAGTGCCACGGAAAGAGACATTTCCAGCCTAACGTAATTGTTTTGGTTCAAAACAAAGTCCAAAGCTATGACAGCTGCAGAGGGCCTACGTGGTTGATGAGAAGCAGCTAAACTCGGCGTGCTGGGTTTTAGCTATTTGCATTTGCAGACAACCTAGGAAACCAAACCGCTTCATCAGAGAAAGTGGAAAGATCAGATGCAGAGCTTTAGAATGCCACTTCGGGTAGCAACAACATTCAAATTCACGGCAATCTGTAAGAGACCTTTATGCACTCAGAGGGGGCCAGACAACATCCCTTCAGTCATACCGCTTTAGGAACAAATACCAAATATCTCAGGACATGGAAAGGAATCTTTTGGCTGCACAGAACTGTCCTCAAAACGTATGGGATACGTTGATTTTGGGATTTGTTGGAACCGCCAAGTCAAAAGTGAGAAACAGTACCAAGTAGCACAACAACGGTGTCTCAGTGCGTTTTGATAACATCTTCCAAAACTGTTAGGCAAAGAAAGTATTTAAAGACAAAAGCTAAGTGATACAAAGCAAAAATGGCAAAGAATACACTCCAGACAATTTTAATTGCAAGAAACAAAGAGTGCACAACAGCCTGTACAAACACACATATCACTAGCTCTAGAGAGACCAATTCAGTTGTGCAAACCTTGAACCTACATGATCTCGAAACGATCCGACATTACCTGTGCAACACAAAGTCATTCAGGAAATATTCCAGCATATTCACTATGAAACACAACGCATCACTAGGCACAAATACCAATATTGACGTTAGAGCTGTGCTAATGATGGCATTACTCAGTTTTCACTGTGCTCTGAATCAAATACACGGTCTCTACAACATATACTATGTCTTACTGCAAAACAGATTAAGTTAACGTGTGGCAGATTAATACAAGGCTACCGTTGTTTAGAATTAAGTGCAAAGTGTAGAAAAAGGTGTGAGGTTGTGTTCTTACGTACTGCTTTTGATGTTCCACTCGCTGGCTCGGTTCGAGTTCTAGAAGAAGAAATAAAGGAGATGAGAAGTTAGAACAAAGCACTTGTACCCAACCCAAAGCAGTGAAACCAGATTATCAAAGCTGAACATCAAAACGTTATGTTCTGATACGTTCCTTGTGCTCTGACGGTAAAGGACTTTGTGAGTCCCAGCTGGGAATGGCCTAACAGGCCCATGTGGGCCTAGGACTCAAAAGATGGTGCAAGTCCATCACAGAGAATGGGATTTTGCCATCTACGTGCCAGTACAGGCATCCAGAAGGCAACTGCTGCCTTTATGACACTATTCAGCTAAAAGGTTTGTCTTGTTTGGTGCCTCCAAGCTTACACCAAGCGAATATGGCCAGTGGGTTCCTCTCTCTCCAAGGCCATCTATTCAGAAGAAGAAAAGCCAGAAAAACAATCCCCCGTCTCCGCAGAAGGAGGCTGGTGCTGTGTGAGGAGCCAGGGCTCTGAGACGTGTACATGGACCCTCCTGCTCCGAGGGGGAGCCGCTGCCCGCGGCTGGGCCACCCGCCGCCCCACGCTGCGCTGCAGGGACTTCACCTCGAGGAACTGCTCTGGCTTCCACAGTTATTAACCTCAACTACTACTGCCATGCTTGTCAGAAACCACGCCGGGACCCAGCTACTGAGCAAACTGACCCAAGTCAGCAGGCGACATTCTGATGGGGCTTTGGAGCCCAACAATAATTAACTCGTTTCTTCCAAGCCCACCGAACCCCTAAGCACACGTAGTGTTTTACTCAGGTGATAACCACAGGCGGGAGAGGCCACAGTCTCTCCACATCACCTGGCATCTTTGCTGAAAAATCTGCACGACCCCTTCAGCTCTGGCCATCTGGCCTCAGTGAGACCACCGCTCACCTTGCCCCACAGATGCACCGCTCACGTTCACCTGGGTTTTATTACAAAATCTTCACCCTACTTCCTTTACTCTTTGTCTCACGTGACTGTTGAACCTTTGTCTAACCTCACTGTTCGGCTGCGCTGACACTCACAACCTGCAGCTCTGAAGCCGGACAACAACAAGGGGAAGGCCTGAGGCCACGGCCCCGCTCCCAGCACACGCTGTCACCGTGGCGCAGGGGCCCGGGATGCGCAGAGGAGCTGGGTTCAAGGTGCCGACCTGCGCCCAACGGCTCCACCCGGCCAAACCCCACACCCAGAACCACCACTCTGCCCGCGCCGTGCGCTGGGAAACACCTTCAGGGCTTCCAGCTGTTTGCGGTGCTCAATTCCGCATCGTTATTCTTACAGAATCGAAAGGCCGGGGGGCCGTGAAACGAGCACAGCCACCCAGTTCACGTGCAAGGGTTGACCCCGACTGCACCGCGGTCCCCGTCTGCCCCCTGCTGCCACCCCCAGGGACCGCGCGGGAGGCACAGCGACCGGCCCGGTCCCGGTCCCCCACCCCCTGCTCCCCGGAGCCTGTCTGAACCGGCCCTGGGCCCTGCGGAGCCTCCCTGCAAGCCCCTCCTGGCCCCCAGAGCCCACCCGGAGCGTTCCTGGGCCCTCTGGATCCCTGCGGAGCATCTGCCCGGAGCCCCCCAAGACCATCCCCGGGCCCCCTGGAGCCCCCCCTGGCACCACTCACCGCAGCGGTGAGCGGCTCCGGTGGAAGGGCCGGTGCTGTGGGCGCGGCGAGGGGCAGCTGTGCCGAGGAGCCTGTCGGGTCTGGGTCTGGCTCCGGCCGCGGCTGGGAGCTGCTGGTGACACAGGTCGCCGTGTCCTGACGCTGCTCGCCATGGCCTTGATGCTGCTCGTCGCCTCCTTCTCCTCCCTGATCGCCTCCTCCTTATTCACGGCCTGCTCCTTCTCCTCCTTGATCGCCTCCTCACTCCTCACCAACTCCTCACTGCTCGCCACCTCCTCACTAGTCTCCTTCTCCTCCTCAAGTGATGGCCGTTGCCCTGGCACTGCCGGTCACGTCCCGGGCGTCACTAGGACACAGCGGGGGCGGGGCTTCGCTCGGACAAGGGTAGCAGTGCTTCCCTGGTTGCTAGGACACCAGGTGGGGGCTTGGCTTCGCTCAGCCAATAGCAGCAGTGCTGCTGCCCAGGTTGCTGGGAGCTGGGTGGGGGCGGGGCTTCTCCCGGCCAATGGCGGCAGTGCTGCCCGGCCTTCTTTCTGTCGGTGCTGACTGAAGAATCGCGGTGATGAAGGAGGCAGCCTGCTGAGGGCCTGGCCAGAGCAGGCCTGACAACGTCCGGCTCTCTAATAGTGAGAGAGCTGTAAACTTCATTCACAGTAAAAGCTGTGGAGAAAGCCGCGAATCCTCTCCCACTCTGCAAGTCAAATTCTTGACTGTTTCTCACTACTGCTGATTTAACTGTAAATGGCTTCAAAATAACACTTAAATTCTTAACTTTTCATACCAGTAAGCTCTTGGTGCCCTAAGAGAAGCCTTGTGCTGAGAAGGCACTAAGAACATACGGCAATATGTACATCTCTACATTCTGTCACCCCCTAGATGAAGTTACTTTGTAATATGAAACTCGAGTGGGAGGATTTTTGCTTTTATCCTGATCAGATATTTAAGTGCCAGCCCCCTGCTACAGCTGCAGCAGAAGTATTCAAGCTGTCAGCACCAAATTAAACTTTCACTGTCCACTTGGAATTACCACACATTCTTCTCTATCAAGTGCTCTGCCTATTCATCTGAAGCACTCTCTGTGGCAAACTGGAACCATGCACACACCCTGATCCAAGAAACACGAAATACAGGTCTGCCTAAACACACAACTCCTTGAGACGTCTCAATGTAAACCCACTCACCACCTCCTCAGATCTCAAGGAGATCAGCTTATGCACCTTGTACAGAATCTGGAGCTGTGTCATGTGCGTTCTATACCAACTGCAGTAACCCTTTCTTCTTAAAGATGTGTAAATACGCTCACCATTTAAGCTCAGTATACATCTCCTGTGCAGGCTTCTCAGCTGCCAGCCATCTCCAAGATCAACATTATCAGAAGCAGTTTGTACAGATGGTCTCGCAAACACCAGATCAATCTAAGAGGGAAAAAAAGTGCCAACCGTGAGTTAGAATGCTGCACTGTTTGTGAACAGCACACCAGAGAGGGACAGTTAGACAAGTCTAAAAAAGTGGTTAGCATTTGTATTTAGAACTATGTGACTATAGATACATCTCCCAAGAGATTTACTTGCCAAAAACCTCAAGAAAATTGCTAGAGGTTCCGTATTTTATTTACAAAATCCTTCATTCACAAAACCCCCTTTCTTTTTAAGCCAGGGAAAGGAAGGGTTTTTTAAGCTGAAAAAGATTACTCTAAACTTAGAATTTCCATTAAAAGGGAACTTAAAATTAATCGTAGAATTAAGACGTAAATTCAGTCACCTCAGCTGTACTTGAGCAAAGGAGAGTGCATTTGCTCTGTGCAGTAAGCCCTTTTGATCCTGAAGCGTCTGGTGCATAGCACAGTCTGAAGCAAGAAAGTGATTCTGTGAATGTCTGCACCAGACAAAGGCCACAAGAAGGTCACGGAATAAGTGACTTTGTGAGAGTGGTACCCAGCAGTGACCTGCTCAGGTACTACCACACGCAGGTCTGCATTCACTGTGTAAGAGGCAGTCGAGATGCAAGGATTCCTGCAGCTGGCAAACCCAGGCAGGAGTCACATGAGTACTTTTACTTGCCATTTTCCAGATTGTGTGTCTCACGACCACTTCATTTGCGTTTTGCAACAAAGCATTTAGTCTGCTGACGTGATTCACCCAGTGAACTACACCACACCCGTCCCTCTGCAGAAAGCCACCTTGTCAGAGCTGGGAGGAGTCAGCAAGGACCCCGCCTCTGCCCCACTCTGCACAGTCCCTGGGAGATAAGTGCCATCCCAGCAGGCTCCCCAGCTCTAAGCACAGGGCACAGAGGGGTGTCCCTGATGTCCCCCCACCTGCCAGGCTCCCCGGGGGCTTGTTTTCCGATCAGCTCCCATTTTACTGCAGCATCTTCTCCTGGGACAGGCTCTGGTCAGGCCGTTTAATTACAGTTTCCTAAATACACTCCAAGGAACCAATAACCTTGTGAAACAGCCTGGTCACAGCTCCCTGGAGAAGTTCCCCTGTTCCAAAGGAAGATAAAAAGCAAAATGCTTACCTCAACATCATCAAACTCAAACTTGACAACTGGTACATATGCATCTTCTGCTGCATGGAAAGGAGCGGATGACTGTGTAAGAAAGTGTTTTTTGCTACTTTCATGTTCTTCCTAAACGGTGATAAGCTACAGAATTTACACTGCTAAACTGCTTAGTATAACGACCGAGTTGCTTCCAAACCAAAGAAATTGTTAGTAGGTTACAAGCAGTATGGCACTAATACAGTCTCATACTGGCTTTAAAAAGTTACTTAGCCAAGGGATTCCGAGGCTGATCCTGTGTGTAATGAACCAGCAGTGCACAATGAGCCGCCAGTGCCAGTGCTGGTGAGGCACTTACCTTGGCAGTGAGGGAGAAAATTAAGAGATTTCTGTAGCTATCTTACCACTGGCTAACATCCAGAGAAATGTAGAGTTCTGTCCACATCCGACAGTGCGCACTGCCCTTCCTTATTTTGATTCTCTACCGTGCCTGAGGGGCTGTCAGGTACCTTATGGGACAGTTTTCAATGCTGCAGACCCTTGTCAGAACTCTGCCGCAGCCCACTGAGAGCCTGTCCTCAGGGCACAGTCATGCCAGCAAAGGCTCATTCGCTCTGCACATGACGTCTTTCCGAATGCCTGCACGAGGCAGCCCAGGCTGAGAGGAACACTTCTCAGGAGCTCAGCGTCCCAGGCGAGGTGCGCAACACATCCCCCGGGGGTGATTTTACACAGCAGTTTGCACGTTCACAGCGCAGCCCCCACGCACTCGATGTCAAGCTGACAGCGTGCGGCCCTTCCGCAGCGTCTCGTGCTGAGTGGCCAGAGAGGAACAGGACCAGGGGAGAAGGAACTAGAGGCTCTAAAGTGCATCCAGAGGGACACCACGGCAAAGGCGCTGACAGAAGCCTTTCCACATCACCTTCAACTGCCTTCGCTTTCAGGCTGCCCCTTCCTCTTCCTGCCCCTTGCTAGACCTAAGATTAAAGCAAGGCTCCTAGGGACCGCCTTGCTTTCGGATACAGCTGACTCATTCTCAAACCACAGGCAGGGGAGAAGTGTACTGATACAAGGAAATATCACCTGTCTTGCAACTTAGTTACTTACAGCAAATTATAGAAACTTACAATGATTTCCGAATATAGATTAAGAACCCTGCTTGCCCAGAGTGTCCTGTGGGAACTTACCAAGAGCTACCAAGTTCAGCAAAAATAAGGGACATGTCCTTGGAAAGCAGATGGGTTCTAGCAAGTTTAGTCTCTGTAGTGGATAGAGAGCCATGTATGGGTGTTAGAAACTAATATCCTGCTGCTTTTAGATAAGATAGAGGTGGTAAACCAGCGGGAACCACTCTTGTTGTTCAAGAACTTGGCTAAGACAATCTGCACATGCTCCAAGGAGAAGTACAAGGTGAGGAGGACTGTGAGGCTTCCTCCCAAAGACCCCCGGAGATGCCCACCAGGAGGCAATGGGCCGATGCAAAGAGAACACAAACTGCTGACACCAGCCGCGAGAGCTCACCCAGCCTCACGTATGCATATGGATATTTGTGTTAGGCAATACAATGAATATGTATGTCCACACTCTATACATTTCCGGTAAAAGGTGCTGTTGGGGTGCGGGCTTTGTGGGGAAATCCCCTTGCACCCCAGTGCCGGAGTAAACATCCCTGCTGTATAACTCTATTCGAGTTGTAGAGTCTGTTTCCGCGAATCAGGTCAAACAGAAATTCTGGGGTAAAACTGGGGGATTTGGTGGTCAAACATCGATCTGGAGACCAGGGGCCATTTTGGGGTGAAAAGGGGGGGGTTGGGATCGGGGGGACTCACCCTGCAGCACCCAGGTGAGGGTGGCCCCAGTGGTGGTGGAGGCACCGTCCCCCACCTCCCCGACGTCCCAGCACTGGTTCTGCAGGTTGTCGGGGCTGATGCTCTCGGGTTACCCCTGGAGCAACAGCACCTGCTGGGGGGGGACAGGTACCCCTGGGACCCCCAGGAATCCCAGATCCTCGCTGAAATCTGCCCAAACCTCATTTGCCACCCCCAGGTCCTTCCAAAACACCCTCAAGCCCCCAACCCCCCCCCAACCTCATTAGTGCCCCATCAGATCCTGTTGGCCCCCCAGTTGTCCATTTTATCCCCAAAGACCCCAGATATGTCCCCAGGACTCTACCAGCCCACGCCAGGACTCCCCCTCACCCCATTAGCCCCCCCAGGAGACCCCAGATCCCCCCCCAAATCCCCACAAGGACCCCATTAACCCCCATCTGGACCCTTCTTGCACCCCATTACTGTCCCCCAGGACCCCAATATCTCCCCCAGAAACTGCTCCCAGGAGCCCATTTGACACCCCCACCCATCCCCGACACTAATAACCCCCTCAACTCCCCCATGACCCCAATAACCCCCCCCCAGGCACCTAAATCCTCCCCTAGACCCCAACGTCTCCCTCAAGACACCCCCAGGACCCCAGTACCTCCCCCAGAACCCCCTCCAGGATGTCCCCAATCCCCCACCTCGACACCAATATCTCCCTCAGGACCCCCCCCCCGCGAGGACCCCAGTAACCCTCCCAAACCCCTCCAGCCTTCTCCTGCCAAGGTGGCACCATCCCCAGCAGGCCCAGCACTAGTGGTGGTGGCTCCGGCCTAGCAGTGGGTGAGCGCAGGGGCTGGGCCCGATTTCCCTGCGGGGGGGGCGGGGGGCAGGATCGCAGGGGAAGGGGAGAGCTTTGGTCTAAACCCCCAAACTTTTTCAAAAAAAAGCTTTGTTGTCACAGTTTGGGCTGTTCAGACATTCTGATGTGTGACTGCGCTTGCCCTTTTACCTTGAACTCGGTGGGTTTTGGTGTCTGTGAGGGTCCGTTGTGTCTGGGGGTTTATCTCTCAGGTTACCCCAGGGAAAGGGAATTTTAGCCCTTTACTTCAAGTCTGAAAGAAGTGACCCATTTCATCTTTTCTGCCCTCTGTGGTGATTTGGGTGGGTTCAGTCTGATGAAACACCTCAGAGTGGTGCTTCAGAGGGTGCCGGTCACCAGAGCCGAGAGGTGCTGATCAGAAACTGGCACTAAGCCCGAGGGCGAGAGCTGGCCCAGGCGGGCTCTTGCCTTCTGGCTGTGGGACAGTTTTTCCCATCTCGGAGGTGCTGGGAGAGCTGGCGGGGGGTGGTGTGAGCAGGGGGGTGTGCTGGAGCCCAGCCCCTCTGCAGAGCCCTGCTGCTCCTCTGCCTTTCTGGACAAAGGTCAGTGTCTGTGCAGAGCTTCTAATTCGCACCTTTGCCAAAAGACAAATCCTGGTTTTTTCAGGGTGAGCGACCTGCTCTGCTTTCAGAAAAGAATCTCTTGACCTCTGCAGGCAGAGCAGAAGTCTCACACAATTAAGGTCTAAGAAGAAATTGAAAAACAATTAAAGGACAAGCGTCCGTGTGCTGGGAGTCTGGGAGTGCTTCTGGTTGGGAAGTCCGGCAGCAGCCCTTGCTCTGAGGCTGCAAACAGCCGGCAGAGCTCCAGCCATGGGGTCACTGCTTCAGCCTCCCCTGGCAGCCGCTCCTTCATCTGCACCTCTCCCCCCTGCACCAGCTCTGCATAAAAGAGTCGCTTTTCTCTGCTCGTGGCTGTGGATTGCTCTAAACGTGATGTAACTGGTTGCCACCTGTTTCTTTGCAAGCTTGTCCCGCCCGATGTGCTGTCAGGCACAGATCATCACCTCGATCCTAGGTGAGTGTTGGGGCTTCTCCTGGGGTCTCCTGTGCATCAATTGCGTTTTTGCATCCTTGGTCTGGGCACAGTGTAGTGACAGGTATTAAAATCATTATTTTTTTAACATGAATCACCACCATTTTCTTTACAATCCTTCGCCTTTTTTTAAATTGATTCATGTTTGGGTTTCAAAACGTTCTAGGTTTTGTTGTACAGGATTTGTATGTACTGTTTTCTTTATTTTAACTATCATTATTGGGTGTACCTTTTTTCCTTTGGCCAATTCAGGATCCATTGTTATTGCCGAGATTTGTGTCTCTTGAATGACTGAATGAATCTATCTAATAAAACATGGAATCATACATGGTATGTGTAAGTGTCCATTGGCACTTACTTTCTCCCACATCAACTCCTCCTTTCTGAGTTCTGTTCAAGCAAAATTAACCTTTGTTGGGGAACTGAACTGGCCCTGTTTCACCATGTTCCCAAGTAGCATTACTAACATCACTGTAGTTACTTACAATTTGTGACGGGGAAAGCAGTACAGAGACCCACGGCCAGCTTGATAATCCTAAAGGTCCCCCACAAACCCAGCGATGACTTGAGTTGAAGGTTTTACTTATAGTTTTTGCTAATAGAACAAATTAATTATCTTCAAAGGGGTCATATAGGCTGGTAATATTTTGACCCTTTTTAGCTATTATGAAGTCACTAACATATATAGTGAGGAGAAAAAGCCAGCTACTATAGTGAGGTCCGGTATGGCACATTTTTCTGTTTTCCCCTGGACCCATTGGGCTGCTGCCAACAGTCAGGTTCATATCTTCTTAACAGCAAAAATGGAGGCCAATCTGGTCTTGCCCTCACTTGGACTTATCCTCAGTTTTTCTCCCACTCTCTTCTTTTTCTTAACTCTATAAACTGACATTTCTATGTGAAACAGTACAAAACCAAAACCCATAAATATTATAACTTTTTAACATACATACATACACATAGGGATCACGTAGACGATTCAGGATCTCACTACTATTGATGTTACTCAGTCTGTTTCAATAAGTCCAGTCTTATTTTAACTTTGTCGTATTCGAAGCTTCAGATCTCCAGGTGTTGACTCGATCTTCCAATTGGATTCACTGTGCCTGCTGCTTCGCGTGTGGGTTTGACAAGGCTGCCCTCTGCTGAGAACAGCCCCGAGATGGGATCACAGCAACCAGATTACAAACCGGAGAAGCAAGAGCAAAATCTGTGTGTGTGACGTGTTGGCTACAGAATGCTGGGCAGAGCTGGGGATTCCAGGGTTTTATTCGGTCACTGCGTCGAGGCACCTCAGATCTTGGCCCAGCAGACGCTTGGGCGGCTGCTGTGGTTTGTTTTGTTTGGTTGTGGTTTCAGCAGGCTGGTCCCTCCCAACAAAAATGAAGAATGAACATTAACAGGAGAGAGTTCCTGAGCCAATTATGAAACGCCAAGTGTAATTTCCTGCATTTTGCGCCGTTTAATGTTTATTTCTGATATTTCCAGTAACGGAACAGAAAGCCCAGCCGCTACACTAAAGAGTCACCGTTAAAATATTTCACGAGACGTATGCACTGCTCAGCTAAATGAAAAGGCTCCAAACTTGTGTTGTATTATATTCAAACACCACCTCCAACTGAAACCACTCAAAAAACCAGAAACCCAAGCATGTGAGCACTGTCCCCTCCAGCCCTGCTGAGTCGGGAGTCCTCCTGCACAGCACGGCATTTTGCCTGGAAACCAGAGATCCTCACCCAAAGCCGCAGGGCAATTCCTAGAAGGTGCCAAACCTGGTGAGGCTGGGGACTCCACCCTGACACTTGATACTGACTGCTTCAGTCCACCTCCCCCAAAATGCCTGTGCAACGCGCTTGGGCTTTACGAGCTGGTGTGCGGGAAGGGCGACGCTGCTGGGCTCTGCTGGGCTGAGGTGGCTGCACACCCCTGCGTGCCTGCGCGTCTGGAACCAGGTGGGCTCTGCCGCGGCCAGACGTGTGCTGCTGCCTGTAGCCGTTCTGTTCTGCGGTGTACGAGTTTTGGGGAGGACCTGGTGGCAGAGGGCTGCGGAGAGCAGGGGGGCGGTGAACTCCCCCCAGAGGCTGTGGTGCCACGCTGGGTTTTTCCTGCTGGCCGCCGGCAGGCAGTGCTGGGGGCCGGGCGCTGCTGCCTGCCACGGGGCCTGCGCTCCCCCGCCCTGCAAGCAGGGCATTCAGTGGGGTCTGTCGGGGGTGTCCGATCCCAGATTCTGCCTCCCCTCCTGCTTGGAAACGGCCATGCTGTCCGCCCCGCCCCTAGAGACCACCGCACCCAGCCCCTGGAACCAGTGACACTGTGACGTCAGCCTCGTTGCCAAGGGCACCGCGGGCACCGCGGGCACCGCGAGCCCTGCAGGCACTCTGTCGGCTGCTGCACTGGTGGTGACAAGCCCTCAGTTCTGGCAGCTGGCACATGCCACTGGCAGCGATGATTCTCCTCCGTCTCCTCGTCCTGCTGGCCCTGTGCTGGCCTGCGACCAGCGCCTGGGACAGCTGTGGGTAAGTGGCCGAGGCTCTGGGAGGGAGCTTGGGCACCCTGATGGGTTTCCCTGGAGGGTGTCCACTGGTCCCCTGTGGTCATGCCACGGCTTCCCCAGCCCCTCGCGGGAGCCTTGGCTCCTTGCAGCACCCGGGCTGCTGGCACAACTGGCCTTTGGGACTCCAGCAGAAAAGGGGGTGGCTGCCCGCCCTCCCCACGGGGCTCCCTGGCCTTGCTGTCCATGCAGCGCCCCGTGGGGAGGGCAGAGGGCTGACCTTCAGCCGGGAGAGCCGTGAGCCGTCGAGCAGGACGGTGACGAGTTTCTGGTTGCAGAGGGACCTGCGGGCTCCGGCCCACGGCTGCTGCTGACGACACCTCGCACGAGGTGGGGGGCAGAGACGCCCAGGCAGGGGGCTGGCCCTGGATCGTGAGCATCCAGGATACCCGGAGAGGAGGCACGGGCCACGTGTGTGGAGGGTCCCTCATCAGCACACAGTGGGTCCTGGCAGCAGCCCACTGCTTCACCGAGGCCAGGTAAGAGGGCCAGGAACGGGGATATCCCCCGGCACTCGCGGGTGCCCCGTCCGCAGCACCACGGGCTACTCCCGTCCCCTTTCCTTGCGGTACGCCCAGTGCCTGGGCACTGCAGAGCCCGGCTGAGAGGCGGCTCAGGAGAGTGCTGGGCTCCTGCCACAGCCTCCCACAGCCTCCCCATGCCTGCAGCCCAAGACACGCAGCGGCAGTCTGAGCCTCCGTAGCGCTGCTTTCCTCTCGCGCACGTGAAGCAGAGGGCAGGGAACTGCTGGGCTGCTGCAGCACGTGGCTGGGCTCCCTCTGAGCCCTCTCCCCATCTGCCTTCCAGGCACATCACCAGGTGGCGCGTGGTGGTCGGGGCCACCAGCTTGACTCAGCCCGGCCCGGAGGCTCAGGTGCGCTCTGTTAAGCAGTTGCTGGTTCACGAAGAGTATAACAAGATCTCGCAGAGCAACGACATTGCTCTGCTGCAGTTGGACGAGCCTGTGCGGTGCAGCAACTCCATACAGCTCGCCTGCGTGCCTGACGCCTCGCTGAAAGTGTCGGAGCTGACGACCTGCTATGTCAGTGGCTGGGGGACCACGACAGCGAAAGGTGAGTTCCCAAAGAGCGCTCGCGTCCCGAGTGCGAGCTCGGCACACGGGGGAGGCGGGCTGGGCTTCCTGACAGCGGAGGCGAGAGCCAGAGCCCGCCTGCGGGGACGTGTGCCCGTAGGGAGATGGGCCTGGCCCAGGGCCCGCGGCGAGAGAGCAGGGCAACGCCGGGCCAAAGCCAAGCCCCAGGGAAGAAGCTCACCCGGACGGGGCGGGAGACCTGGCCACGAGCTGCCAGGCATTAATTCCTTTCTGTGCTCGCAGGCGCAGGACCGACGGATGTCCTGCAGGAGGCCAAGGTCCACCTCATCGACCTCAACTCCTGCAACAGCAGCCAGTGGTACGCAGGGGCCCTCCACCCCCACAACCTGTGCGCTGGCTACCCCCAGGGCGGCATCGACACCTGCCAGGTAGGAGCCTGAGAGAAGGCAGTGCCCAGCGGCAGCGGCAGCCCCGGCACAGCCGCCCAGACACCCCCCGGCGCGGGCTTTGCCGGGCCAGTCGCCCTCCCACCGCTGGGTCCCCGCCGCTGGCGGGGCTCACCTCCCCTTCCCCAGCTGCAGCTCCTTGCCCAGGGCCCCACTTGCCCCAGAGGCCCGGGACTCCGCCCAGAAAGCCCACCCAGCCCTCCTGGCAGACCCGAGGTCCAGCTCCCAGCCCTCGAACATCCCTCTTGCACCCGGCCAGCATCGCTGTGCAGAGAAGAGCGTGAGCCCTACCCCACGGGCCCACCACCCCCTCCCAGACAGCGTCCTGTCGGCCCCAGCACCTGAGCAGGGCCTCTGTGCCACGGATACAGCTCGGGGGGGGGGCGGGCAGAGAGGAGGAGGCAGCCCAGGGGCAGGGACAGCGGCCACCTGACACCACCGTGACCCTCATTCCTCCACTGCAGGGTGACAGCGGTGGTCCTCTCGTCTGCAAAGACAACAGTGCTGAGTATTTCTGGCTTGTTGGGGTGACCACCTGGGGGACAGGCTGTGGGAGAGCAAGACGGCCTGGAATCTACACCTCCATTCAGCACTTTTACAACTGGATCCTAGAACAGATGGGGCTGCCCCCAGAAGGACCAGCTGCTCCAACACCACGGCCGGCCTTCCCGTCAACCCCCTTGCAGACGCCAAGGCCAACACCAACAGAATCAGGCGGGTTCAGCTCCCGCCCCCTTCTACTGCAGAACTTGGTGGAGTTCTTGGCCTGGTTGCAGAAGGTCCTGCAGAACCTGAGGGAAGGCCTGAGCAGCAGGATGGACAGGATCCAGTGCAGGCTGCAGTGCACCATGGCCATCTCCTGCAGGGGCTCTGCCTGCTGAGCCAATGGCACCCTCAGGGTCAAAGGCCTGCTTGGTCCTGCCCATGCGCCTCCGACTGCAGAAGAAGTTTGTCTTAGTTCTCGAATAAAGTTCCCAAGTTTCACAGCTCACCATGCTTCTCTTCTATTCCGTCTCCTGGGCAAGGCAAGGATTCCATGCCCAGCACCTGCAAAATGAGGCTGCAGGCAGCCAAGCTGGGCACAGAAGGGAAGAGTCACTCTGAGGGGCGACCCTGGGCCTGGTTGGAGGGGAGGGGGAGGGTGCGGTGGGAGAGGGGACCCCTGATCACAGGGGGCCAGAGGTCTTGGGGACAGCAGCTGCAAACACAGAGTGTCACAGCTGCTGGTGGGAATCGGGCAGCAACAGGGATCTGAGCAGGCACAGAGGGGAACAGAGGGGTCTGAGCATGCGCCAAGGGGAGAGCAGAGGGCCTGGTCCTGTGCGCAGAGAGGGAACGGAGGGATCTGGTCATGTGCTGGGGGGAATGGAGGGGAATGGAGGATGCAGAGAGGGACTGGAGGCGATCTGACAGGGGAGCTCACAGGAACAGAGCAGCACCAGATGGGACGGGTGGAGTCTGGGTGTTGATGAAGGGTGACGGTGGGAATCCACAGGCACTTGTGGAAAAGAGGGATGTGAGCATGCACAGAGGGGAGGAGCTGGCACTAAGCAGACACTGAGAGGAACAGAGGAGATCTGAGTCTTGGAGGAGGGAGGGAGGGCAGAGGAGATGTGTGTGCATGCAGAGGGAGAAGGAGGGAGGACGCCTGAGCGTATCAGGAGGGGAAGGCAGGGATCTGTTTGTGCAAGGACAGCAGAGGGGCCCCAAGAGAGCACAGTGAGGGGAACAGAGAGGACAGAGAAGCAGCTGGATGGGAACGGAGAACATCTGAGAGCACTTGGGAGTGAAGAGAATGAGTCCGGGGGGATCTAGAGGCACCCAGAAGGGAAGGGAACAGGAGGAGTTTGAAAGCGTGTGGAGGCGGCACGGCTTGGATGTAAGGTAGCCAGAAAGGCTGGTGGGGACTGAGGGCTGCACAGAGGGGAGTGGAGGAGATCTGAGCATGCTTGGGTGGGAATGCAGGGGTCTAGGGCACAGTCAGGGGAGCAGAGAGGAGCTACAAGAACCCAGAAGGGCACAGGGGGTGACTGAGGCTCCACAGAGGGGAATGAGGGGAGCCTGAACACACAGAGAGAGGAATGGAAGGGACCACAGAGGCATCAGGGGCAACAGAGAGCACGTGGAGGGTCGTGGAGGGTCATGGAGGGCATCTGAACGCACCCAGAACTGCATGGATGGCTCTGATGGGCCCCGCGATGCTCCCCAGGGACCTTCGTTTGCCCTCGGGTGCAACGCAGAAGTTTCTGTTTGGCCATCCCAGCCTCTAGAGTCACGCATTTACCTCGTGGTGCACCCAGAAGTGCGCGTTTGGATGCCTCTGGTTTCCCTGCCGTACACCTCAGCTCCTCCTTTTTCCTTCTGGTGCCACCCAGAGCCCTCCATTTTCACTGCAGCGCATTCCCGTGTCCTACATCTGCTGAGGTCTCTCGGGCTACAGCCCCACCATGTGTTCCTCTCCCATCTGTGTCAGTGATGACGTTTGGGGAGGGCTGGGGAAGGGTCTGGGTGCTCTGGGCAATGTCAGAGGGCACAAACACACGGGAGGCCCTTGACTGAAGGAGACGATTGTTTTGGAGGGTGCACCCGGCCAGGAGGGTGAGGATGAGGGGGTATGATGTGGCGCCTTGGTAAGTGTGGTCTGGCCGGGCCCTTTGCTGCCACTGAGGGAAGAGGTTTTCTGTCTCTGGGGAAATGGATTTGCAGAGGCAGGTGACAATGTGACAGCTTCTCTCGCCACCCTACTGGGATGCGGTGGCAAGATGTGAAAGGACCTCTCAAGATCACCTGGCCCAATTCCCTCCTCAGGAAAGTGTCCCGTTGGGTTTGGAATATCCCCAAGGATGGAGACTCCCTCCCTGGGGAGCCTGTGCCAGTGTTTGGTCAGCCTCACGGTGAAAAAGTGTTTCCTTGTGTGTCAGTTTGTGCCCGTTGCCTCTTGTCCAGGCGTGGGGCACCACTGGGAAGAGCCCGGCTCCCACTTCTTCGTTGTGCCCCTTCAGGTATTGACACACATCGATGGGATCCCCCTGAGCCTTCCCTTCTCCAGGCTGAGCAGTCCCATCTCTCCCGGCCTCTCCTTGCAGGAGAGATGCTCTAGTCCCTCCATCACCTTTGTGGCCCTTTGATGGACACTGTTGAGCACATCCCTATCTCTCTCACCCTGGAGAACCCAGAACTGGACGCCAGAAGTGGCCTCACCGGTGCTGAATAAAGGGAGAGGTTCACCTGCTCGACCTGCTGGCAACACCCCTTCGAGCACAGCCCGGGATGCTGTGGCCATTCCCCGCCATGACCAGGCACCGCTGGCTGATGGCCAGCGTGTTGCCCACCTTGGGCTGTCCTTGGCCACTTTCACAGGCCCACCTTGCAGCTGGGTGGCCCCAGGATCGACTCCAGCGGAGTGCACCACTGGTCACTGGTGTCCAGCTGGACTTTGTGTCACTGGTCAGCGCTCTCCGGACCCGTCCGTTCAGCCCGTTTCAGTCCACCTCCCCGTTCACCTATAGAAGCTCTATTTTGCCATTTTGTCTGTGAGGATGCTTTGGAAGAGTGTCAACAACTTAACAAAAGAGCAGTGGACAATATCCATGGCTCTCCCCCTGTCCCACACTGGAGAAGGTTATCGGGTTACTTAGACGCTATTTCCCCTTTGTAAATGCGTGCTAGCTACTGCAGATCACCCGCCTGCTGTTCACGTGGCTGGAAATGGTTTCAAGGACCGGCTGCTCCATCACTGTCCCCGGGATCGCGGTGAGGCTGGCCAGTCTGTGGTTCCCTGGGTCCTCCTTCTGGCTCTTGAAGACAGGAGTGACAGTCACTTCCCTCCAGCCTTGAGGCACTTTTCCTCCAGCCTTGAGGTTGCCAGGATCAACCAGGGATTTTTGAGTGGCCTTGCGATGACGCTGGCCAGCTCCCCCAGCCCCTGCACGCCTGTTCCCTCAGGGCCCATGAACCTCTGCATGTCCAGTTTGCTTCCGTACCCCCTGACCTGACCCTCTCCCATCGGGATTTCCTCTGTCTTGCTTCAGACTTTCCCCCTGATCTCTTGGGCTGGGGGTTCCTGAAGGCTGGTCTTCCCAGTGAAGACAGATGCGAAGAGCTTGCTGAGCACTGTGACCTTTTCCGTGTCCTGTGTCACCAGGGCCCTGAAGGGGTGTTCAGCAGCAGACCCCCACTATCCCCGGTGTTCCTTTTGTTCACGTACTTGTAGAAATCCCCCTTGCTTCCCCTCCCATCCCTTGCCAGATTCGCCTCCAGGCAGCCCTGGCTTTCCCAGTCCCATCCCTCAATGACTGGGCATCCCTTCATTCCAGCAGCCACCACACCTGGATTCCACCTGTAAATGTAGTAGATAGGCGGAAAGGTGGAGACTTCTCAGCAAATGTATGAATATTCATGTCTTTAAGGGATATAAAGGGTGAACTTTTGTCTTGGTGTGTGCACGTTAGGAGGAATGATCCCTCGTGCACCCAGAGCCAGATAAAGAAACGCCCACTCTTAATGCTACGTCGGGGTTAAGAGGTTCGTCGTCGCTTTTGGTGACAGTAACACCCCTCAGATTTACAGGCATTAATGAAAATCATCTCCTCCCATCTCTTCCTTTATGCTTTTCCAGAAGTTCTCCGTGCGTGACCATTTGTCAACACGAGCATCTGGGAGGAACTTCTGTGTCAGGAAAAGCCGGTGCCGAGCCCCTGCGCTGCAAAACGGTGACGTGGTTCACCCTTCAGTCTGGTCCTGTTTGCTGGCTTTGTCGTGGCAGGACAGTCCGTTTTTAAGACAGATTTCAAAATCATTTCTGTGAGTAAGGTGAAATGCAAACAGATCTTGATAAAGAGGAAAGGAAACCGCTTTTATGGAGAATCTCAGAGGTGTTTTTGCCAAGATAAGCAGTGTGTGAATTGACTATGAGAATTGCTGCTGTGTATTTCCTGACAGAGAGTCCCTTCCCTTGGCTCAGTTTCACAGACGTGTTGGTTTAATTCAGTTAAATATTGTGATCCGAGCCTGGTGTAATTTGCTGTAAATCCACTGATTTCAAAGGACAACTGAGTCCTATTAAGCATCTGCCCTGTATTTTTACTCTTCATTCAAAACAAATAGGCAGAACAGTTCAACAATTACAGCTAAGACTGAAAGATGGAGAAAAGCTTGTCCCGGTGTCTGAAAGGTGATGCTAAATGGGGATTTAATGTGAAAATGCAAATGAGAAATGTTATTATACCATAAAATAACTATCCTCAGACGTGTGATCCGGCACAGAAGCATGGGGAGGTCTGCCTGCGAGCTTTAAGAGGATGTTCGGGAGGGAAAAGCATGTCTCGTAGATGTGTGACCGCTGGCGCAAGCACAGCACCAAACTCTTCTCTGTGACTATGAACCCTCTCATTTGTACAAAAAGTGGAGATCACCAACACGAAGGACTAGAACATCTTTGAAAATTTATTTTTTTCCATTTCCCGAAAAGCCCCATCTAAAATTCAAACCCTTTTTTTTTTTTTTTTTTTTTTTTTCCCCAGAACGACTGCTTTATTTTGCTACGGTAATAATTCCCCTCACAAACCTGGATCTGCCCAGGGACCGGCCGTATTACCATCAGCAGCGGCCCCACAGGTAATTCCTGCCTTTCTGTGGGACATCCCCCACACGGGTCACGGACCAGCAGCCGGGAAAACACAAAATACACTGTGCCTGCTGCTTCGCGTGTGGGTTTGACAAGGCTGCCCTCTGCTGAGAACAGCCCCGAGATGGGATCACAGCAACCAGATTACAAACCGGAGAAGCAAGAGCAAAATCTGTGTGTGTGACGTGTTGGCTACAGAATGCTGGGCAGAGCTGGGGATTCCAGGGTTTTATTCGGTCACTGCGTCGAGGCACCTCAGATCTTGGCCCAGCAGACGCTTGGGCGGCTGCTGTGGTTTGTTTTGTTTGGTTGTGGTTTCAGCAGGCTGGTCCCTCCCAACAAAAATGAAGAATGAACATTAACAGGAGAGAGTTCCTGAGCCAATTATGAAACGCCAAGTGTAATTTCCTGCATTTTGCGCTGTTTAATGTTTATTTCTGATATTTCCAGTAACGGAACAGAAAGCCCAGCCGCTACACTAAAGAGTCACCGTTAAAATATTTCACGAGACGTATGCACTGCTCAGCTAAATGAAAAGGCTCCAAACTTGTGTTGTATTATATTCAAACACCACCTCCAACTGAAACCACTCAAAAAACCAGAAACCCAAGCATGTGAGCACTGTCCCCTCCAGCCCTGCTGAGTCGGGAGTCCTCCTGCACAGCACGGCATTTTGCCTGGAAACCAGAGATCCTCACCCAAAGCCGCAGGGCAATTCCTAGAAGGTGCCAAACCTGGTGAGGCTGGGGACTCCACCCTGACACTTGATACTGACTGCTTCAGTCCACCTCCCCCAAAATGCCTGTGCAACGCGCTTGGGCTTTACGAGCTGGTGTGCGGGAAGGGCGACGCTGCTGGGCTCTGCTGGGCTGAGGTGGCTGCACACCCCTGCGTGCCTGCGCGGCTGGAACCAGGTGGGCTCTGCCGCGGCCAGACGTGTGCTGCTGCCTGTAGCCGTTCTGTTCTGCGGTGTACGAGTTTTGGGGAGGACCTGGTGGCAGAGGGCTGCGGAGAGCAGGGGGGCGGTGAACTCCCCCCAGAGGCTGTGGTGCCACGCTGGGTTTTTCCTGCTGGCCGCCGGCAGGCAGTGCTGGGGGCCGGGCGCTGCTGCCTGCCACGGGGCCTGCGCTCCCCCGCCCTGCAAGCAGGGCATTCAGTGGGGTCTGTCGGGGGTGTCCGATCCCAGATTCTGCCTCCCCTCCTGCTTGGAAACGGCCATGCTGTCCGCCCCGCCCCTAGAGACCACCGCACCCAGCCCCTGGAACCAGTGACACTGTGACGTCAGCCTCGTTGCCAAGGGCACCGCGGGCACCGCGGGCACCGCGAGCCCTGCAGGCACTCTGTCGGCTGCTGCACTGGTGGTGACAAGCCCTCAGTTCTGGCAGCTGGCACATGCCACTGGCAGCGATGATTCTCCTCCGTCTCCTCGTCCTGCTGGCCCTGTGCTGGCCTGCGACCAGCGCCTGGGACAGCTGTGGGTAAGTGGCCGAGGCTCTGGGAGGGAGCTTGGGCACCCTGATGGGTTTCCCTGGAGGGTGTCCACTGGTCCCCTGTGGTCACGCCACGGCTTCCCCAGCCCCTCGCGGGAGCCTTGGCTCCTTGCAGCACCCGGGCTGCTGGCACAACTGGCCTTTGGGACTCCAGCAGAAAAGGGGGTGGCTGCCCGCCCTCCCCACGGGGCTCCCTGGCCTTGCTGTCCATGCAGCACCCCGTGGGGAGGGCAGAGGTCTGACCTTCAGCCGGGAGAGCCGTGAGCCGTCGAGCAGGACGGTGACGAGTTTCTGGTTGCAGAGGGACCTGCGGGCTCCGGCCCACGGCTGCTGCTGACGACAGCTCGCACGAGGTGGGGGGCAGAGACGCCCAGGCAGGGGGCTGGCCCTGGATCGTGAGCATCCAGGATACCCGGAGAGGAGGCACGGGCCACGTGTGTGGAGGGTCCCTCATCAGCACACAGTGGGTCCTGGCAGCAGCCCACTGCTTCACCGAGGCCAGGTAAGGAGGGCCAGGAACGGGGATATCCCCCAGCACTCGCGGGTGCCCCGTCCGCAGCACCACGGGCTACTCCCGTCCCCTTTCCTTGCGGTACGCCCAGTGCCTGGGCACTGCAGAGCCCGGCTGAGAGGCGGCTCAGGAGAGTGCTGGGCTCCTGCCACAGCCTCCCACAGCCTCCCCATGCCTGCAGCCCAAGACACGCAGCGGCAGTCTGAGCCTCCGTAGCGCTGCTTTCCTCTCGCGCACGTGAAGCAGAGGGCAGGGAACTGCTGGGCTGCTGCAGCACGTGGCTGGGCTTCCTCTGAGCCCTCTCCCCATCTGCCTTCCAGGCACATCACCAGGTGGCGCGTGGTGGTCGGGGCCACCAGCTTGACTCAGCCCGGCCCGGAGGCTCAGGTGCGCTCTGTTAAGCAGTTGCTGGTTCACGAAGAGTATAACAAGATCTCGCAGAGCAACGACATTGCTCTGCTGCAGTTGGACGAGCCCGTGCGGTGCAGCAACTCCATACAGCTCGCCTGCGTGCCTGACGCCTCGCTGAAAGTGTCGGAGCTGACGACCTGCTATGTCAGTGGCTGGGGGACCACGACGGCGAAAGGTGAGTTCCCAAAGAGCGCTCGCGTCCCGAGTGCGAGCTCGGCACACGGGGGAGGCGGGCTGGGCTTCCTGACAGCGGAGGCGAGAGCCAGAGCCCGCCTGCGGGGACGTGTGCCCGTAGGGAGATGGGCCTGGCCCAGGGCCCGCGGCAAGAGAGCAGGGCAACGTCGGGCCAAAGCCAAGCCCCAGGGAAGAAGCTCACCCAGACGGGGCGGGAGACCTGGCCACGAGCTGCCAGGCATTAATTCCTTTCTGTGCTCGCAGGCGCAGGACCGACGGATGTCCTGCAGGAGGCCAAGGTCCACCTCATCGACCTCAACTCCTGCAACAGCAGCCGGTGGTACGCAGGGGCCCTCCACCCCCACAACCTGTGCGCTGGCTACCCCCAGGGCGGCATCGACACCTGCCAGGTAGGAGCCTGAGAGAAGGCAGCGCCCAGCGGCAGCGGCAGCCCCGGCACAGCCGCCCAGACACCCCCCGGCGCGGGCTTTGCCGGGCCAGTCGCCCTCCCACCGCTGGGTCCCCGCCGCTGGCGGGGCTCACCTCCCCTTCCCCAGCTGCAGCTCCTTGCCCAGGGCCCCACTTGCCCCAGAGGCCCGGGACTCCGCCCAGAAAGCCCACCCAGCCCTCCTGGCAGACCCGAGGTCCAGCTCCCAGCCCTCGAACATCCCTCTTGCACCCGGCCAGCATCGCTGTGCAGAGAAGAGCGTGAGCCCTACCCCACGGGCCCACCACCCCCTCCCAGACAGCGTCCTGTCGGCCCCAGCACCTGAGCAGGGCCTCTGTGCCACGGATACAGCTCGGGGGGGGGGGGGGGGGTGGGGGCGGGCAGAGAGGAGGAGGCAGCCCAGGGGCAGGGACAGCGGCCACCTGACACCACCGTGACCCTCATTCCTCCACTGCAGGGTGACAGCGGTGGTCCTCTCGTCTGCAAAGACAACAGTGCTGAGTATTTCTGGCTTGTTGGGGTGACCACCTGGGGGACAGGCTGTGGGAGAGCAAGACGGCCTGGAATCTACACCTCCATTCAGCACTTTTACAACTGGATCCTAGAACAGATGGGGCTGCCCCCAGAAGGACCAGCTGCTCCAACACCACGGCCGGCCTTCCCCTCAACCCCCTTGCAGACGCCAAGGCCAACACCAACAGAATCAGGCGGGTTCAGCTCCCGCCCCCTTCTACTGCAGAACTTGGTGGAGTTCTTGGCCTGGTTGCAGAAGGTCCTGCAGAACCTGAGGGAAGGCCTGAGCAGCAGGATGGACAGGATCCAGTGCAGGCTGCAGTGCACCATGGCCATCTCCTGCAGGGGCTCTGCCTGCTGAGCCAATGGCACCCTCAGGGTCAAAGGCCTGCTTGGTCCTGCCCACGCGCCTCCGACTGCAGAAGAAGTTTGTCTTAGTTCTCGAATAAAGTTCCCAAGTTTCACAGCTCACCATGCTTCTCTTCTATTCCGTCTCCTGGGCAAGGCAAGGATTCCATGCCCAGCACCTGCAAAATGAGGCTGCAGGCAGCCAAGCTGGGCACAGAAGGGAAGAGTCACTCTGAGGGGCGACCCTGGGCCTGGTTGGAGGGGAGGGGGAGGGTGCGGTGGGAGAGGGGACCCCTGATCACAGGGGGCCAGAGGTCTTGGGGACAGCAGCTGCAAACACAGAGTGTCACAGCTGCTGGTGGGAATCGGGCAGCAACAGGGATCTGAGCAGGCACAGAGGGGAACAGAGGGGTCTGAGCATGCGCCAAGGGGAGAGCAGAGGGCCTGGTCCTGTGCGCAGAGAGGGAACGGAGGGATCTGGTCATGTGCTGGGGGGAATGGAGGGGAATGGAGGATGCAGAGAGGGACTGGAGGCGATCTGACAGGGGAGCTCACAGGAACAGAGCAGCACCAGATGGGACGGGTGGAGTCTGGGTGTTGATGAAGGGTGACGGTGGGAATCCACAGGCACTTGTGGAAAAGAGGGATGTGAGCATGCACAGAGGGGAGGAGCTGGCACTAAGCAGACACTGAGAGGAACAGAGGAGATCTGAGTCTTGGAGGAGGGAGGGAGGGCAGAGGAGATGTGTGTGCATGCAGAGGGAGAAGGAGGGAGGACGCCTGAGCGTATCAGGAGGGGAAGGCAGGGATCTGTTTGTGCAAGGACAGCAGAGGGGCCCCAAGAGAGCACAGTGAGGGGAACAGAGAGGACAGAGAAGCAGCTGGATGGGAACGGAGAACATCTGAGAGCACTTGGGAGTGAAGAGAATGAGTCCGGGGGGATCTAGAGGCACCCAGAAGGGAAGGGAACAGGAGGAGTTTGAAAGCGTGTGGAGGCGGCACGGCTTGGATGTAAGGTAGCCAGAAAGGCTGGTGGGGACTGAGGGCTGCACAGAGGGGAGTGGAGGAGATCTGAGCATGCTTGGGTGGGAATGCAGGGGTCTAGGGCACAGTCAGGGGAGCAGAGAGGAGCTACAAGAACCCAGAAGGGCACAGGGGGTGACTGAGGCTCCACAGAGGGGAATGAGGGGAGCCTGAACACACAGAGAGAGGAATGGAAGGGACCACAGAGGCATCAGGGGCAACAGAGAGCACGTGGAGGGTCGTGGAGGGTCATGGAGGGCATCTGAACGCACCCAGAACTGCATGGATGGCTCTGATGGGCCCCGCGATGCTCCCCAGGGACCTTCGTTTGCCCTCGGGTGCAACGCAGAAGTTTCTGTTTGGCCATCCCAGCCTCTAGAGTCACGCATTTACCTCGTGGTGCACCCAGAAGTGCGCGTTTGGATGCCTCTGGTTTCCCTGCCGTACACCTCAGCTCCTCCTTTTTCCTTCTGGTGCCACCCAGAGCCCTCCATTTTCACTGCAGCGCATTCCCGTGTCCTACATCTGCTGAGGTCTCTCGGGCTACAGCCCCACCATGTGTTCCTCTCCCATCTGTGTCAGTGATGACGTTTGGGGAGGGCTGGGGAAGGGTCTGGGTGCTCTGGGCAATGTCAGAGGGCACAAACACACGGGAGGCCCTTGACTGAAGGAGACGATTGTTTTGGAGGGTGCACCCGGCCAGGAGGGTGAGGATGAGGGGGTATGATGTGGCGCCTTGGTAAGTGTGGTCTGGCCGGGCCCTTTGCTGCCACTGAGGGAAGAGGTTTTCTGTCTCTGGGGAAATGGATTTGCAGAGGCAGGTGACAATGTGACAGCTTCTCTCGCCACCCTACTGGGATGCGGTGGCAAGATGTGAAAGGACCTCTCAAGATCACCTGGCCCAATTCCCTCCTCAGGAAAGTGTCCCGTTGGGTTTGGAATATCCCCAAGGATGGAGACTCCCTCCCTGGGGAGCCTGTGCCAGTGTTTGGTCAGCCTCACGGTGAAAAAGTGTTTCCTTGTGTGTCAGTTTGTGCCCGTTGCCTCTTGTCCAGGCGTGGGGCACCACTGGGAAGAGCCCGGCTCCCACTCCTTCGTTGTGCCCCTTCAGGTATTGACACACATCGATGGGATCCCCCTGAGCCTTCCCTTCTCCAGGCTGAGCAGTCCCATCTCTCCCGGCCTCTCCTTGCAGGAGAGATGCTCTAGTCCCTCCATCACCTTTGTGGCCCTTTGATGGACACTGTTGAGCACATCCCTATCTCTCTCACCCTGGAGAACCCAGAACTGGACGCCAGAAGTGGCCTCACCGGTGCTGAATAAAGGGAGAGGTTCACCTGCTCGACCTGCTGGCAACACCCCTTCGAGCACAGCCCAGGATGCTGTGGCCATTCCCCGCCATGACCAGGCACCGCTGGCTGATGGCCAGCGTGTTGCCCACCTTGGGCTGTCCTTGGCCACTTTCACAGGCCCACCTTGCAGCTGGGTGGCCCCAGGATCGACTCCAGCGGAGTGCACCACTGGTCACTGGTGTCCAGCTGGACTTTGTGTCACTGGTCAGCGCTCTCCGGACCCGTCCGTTCAGCCCGTTTCAGTCCACCTCCCCGTTCACCTATAGAAGCTCTATTTTGCCATTTTGTCTGTGAGGATGCTTTGGAAGAGTGTCAACAACTTAACAAAAGAGCAGTGGACAATATCCATGGCTCTCCCCCTGTCCCACACTGGAGAAGGTTATCGGGTTACTTAGACACTATTTCCCCTTTGTAAATGCGTGCTAGCTACTGCAGATCACCCGCCTGCTGTTCACGTGGCTGGAAATGGTTTCAAGGACCGGCTGCTCCATCACTGTCCCCGGGATCGCGGTGAGGCTGGCCAGTCTGTGGTTCCCTGGGTCCTCCTTCTGGCTCTTGAAGACAGGAGTGACAGTCACTTCCCTCCAGCCTTGAGGCACTTTTCCTCCAGCCTTGAGGTTGCCAGGATCAACCAGGGATTTTTGAGTGGCCTTGCGATGACGCTGGCCAGCTCCCCCAGCCCCTGCACGCCTGTTCCCTCAGGGCCCATGAACCTCTGCATGTCCAGTTTGCTTCCGTACCCCCTGACCTGACCCTCTCCCATCGGGATTTCCTCTGTCTTGCTTCAGACTTTCCCCCTGATCTCTTGGGCTGGGGGTTCCTGAAGGCTGGTCTTCCCAGTGAAGACAGATGCGAAGAGCTTGCTGAGCACTGTGACCTTTTCCGTGTCCTGTGTCACCAGGGCCCTGAAGGGGTGTTCAGCAGCAGACCCCCACTATCCCCGGTGTTCCTTTTGTTCACGTACTTGTAGAAATCCCCCTTGCTTCCCCTCCCATCCCTTGCCAGATTCGCCTCCAGGCAGCCCTGGCTTTCCCAGTCCCATCCCTCAATGACTGGGCATCCCTTCATTCCAGCAGCCACCACACCTGGATTCCACCTGTAAATGTAGTAGATAGGCGGAAAGGTGGAGACTTCTCAGCAAATGTATGAATATTCATGTCTTTAAGGGATATAAAGGGTGAACTTTTGTCTTGGTGTGTGCACGTTAGGAGGAATGATCCCTCGTGCACCCAGAGCCAGATAAAGAAACGCCCACTCTTAATGCTACGTCGGGGTTAAGAGGTTCGTCGTCGCTTTTGGTGACAGTAACACCCCTCAGATTTACAGGCATTAATGAAAATCATCTCCTCCCATCTCTTCCTTTATGCTTTTCCAGAAGTTCTCCGTGCGTGACCATTTGTCAACACGAGCATCTGTGAGGAACTTCTGTGTCAGGAAAAGCCGGTGCCGAGCCCCTGCGCTGCAAAACGGTGACGTGGTTCACCCTTCAGTCTGGTCCTGTTTGCTGGCTTTGTCGTGGCAGGACAGTCCGTTTTTAAGACAGATTTCAAAATCATTTCTGTGAGTAAGGTGAAATGCAAACAGATCTTGATAAAGAGGAAAGGAAACCGCTTTTATGGAGAATCTCAGAGGTGTTTTTGCCAAGATAAGCAGTGTGTGAATTGACTATGAGAATTGCTGCTGTGTATTTCCTGACAGAGAGTCCCTTCCCTTGGCTCAGTTTCACAGACGTGTTGGTTTAATTCAGTTAAATATTGTGATCCGAGCCTGGTGTAATTTGCTGTAAATCCACTGATTTCAAAGGACAACTGAGTCCTATTAAGCATCTGCCCTGTATTTTTACTCTTCATTCAAAACAAATAGGCAGAACAGTTCAACAATTACAGCTAAGACTGAAAGATGGAGAAAAGCTTGTCCCGGTGTCTGAAAGGTGATGCTAAATGGGGATTTAATGTGAAAATGCAAATGAGAAATGTTATTATACCATAAAATAACTATCCTCAGACGTGTGATCCGGCACAGAAGCATGGGGAGGTCTGCCTGCGAGCTTTAAGAGGATGTTCGGGAGGGAAAAGCATGTCTCGTAGATGTGTGACCGCTGGCGCAAGCACAGCACCAAACTCCTCTCTGTGACTATGAACCCTCTCATTTGTACAAAAAGTGGAGATCACCAACACGAAGGACTAGAACATCTTTGAAAATTTATTTTTTTCCATTTCCCGAAAAGCCCCATCTAAAATTCAAACCCTTTTTTTTTTTTTTTTTTTTTTTTTCCCCAGAACGACTGCTTTATTTTGCTACGGTAATAATTCCCCTCACAAACCTGGATCTGCCCAGGGACCGGCCGTATTACCATCAGCAGCGGCCCCACAGGTAATTCCTGCCTTTCTGTGGGACATCCCCCACACGGGTCACGGACCAGCAGCCGGGAAAACACAAAATACACTGTGCCTGCTGCTTCGCGTGTGGGTTTGACAAGGCTGCCCTCTGCTGAGAACAGCCCCGAGATGGGATCACAGCAACCAGATTACAAACCGGAGAAGCAAGAGCAAAATCTGTGTGTGTGACGTGTTGGCTACAGAATGCTGGGCAGAGCTGGGGATTCCAGGGTTTTATTCGGTCACTGCGTCGAGGCACCTCAGATCTTGGCCCAGCAGACGCTTGGGCGGCTGCTGTGGTTTGTTTTGTTTGGTTGTGGTTTCAGCAGGCTGGTCCCTCCCAACAAAAATGAAGAATGAACATTAACAGGAGAGAGTTCCTGAGCCAATTATGAAACGCCAAGTGTAATTTCCTGCATTTTGCGCCGTTTAATGTTTATTTCTGATATTTCCAGTAACGGAACAGAAAGCCCAGCCGCTACACTAAAGAGTCACCGTTAAAATATTTCACGAGACGTATGCACTGCTCAGCTAAATGAAAAGGCTCCAAACTTGTGTTGTATTATATTCAAACACCACCTCCAACTGAAACCACTCAAAAAACCAGAAACCCAAGCATGTGAGCACTGTCCCCTCCAGCCCTGCTGAGTCGGGAGTCCTCCTGCACAGCACGGCATTTTGCCTGGAAACCAGAGATCCTCACCCAAAGCCGCAGGGCAATTCCTAGAAGGTGCCAAACCTGGTGAGGCTGGGGACTCCACCCTGACACTTGATACTGACTGCTTCAGTCCACCTCCCCCAAAATGCCTGTGCAACGCGCTTGGGCTTTACGAGCTGGTGTGCGGGAAGGGCGACGCTGCTGGGCTCTGCTGGGCTGAGGTGGCTGCACACCCCTGCGTGCCTGCGCGGCTGGAACCAGGTGGGCTCTGCCGCGGCCAGACGTGTGCTGCTGCCTGTAGCCGTTCTGTTCTGCGGTGTACGAGTTTTGGGGAGGACCTGGTGGCAGAGGGCTGCGGAGAGCAGGGGGGCGGTGAACTCCCCCCAGAGGCTGTGGTGCCACGCTGGGTTTTTCCTGCTGGCCGCCGGCAGGCAGTGCTGGGGGCCGGGCGCTGCTGCCTGCCACGGGGCCTGCGCTCCCCCGCCCTGCAAGCAGGGCATTCAGTGGGGTCTGTCGGGGGTGTCCGATCCCAGATTCTGCCTCCCCTCCTGCTTGGAAACGGCCATGCTGTCCGCCCCGCCCCTAGAGACCACCGCACCCAGCCCCTGGAACCAGTGACACTGTGACGTCAGCCTCGTTGCCAAGGGCACCGCGGGCACCGCGGGCACCGCGAGCCCTGCAGGCACTCTGTCGGCTGCTGCACTGGTGGTGACAAGCCCTCAGTTCTGGCAGCTGGCACATGCCACTGGCAGCGATGATTCTCCTCCGTCTCCTCGTCCTGCTGGCCCTGTGCTGGCCTGCGACCAGCGCCTGGGACAGCTGTGGGTAAGTGGCCGAGGCTCTGGGAGGGAGCTTGGGCACCCTGATGGGTTTCCCTGGAGGGTGTCCACTGGTCCCCTGTGGTCACGCCACGGCTTCCCCAGCCCCTCGCGGGAGCCTTGGCTCCTTGCAGCACCCGGGCTGCTGGCACAACTGGCCTGCGGGACTCCAGCAGAAAAGGGGGTGGCTGCCCGCCCTCCCCACGGGGCTCCCTGGCCTTGCTGTCCATGCAGCACCCCGTGGGGAGGGCAGAGGTCTGACCTTCAGCCGGGAGAGCCGTGAGCCGTCGAGCAGGACGGTGACGAGTTTCTGGTTGCAGAGGGACCTGCGGGCTCCGGCCCACGGCTGCTGCTGACGACAGCTCGCACGAGGTGGGGGGCAGAGACGCCCAGGCAGGGGGCTGGCCCTGGATCGTGAGCATCCAGGATACCCGGAGAGGAGGCACGGGCCACGTGTGTGGAGGGTCCCTCATCAGCACACAGTGGGTCCTGGCAGCAGCCCACTGCTTCACCGAGGCCAGGTAAGGAGGGCCAGGAACGGGGATATCCCCCAGCACTCGCGGGTGCCCCGTCCGCAGCACCACGGGCTACTCCCGTCCCCTTTCCTTGCGGTACGCCCAGTGCCTGGGCACTGCAGAGCCCGGCTGAGAGGCGGCTCAGGAGAGTGCTGGGCTCCTGCCACAGCCTCCCACAGCCTCCCCATGCCTGCAGCCCAAGACACGCAGCGGCAGTCTGAGCCTCCGTAGCGCTGCTTTCCTCTCGCGCACGTGAAGCAGAGGGCAGGGAACTGCTGGGCTGCTGCAGCACGTGGCTGGGCTCCCTCTGAGCCCTCTCCCCATCTGCCTTCCAGGCACATCACCAGGTGGCGCGTGGTGGTCGGGGCCACCAGCTTGACTCAGCCCGGCCCGGAGGCTCAGGTGCGCTCTGTTAAGCAGTTGCTGGTTCACGAAGAGTATAACAAGATCTCGCAGAGCAACGACATTGCTCTGCTGCAGTTGGACGAGCCCATGCGGTGCAGCAACTCCATACAGCTCGCCTGCGTGCCTGACGCCTCGCTGAATGTGTCGGAGCTGACGACCTGCTATGTCAGTGGCTGGGGGACCACGACGGCGAAAGGTGAGTTCCCAAAGAGCGCTCGCGTCCCGAGTGCGAGCTCGGCACACGGGGGAGGCGGGCTGGGCTTCCTGACAGCGGAGGCGAGAGCCAGAGCCCGCCTGCGGGGACGTGTGCCCGTAGGGAGATGGGCCTGGCCCAGGGCCCGCGGCGAGAGAGCAGGGCAACGTCGGGCCAAAGCCAAGCCCCAGGGAAGAAGCTCACCCAGACGGGGCGGGAGACCTGGCCACGAGCTGCCAGGCATTAATTCCTTTCTGTGCTCGCAGGCGCAGGACCGACGGATGTCCTGCAGGAGGCCAAGGTCCACCTCATCGACCTCAACTCCTGCAACAGCAGCCGGTGGTACGCAGGGGCCCTCCACCCCCACAACCTGTGCGCTGGCTACCCCCAGGGCGGCATCGACACCTGCCAGGTAGGAGCCTGAGAGAAGGCAGCGCCCAGCGGCAGCGGCAGCCCCGGCACAGCCGCCCAGACACCCCCCGGCGCGGGCTTTGCCGGGCCAGTCGCCCTCCCACCGCTGGGTCCCCGCCGCTGGCGGGGCTCACCTCCCCTTCCCCAGCTGCAGCTCCTTGCCCAGGGCCCCACTTGCCCCAGAGGCCCGGGACTCCGCCCAGAAAGCCCATCCAGCCCTCCTGGCAGACCCGAGGTCCAGCTCCCAGCCCTCGAACATCCCTCTTGCACCCGGCCAGCATCGCTGTGCAGAGAAGAGCGTGAGCCCTACCCCACGGGCCCACCACCCCCTCCCAGACAGCGTCCTGTCGGCCCCAGCACCTGAGCAGGGCCTCTGTGCCACGGATACAGCTCGGGGGGGGGGCGGGCAGAGAGGAGGAGGCAGCCCAGGGGCAGGGACAGCGGCCACCTGACACCACCGTGACCCTCATTCCTCCACTGCAGGGTGACAGCGGTGGTCCTCTCGTCTGCAAAGACAACAGTGCTGAGTATTTCTGGCTTGTTGGGGTGACCACCTGGGGGACAGGCTGTGGGAGAGCAAGACGGCCTGGAATCTACACCTCCATTCAGCACTTTTACAACTGGATCCTAGAACAGATGGGGCTGCCCCCAGAAGGACCAGCTGCTCCAACACCACGGCCGGCCTTCCCCTCAACCCCCTTGCAGACGCCAAGGCCAACACCAACAGAATCAGGCGGGTTCAGCTCCCGCCCCCTTCTACTGCAGAACTTGGTGGAGTTCTTGGCCTGGTTGCAGAAGGTCCTGCAGAACCTGAGGGAAGGCCTGAGCAGCAGGATGGACAGGATCCAGTGCAGGCTGCAGTGCACCATGGCCATCTCCTGCAGGGGCTCTGCCTGCTGAGCCAATGGCACCCTCAGGGTCAAAGGCCTGCTTGGTCCTGCCCACGCGCCTCCGACTGCAGAAGAAGTTTGTCTTAGTTCTCGAATAAAGTTCCCAAGTTTCACAGCTCACCATGCTTCTCTTCTATTCCGTCTCCTGGGCAAGGCAAGGATTCCATGCCCAGCACCTGCAAAATGAGGCTGCAGGCAGCCAAGCTGGGCACAGAAGGGAAGAGTCACTCTGAGGGGCGACCCTGGGCCTGGTTGGAGGGGAGGGGGAGGGTGCGGTGGGAGAGGGGACCCCTGATCACAGGGGGCCAGAGGTCTTGGGGACAGCAGCTGCAAACACAGAGTGTCACAGCTGCTGGTGGGAATCGGGCAGCAACAGGGATCTGAGCAGGCACAGAGGGGAACAGAGGGGTCTGAGCATGCGCCAAGGGGAGAGCAGAGGGCCTGGTCCTGTGCGCAGAGAGGGAACGGAGGGATCTGGTCATGTGCTGGGGGGAATGGAGGGGAATGGAGGATGCAGAGAGGGACTGGAGGCGATCTGACAGGGGAGCTCACAGGAACAGAGCAGCACCAGATGGGACGGGTGGAGTCTGGGTGTTGATGAAGGGTGACGGTGGGAATCCACAGGCACTTGTGGAAAAGAGGGATGTGAGCATGCACAGAGGGGAGGAGCTGGCACTAAGCAGACACTGAGAGGAACAGAGGAGATCTGAGTCTTGGAGGAGGGAGGGAGGGCAGAGGAGATGTGTGTGCATGCAGAGGGAGAAGGAGGGAGGACGCCTGAGCGTATCAGGAGGGGAAGGCAGGGATCTGTTTGTGCAAGGACAGCAGAGGGGCCCCAAGAGAGCACAGTGAGGGGAACAGAGAGGACAGAGAAGCAGCTGGATGGGAACGGAGAACATCTGAGAGCACTTGGGAGTGAAGAGAATGAGTCCGGGGGGATCTAGAGGCACCCAGAAGGGAAGGGAACAGGAGGAGTTTGAAAGCGTGTGGAGGCGGCACGGCTTGGATGTAAGGTAGCCAGAAAGGCTGGTGGGGACTGAGGGCTGCACAGAGGGGAGTGGAGGAGATCTGAGCATGCTTGGGTGGGAATGCAGGGGTCTAGGGCACAGTCAGGGGAGCAGAGAGGAGCTACAAGAACCCAGAAGGGCACAGGGGGTGACTGAGGCTCCACAGAGGGGAATGAGGGGAGCCTGAACACACAGAGAGAGGAATGGAAGGGACCACAGAGGCATCAGGGGCAACAGAGAGCACGTGGAGGGTCGTGGAGGGTCATGGAGGGCATCTGAACGCACCCAGAACTGCATGGATGGCTCTGATGGGCCCCGCGATGCTCCCCAGGGACCTTCGTTTGCCCTCGGGTGCAACGCAGAAGTTTCTGTTTGGCCATCCCAGCCTCTAGAGTCACGCATTTACCTCGTGGTGCACCCAGAAGTGCGCGTTTGGATGCCTCTGGTTTCCCTGCCGTACACCTCAGCTCCTCCTTTTTCCTTCTGGTGCCACCCAGAGCCCTCCATTTTCACTGCAGCGCATTCCCGTGTCCTACATCTGCTGAGGTCTCTCGGGCTACAGCCCCACCATGTGTTCCTCTCCCATCTGTGTCAGTGATGACGTTTGGGGAGGGCTGGGGAAGGGTCTGGGTGCTCTGGGCAATGTCAGAGGGCACAAACACACGGGAGGCCCTTGACTGAAGGAGACGATTGTTTTGGAGGGTGCACCCGGCCAGGAGGGTGAGGATGAGGGGGTATGATGTGGCGCCTTGGTAAGTGTGGTCTGGCCGGGCCCTTTGCTGCCACTGAGGGAAGAGGTTTTCTGTCTCTGGGGAAATGGATTTGCAGAGGCAGGTGACAATGTGACAGCTTGTCTCGCCACCCTACTGGGATGCGGTGGCAAGATGTGAAAGGACCTCTCAAGATCACCTGGCCCAATTCCCTCCTCAGGAAAGTGTCCCGTTGGGTTTGGAATATCCCCAAGGATGGAGACTCCCTCCCTGGGGAGCCTGTGCCAGTGTTTGGTCAGCCTCACGGTGAAAAAGTGTTTCCTTGTGTGTCAGTTTGTGCCCGTTGCCTCTTGTCCAGGCGTGGGGCACCACTGGGAAGAGCCCGGCTCCCACTTCTTCGTTGTGCCCCTTCAGGTATTGACACACATCGATGGGATCCCCCTGAGCCTTCCCTTCTCCAGGCTGAGCAGTCCCATCTCTCCCGGCCTCTCCTTGCAGGAGAGATGCTCTAGTCCCTCCATCACCTTTGTGGCCCTTTGATGGACACTGTTGAGCACATCCCTATCTCTCTCACCCTGGAGAACCCAGAACTGGACGCCAGAAGTGGCCTCACCGGTGCTGAATAAAGGGAGAGGTTCACCTGCTCGACCTGCTGGCAACACCCCTTCGAGCACAGCCCGGGATGCTGTGGCCATTCCCCGCCATGACCAGGCACCGCTGGCTGATGGCCAGCGTGTTGCCCACCTTGGGCTGTCCTTGGCCACTTTCACAGGCCCACCTTGCAGCTGGGTGGCCCCAGGATCGACTCCAGCGGAGTGCACCACTGGTCACTGGTGTCCAGCTGGACTTTGTGTCACTGGTCAGCGCTCTCCGGACCCGTCCGTTCAGCCCGTTTCAGTCCACCTCCCCGTTCACCTATAGAAGCTCTATTTTGCCATTTTGTCTGTGAGGATGCTTTGGAAGAGTGTCAACAACTTAACAAAAGAGCAGTGGACAATATCCATGGCTCTCCCCCTGTCCCACACTGGAGAAGGTTATCGGGTTACTTAGACACTATTTCCCCTTTGTAAATGCGTGCTAGCTACTGCAGATCACCCGCCTGCTGTTCACGTGGCTGGAAATGGTTTCAAGGACCGGCTGCTCCATCACTGTCCCCGGGATCGAGGTGAGGCTGGCCAGTCTGTGGTTCCCTGGGTCCTCCTTCTGGCTCTTGAAGACAGGAGTGACAGTCACTTCCCTCCAGCCTTGAGGCACTTTTCCTCCAGCCTTGAGGTTGCCAGGATCAACCAGGGATTTTTGAGTGGCCTTGCGATGACGCTGGCCAGCTCCCCCAGCCCCTGCACGTCTGTTCCCTCAGGGCCCATGAACCTCTGCATGTCCAGTTTGCTTCCGTACCCCCTGACCTGACCCTCTCCCATCGGGATTTCCTCTGTCTTGCTTCAGACTTTCCCCCTGATCTCTTGGGCTGGGGGTTCCTGAAGGCTGGTCTTCCCAGTGAAGACAGATGCGAAGAGCTTGCTGAGCACTGTGACCTTTTCCGTGTCCTGTGTCACCAGGGCCCTGAAGGGGTGTTCAGCAGCAGACCCCCACTATCCCCGGTGTTCCTTTTGTTCACGTACTTGTAGAAATCCCCCTTGCTTCCCCTCCCATCCCTTGCCAGATTCGCCTCCAGACAGCCCTGGCTTTCCCAGTCCCATCCCTCAATGACTGGGCATCCCTTCATTCCAGCAGCCACCACACCTGGATTCCACCTGTAAATGTAGTAGATAGGCGGAAAGGTGGAGACTTCTCAGCAAATGTATGAATATTCATGTCTTTAAGGGATATAAAGGGTGAACTTTTGTCTTGGTGTGTGCACGTTAGGAGGAATGATCCCTCGTGCACCCAGAGCCAGATAAAGAAACGCCCACTCTTAATGCTACGTCGGGGTTAAGAGGTTCGTCGTCGCTTTTGGTGACAGTAACACCCCTCAGATTTACAGGCATTAATGAAAATCATCTCCTCCCATCTCTTCCTTTATGCTTTTCCAGAAGTTCTCCGTGCGTGACCATTTGTCAACACGAGCATCTGGGAGGAACTTCTGTGTCAGGAAAAGCCGGTGCCGAGCCCCTGCGCTGCAAAACGGTGACGTGGTTCACCCTTCAGTCTGGTCCTGTTTGCTGGCTTTGTCGTGGCAGGACAGTCCGTTTTTAAGACAGATTTCAAAATCATTTCTGTGAGTAAGGTGAAATGCAAACAGATCTTGATAAAGAGGAAAGGAAACCGCTTTTATGGAGAATCTCAGAGGTGTTTTTGCCAAGATAAGCAGTGTGTGATTTGACTATGAGAATTGCTGCTGTGTATTTCCTGACAGAGAGTCCCTTCCCTTGGCTCAGTTTCACAGACGTGTTGGTTTAATTCAGTTAAATATTGTGATCCGAGCCTGGTGTAATTTGCTGTAAATCCACTGATTTCAAAGGACAACTGAGTCCTATTAAGCATCTGCCCTGTATTTTTACTCTTCATTCAAAACAAATAGGCAGAACAGTTCAACAATTACAGCTAAGACTGAAAGATGGAGAAAAGCTTGTCCCGGTGTCTGAAAGGTGATGCTAAATGGGGATTTAATGTGAAAATGCAAATGAGAAATGTTATTATACCATAAAATAACTATCCTCAGACGTGTGATCCGGCACAGAAGCATGGGGAGGTCTGCCTGCGAGCTTTAAGAGGATGTTCGGGAGGGAAAAGCATGTCTCGTGGATGTGTGACCGCTGGCGCAAGCACAGCACCAAACTCTTCTCTGTGACTATGAACCCTCTCATTTGTACAAAAAGTGGAGATCACCAACACGAAGGACTAGAACATCTTTGAAAATTTATTTTTTTCCATTTCCCGAAAAGCCCCATCTAAAATTCAAACCCTTTTTTTTTTTTTTTTTTTTTTTTTTCCCCAGAACGACTGCTTTATTTTGCTACGGTAATAATTCCCCTCACAAACCTGGATCTGCCCAGGGACCGGCCGTATTACCATCAGCAGCGGCCCCACAGGTAATTCCTGCCTTTCTGTGGGACATCACCCACACGGGTCACGGACCAGCAGCCGGGAAAACACAAAATACACTGTGCCTGCTGCTTCGCGTGTGGGTTTGACAAGGCTGCCCTCTGCTGAGAACAGCCCCGAGATGGGATCACAGCAACCAGATTACAAACCGGAGAAGCAAGAGCAAAATCTCTGTGTGTGACGTGTTGGCTACAGAATGCTGGGCAGAGCTGGGGATTCCAGGGTTTTATTCGGTCACTGCGTCGAGGCACCTCAGATCTTGGCCCAGCAGACGCTTGGGCGGCTGCTGTGGTTTGTTTTGTTTGGTTGTGGTTTCAGCAGGCTGGTCCCTCCCAACAAAAATGAAGAATGAACATTAACAGGAGAGAGTTCCTGAGCCAATTATGAAACGCCAAGTGTAATTTCCTGCATTTTGCGCCGTTTAATGTTTATTTCTGATATTTCCAGTAACGGAACAGAAAGCCCAGCCGCTACACTAAAGAGTCACCGTTAAAATATTTCACGAGACGTATGCACTGCTCAGCTAAATGAAAAGGCTCCAAACTTGTGTTGTATTATATTCAAACACCACCTCCAACTGAAACCACTCAAAAAACCAGAAACCCAAGCATGTGAGCACTGTCCCCTCCAGCCCTGCTGAGTCGGGAGTCCTCCTGCACAGCACGGCATTTTGCCTGGAAACCAGAGATCCTCACCCAAAGCCGCAGGGCAATTCCTAGAAGGTGCCAAACCTGGTGAGGCTGGGGACTCCACCCTGACACTTGATACTGACTGCTTCAGTCCACCTCCCCCAAAATGCCTGTGCAACGCGCTTGGGCTTTACGAGCTGGTGTGCGGGAAGGGCGACGCTGCTGGGCTCTGCTGGGCTGAGGTGGCTGCACACCCCTGCGTGCCTGCGCGGCTGGAACCAGGTGGGCTCTGCCGCGGCCAGACGTGTGCTGCTGCCTGTAGCCGTTCTGTTCTGCGGTGTACGAGTTTTGGGGAGGACCTGGTGGCAGAGGGCTGCGGAGAGCAGGGGGGCGGTGAACTCCCCCCAGAGGCTGTGGTGCCACGCTGGGTTTTTCCTGCTGGCCGCCGGCAGGCAGTGCTGGGGGCCGGGCGCTGCTGCCTGCCACGGGGCCTGCGCTCCCCCGCCCTGCAAGCAGGGCATTCAGTGGGGTCTGTCGGGGGTGTCCGATCCCAGATTCTGCCTCCCCTCCTGCTTGGAAACGGCCATGCTGTCCGCCCCGCCCCTAGAGACCACCGCACCCAGCCCCTGGAACCAGTGACACTGTGACGTCAGCCTCGTTGCCAAGGGCACCGCGGGCACCGCGGGCACCGCGAGCCCTGCAGGCACTCTGTCGGCTGCTGCACTGGTGGTGACAAGCCCTCAGTTCTGGCAGCTGGCACATGCCACTGGCAGCGATGATTCTCCTCCGTCTCCTCGTCCTGCTGGCCCTGTGCTGGCCTGCGACCAGCGCCTGGGACAGCTGTGGGTAAGTGGCCGAGGCTCTGGGAGGGAGCTTGGGCACCCTGATGGGTTTCCCTGGAGGGTGTCCACTGGTCCCCTGTGGTCACGCCACGGCTTCCCCAGCCCCTCGCGGGAGCCTTGGCTCCTTGCAGCACCCGGGCTGCTGGCACAGCTGGCCTTTGGGACTCCAGCAGAAAAGGGGGTGGCTGCCCGCCCTCCCCACGGGGCTCCCTGGCCTTGCTGTCCATGCAGCGCCCCGTGGGGAGGGCAGAGGGCTGACCTTCAGCCGGGAGAGCCGTGAGCCGTCGAGCAGGACGGTGACGAGTTTCTGGTTGCAGAGGGACCTGCGGGCTCCGGCCCACGGCTGCTGCTGACGACACCTCGCACGAGGTGGGGGGCAGAGACGCCCAGGCAGGGGGCTGGCCCTGGATCGTGAGCATCCAGGATACCCGGAGAGGAGGCACGGGCCACGTGTGTGGAGGGTCCCTCATCAGCACACAGTGGGTCCTGGCAGCAGCCCACTGCTTCACCGAGGCCAGGTAAGGAGGGCCAGGAACAGGGATAACCCCCGGCACTCGCGGGTGCCCCGTCCGCAGCACCACGGGCTACTCCCGTCCCCTTTCCTTGCGGTACGCCCAGTGCCTGGGCACTGCAGAGCCCGGCTGAGAGGCGGCTCAGGAGAGTGCTGGGCTCCTGCCACAGCCTCCCACAGCCTCCCCATGCCTGCAGCCCAAGACACGCAGCGGCAGTCTGAGCCTCCGTAGCGCTGCTTTCCTCTCGCGCACGTGAAGCAGAGGGCAGGGAACTGCTGGGCTGCTGCAGCACGTGGCTGGGCTCCCTCTGAGCCCTCTCCCCATCTGCCTTCCAGGCACATCACCAGGTGGCGCGTGGTGGTCGGGGCCACCAGCTTGACTCAGCCCGGCCCGGAGGCTCAGGTGCGCTCTGTTAAGCAGTTGCTGGTTCACGAAGAGTATAACAAGATCTCGCAGAGCAACGACATTGCTCTGCTGCAGTTGGACGAGCCCGTGCGGTGCAGCAACTCCATACAGCTCGCCTGCGTGCCTGACGCCTCGCTGAAAGTGTCGGAGCTGACGACCTGCTATGTCAGTGGCTGGGGGACCACGACGGCGAAAGGTGAGTTCCCAAAGCGCGCTCGCGTCCCGAGTGCGAGCTCGGCACACGGGGGAGGCGGGCTGGGCTTCCTGACAGCGGAGGCGAGAGCCAGAGCCCGCCTGCGGGGACGTGTGCCCGTAGGGAGATGGGCCTGGCCCAGGGCCCGCGGCGAGAGAGCAGGGCAACGCCGGGCCAAAGCCAAGCCCCAGGGAAGAAGCTCACCCAGATGGGGCGGGAGACCTGGCCACGAGCTGCCAGGCATTAATTCCTTTCTGTGCTCGCAGGCGCAGGACCGACGGATGTCCTGCAGGAGGCCAAGGTCCACCTCATCGACCTCAACTCCTGCAACAGCAGCCGGTGGTACGCAGGGGCCCTCCACCCCCACAACCTGTGCGCTGGCTACCCCCAGGGCGGCATCGACACCTGCCAGGTAGGAGCCTGAGAGAAGGCAGCGCCCAGCGGCAGCGGCAGCCCCGGCACAGCCGCCCAGACACCCCCCGGTGCGGGCTTTGCCGGGCCAGTCGCCCTCCCACCACTGGGTCCCCGCCGCTGGCGGGGCTCACCTCCCCTTCCCCAGCTGCAGCTCCTTGCCCAGGGCCCCACTTGCCCCAGAGGCCCGGGACTCCGCCCAGAAAGCCCATCCAGCCCTCCTGGCAGACCCGAGGTCCAGCTCCCAGCCCTCGAACATCCCTCTTGCACCCGGCCAGCATCGCTGTGCAGAGAAGAGCGTGAGCCCTACCCCACGGGCCCACCACCCCCTCCCAGACAGCGTCCTGTCGGCCCCAGCACCTGAGCAGGGCCTCTGTGCCACGGATACAGCTCGGGGGGGGGGCGGGCAGAGAGGAGGAGGCAGCCCAGGGGCAGGGACAGCGGCCACCTGACACCACCGTGACCCTCATTCCTCCACTGCAGGGTGACAGCGGTGGTCCTCTCGTCTGCAAAGACAACAGTGCTGAGTATTTCTGGCTTGTTGGGGTGACCACCTGGGGGACAGGCTGTGGGAGAGCAAGACGGCCTGGAATCTACACCTCCATTCAGCACTTTTACAACTGGATCCTAGAACAGATGGGGCTGCCCCCAGAAGGACCAGCTGCTCCAACACCACGGCCGGCCTTCCCCTCAACCCCCTTGCAGACGCCAAGGCCAACACCAACAGAATCAGGCGGGTTCAGCTCCCGCCCCCTTCTACTGCAGAACTTGGTGGAGTTCTTGGCCTGGTTGCAGAAGGTCCTGCAGAACCTGAGGGAAGGCCTGAGCAGCAGGATGGACAGGATCCAGTGCAGGCTGCAGTGCACCATGGCCATCTCCTGCAGGGGCTCTGCCTGCTGAGCCAATGGCACCCTCAGGGTCAAAGGCCTGCTTGGTCCTGCCCACGCGCCTCCGACTGCAGAAGAAGTTTGTCTTAGTTCTCGAATAAAGTTCCCAAGTTTCACAGCTCACCATGCTTCTCTTCTATTCCGTCTCCTGGGCAAGGCAAGGATTCCATGCCCAGCACCTGCAAAATGAGCCCCATTAGCCCCCCCAGGAGACCCCAGATCCCCCACAAAATCCCCACAAGGACCCCAGTAACCCCCCTCTGGACCCTTCTTGCACCCCATTACTGTCCCCCAGGACCCCAATATCTCCCCCAGAAACTGCTCCCAGGAGCCCATTTGACACCCCCCGACCACACCCCCCGACACTAATAACCCCCTCAACTCCACCATGACCCCAATAACCCCCCCCCAGGCACCAAAATCCTCCCCTAGACCCCAACGTCTCCCTCAAGACACCCCCAGGACCCCAGTACCTCCCCCAGAACCCCCTCCAGGACGTCCCCAATCCCCCACCTCGACACCAATATCTCCCTCAAGACCCCCCCCCCCCGCGAGGACCCCAGTAACCCTCCCAAACCCCTCCAGCCTTCTCCTGCCAAGGTGGCACCATCCCCAGCAGGCCCAGCACTAGTGGTGGTGGCTCCGGCCTAGCAGTGGGTGAGCGCAGGGGCTGGGCCCGATTTCCCTGCGGGGGGGGGGGGGGCGGGGGGCAGGATCGCAGGGGAAGGAGAGAGCTTCGGTCTAATCCCCCAAACTTTTTCAAAAAAAAGCTTTGTTGTCACAGTTTGGGCTGTTCAGACGTTCTGATGTGTGACTGCGCTTGCCCTTTTACCTTGAACTCGGTGGGTTTTGGTGTCTGTGAGGGTCCGTTGTGTCTGGGGGTTTATCTCTCAGGTTACCCCAGGGAAAGGGAATTTTAGCCCTTTACTTCAAGTCTGAAAGAAGTGACCCATTTCATCTTTTCTGCCCTCTGTGGTGATTTGGGTGGGTTCAGTCTGATGAAACACCTCAGAGTGGTGCTTCAGAGGGTGCCGGTCACCAGAGCCGAGAGGTGCTGATCAGAAACTGGCACTAAGCCCGAGGGCGAGAGCTGGCCCAGGCGGGCTCTTGCCTTCTGGCTGTGGGACAGTTTTTCCCATCTCGGAGGTGCTGGGAGAGCTGGCGGGGGGTGGTGTGAGCAGGGGGGTGTGCTGGAGCCCAGCCCCTCTGCAGAGCCCTGCTGCTCCTCTGCCTTTCTGGACAAAGGTCAGTGTCTGTGCAGAGCTTCTAATTCGCACCTTTGCCAAAAGACAAATCCTGGTTTTTTCAGGGTGAACGACCTGCTCTGCTTTCAGAAAAGAATCTCTTGACCTCTGCAGGCAGAGCAGAAGTCTCACACAATTAAGGTCTAAGAAGAAATTGAAAAACAATTAAAGGACAAGCGTCCGTGTGCTGGGAGTCTGGGAGTGCTTCTGGTTGGGAAGTCCGGCAGCAGCCCTTGCTCTGAGGCTGCAAACAGCCGGCAGAGCTCCAGCCATGGGGTCACTGCTTCAGCCTCCCCTGGCAGCCGCTCCTTCATCTGCACCTCTCCCCCCTGCACCAGCTCTGCATAAAAGAGTCGCTTTTCTCTGCTCGTGGCTGTGGATTGCTCTAAACGTGATGTAACTGGTTGCCACCTGTTTCTTTGCAAGCTTGTCCCGCCCGATGTGCTGTCAGGCACAGATCATCACCTCGATCCTAGGTGAGTGTTGGGGCTTCTCCTGGGGTCTCCTGTGCATCAATTGCGTTTTTGCATCCTTGGTCTGGGCACAGTGTAGTGACAGGTATTAAAATCATTATTTTTTTTAACATGAATCACCACCATTTTCTTTACAATCCTTCGCCTTTTTTTAAATTGATTCATGTTTGGGTTTCAAAACGTTCTAGGTTTTGTTGTACAGGATTTGTATGTACTGTTTTCTTTATTTTAACTATCATTATTGGGTGTACCTTTTTTCCTTTGGCCAATTCAGGATCCATTGTTATTGCCGAGATTTGTGTCTCTTGAATGACTGAATGAATCTATCTAATAAAACATGGAATCATACATGGTATGTGTAAGTGTCCATTGGCACTTACTTTCTCCCACATCAACTCCTCCTTTCTGAGTTCTGTTCAAGCAAAATTAACCTTTGTTGGGGAACTGAACTGGCCCTGTTTCACCATGTTCCCAAGTAGCATTACTAACATCACTGTAGTTACTTACAATTTGTGACGGGGAAAGCAGTACAGAGACCCACGGCCAGCTTGATAATCCTAAAGGTCCCCCACAAACCCAGCGATGACTTGAGTTGAAGGTTTTACTTATAGTTTTTGCTAATAGAACAAATTAATTATCTTCAAAGGGGTCATATAGGCTGGTAATATTTTGACCCTTTTTAGCTATTATGAAGTCACTAACATATATAGTGAGGAGAAAAAGCCAGCTACTATAGTGAGGTCCGGTATGGCACATTTTTCTGTTTTCCCCTGGACCCATTGGGCTGCTGCCAACAGTCAGGTTCATATCTTCTTAACAGCAAAAATGGAGGCCAATCTGGTCTTGCCCTCACTTGGACTTATCCTCAGTTTTTCTCCCACTCTCTTCTTTTTCTTAACTCTATAAACTGACATTTCTATGTGAAACAGTACAAAACCAAAACCCATAAATATTATAACTTTTTAACATACATACATACACATAGGGATCACGTAGACGATTCAGGATCTCACTACTATTGATGTTACTCAGTCTGTTTCAATAAGTCCAGTCTTATTTTAACTTTGTCGTATTCGAAGCTTCAGATCTCCAGGTGTTGACTCGATCTTCCAATTGGATTCACTGTGCCTGCTGCTTCGCGTGTGGGTTTGACAAGGCTGCCCTCTGCTGAGAACAGCCCCGAGATGGGATCACAGCAACCAGATTACAAACCGGAGAAGCAAGAGCAAAATCTGTGTGTGTGACGTGTTGGCTACAGAATGCTGGGCAGAGCTGGGGATTCCAGGGTTTTATTCGGTCACTGCGTCGAGGCACCTCAGATCTTGGCCCAGCAGACGCTTGGGCGGCTGCTGTGGTTTGTTTTGTTTGGTTGTGGTTTCAGCAGGCTGGTCCCTCCCAACAAAAATGAAGAATGAACATTAACAGGAGAGAGTTCCTGAGCCAATTATGAAACGCCAAGTGTAATTTCCTGCATTTTGCGCCGTTTAATGTTTATTTCTGATATTTCCAGTAACGGAACAGAAAGCCCAGCCGCTACACTAAAGAGTCACCGTTAAAATATTTCACGAGACGTATGCACTGCTCAGCTAAATGAAAAGGCTCCAAACTTGTGTTGTATTATATTCAAACACCACCTCCAACTGAAACCACTCAAAAAACCAGAAACCCAAGCATGTGAGCACTGTCCCCTCCAGCCCTGCTGAGTCGGGAGTCCTCCTGCACAGCACGGCATTTTGCCTGGAAACCAGAGATCCTCACCCAAAGCCGCAGGGCAATTCCTAGAAGGTGCCAAACCTGGTGAGGCTGGGGACTCCACCCTGACACTTGATACTGACTGCTTCAGTCCACCTCCCCCAAAATGCCTGTGCAACGCGCTTGGGCTTTACGAGCTGGTGTGCGGGAAGGGCGACGCTGCTGGGCTCTGCTGGGCTGAGGTGGCTGCACACCCCTGCGTGCCTGCGCGGCTGGAACCAGGTGGGCTCTGCCGCGGCCAGACGTGTGCTGCTGCCTGTAGCCGTTCTGTTCTGCGGTGTACGAGTTTTGGGGAGGACCTGGTGGCAGAGGGCTGCGGAGAGCAGGGGGGCGGTGAACTCCCCCCAGAGGCTGTGGTGCCACGCTGGGTTTTTCCTGCTGGCCGCCGGCAGGCAGTGCTGGGGGCCGGGCGCTGCTGCCTGCCACGGGGCCTGCGCTCCCCCGCCCTGCAAGCAGGGCATTCAGTGGGGTCTGTCGGGGGTGTCCGATCCCAGATTCTGCCTCCCCTCCTGCTTGGAAACGGCCATGCTGTCCGCCCCGCCCCTAGAGACCACCGCACCCAGCCCCTGGAACCAGTGACACTGTGACGTCAGCCTCGTTGCCAAGGGCACCGCGGGCACCGCGGGCACCGCGAGCCCTGCAGGCACTCTGTCGGCTGCTGCACTGGTGGTGACAAGCCCTCAGTTCTGGCAGCTGGCACATGCCACTGGCAGCGATGATTCTCCTCCGTCTCCTCGTCCTGCTGGCCCTGTGCTGGCCTGCGACCAGCGCCTGGGACAGCTGTGGGTAAGTGGCCGAGGCTCTGGGAGGGAGCTTGGGCACCCTGATGGGTTTCCCTGGAGGGTGTCCACTGGTCCCCTGTGGTCACGCCACGGCTTCCCCAGCCCCTCGCGGGAGCCTTGGCTCCTTGCAGCACCCGGGCTGCTGGCACAGCTGGCCTGCGGGACTCCAGCAGAAAAGGGGGTGGCTGCCCGCCCTCCCCACGGGGCTCCCTGGCCTTGCTGTCCATGCAGCGCCCCGTGGGGAGGGCAGAGGGCTGACCTTCAGCCGGGAGAGCCGTGAGCCGTCGAGCAGGACGGTGACGAGTTTCTGGTTGCAGAGGGACCTGCGGGCTCCGGCCCACGGCTGCTGCTGACGACACCTCGCACGAGGTGGGGGGCAGAGACGCCCAGGCAGGGGGCTGGCCCTGGATCGTGAGCATCCAGGATACCCGTAGAGGAGGCACGGGCCACGTGTGTGGAGGGTCCCTCATCAGCACACAGTGGGTCCTGGCAGCAGCCCACTGCTTCACCGAGGCCAGGTAAGGAGGGCCAGGAACGGGGATAACCCCCGGCACTCGCGGGTGCCCCGTCCGCAGCACCACGGGCTACTCCCGTCCCCTTTCCTTGCGGTACGCCCAGTGCCTGGGCACTGCAGAGCCCGGCTGAGAGGCGGCTCAGGAGAGTGCTGGGCTCCTGCCACAGCCTCCCACAGCCTCCCCATGCCTGCAGCCCAAGACACGCAGCGGCAGTCTGAGCCTCCGTAGCGCTGCTTTCCTCTCGCGCACGTGAAGCAGAGGGCAGGGAACTGCTGGGCTGCTGCAGCACGTGGCTGGGCTCCCTCTGAGCCCTCTCCCCATCTGCCTTCCAGGCACATCACCAGGTGGCGCGTGGTGGTCGGGGCCACCAGCTTGACTCAGCCCGGCCCGGAGGCTCAGGTGCGCTCTGTTAAGCAGTTGCTGGTTCACGAAGAGTATAACAAGATCTCGCAGAGCAACGACATTGCTCTGCTGCAGTTGGACGAGCCCGTGCGGTGCAGCAACTCCATACAGCTCGCCTGCGTGCCTGACGCCTCGCTGAAAGTGTCGGAGCTGACGACCTGCTATGTCAGTGGCTGGGGGACCACGACGGCGAAAAGTGAGTTCCCAAAGAGCGCTCGCGTCCCGAGTGCGAGCTCGGCACACGGGGGAGGCGGGCTGGGCTTCCTGACAGCGGAGGCGAGAGCCAGAGCCCGCCTGCGGGGACGTGTGCCCGTAGGGAGATGGGCCTGGCCCAGGGCCCGCGGCGAGAGAGCAGGGCAACGCCGGGCCAAAGCCAAGCCCCAGGGAAGAAGCTCACCCAGACGGGGCGGGAGACCTGGCCACGAGCTGCCAGGCATTAATTCCTTTCTGTGCTCGCAGGCGCAGGACCGACGGATGTCCTGCAGGAGGCCAAGGTCCACCTCATCGACCTCAACTCCTGCAACAGCAGCCGGTGGTACGCAGGGGCCCTCCACCCCCACAACCTGTGCGCTGGCTACCCCCAGGGCGGCATCGACACCTGCCAGGTAGGAGCCTGAGAGAAGGCAGCGCCCAGCGGCAGCGGCAGCCCCGGCACAGCCGCCCAGACACCCCCCGGCGCGGGCTTTGCCGGGCCAGTCGCCCTCCCACCACTGGGTCCCCGCCGCTGGCGGGGCTCACCTCCCCTTCCCCAGCTGCAGCTCCTTGCCCAGGGCCCCACTTGCCCCAGAGGCCCGGGACTCCGCCCAGAAAGCCCACCCAGCCCTCCTGGCAGACCCGAGGTCCAGCTCCCAGCCCTCGAACATCCCTCTTGCACCCGGCCAGCATCGCTGTGCAGAGAAGAGCGTGAGCCCTACCCCACGGGCCCACCACCCCCTCCCAGACAGCGTCCTGTCGGCCCCAGCACCTGAGCAGGGCCTCTGTGCCACGGATACAGCTCGGGGGGGGGGCGGGCAGAGAGGAGGAGGCAGCCCAGGGGCAGGGACAGCGGCCACCTGACACCACCGTGACCCTCATTCCTCCACTGCAGGGTGACAGCGGTGGTCCTCTCGTCTGCAAAGACAACAGTGCTGAGTATTTCTGGCTTGTTGGGGTGACCACCTGGGGGACAGGCTGTGGGAGAGCAAGACGGCCTGGAATCTACACCTCCATTCAGCACTTTTACAACTGGATCCTAGAACAGATGGGGCTGCCCCCAGAAGGACCAGCTGCTCCAACACCACGGCCGGCCTTCCCCTCAACCCCCTTGCAGACGCCAAGGCCAACACCAACAGAATCAGGCGGGTTCAGCTCCCGCCCCCTTCTACTGCAGAACTTGGTGGAGTTCTTGGCCTGGTTGCAGAAGGTCCTGCAGAACCTGAGGGAAGGCCTGAGCAGCAGGATGGACAGGATCCAGTGCAGGCTGCAGTGCACCATGGCCATCTCCTGCAGGGGCTCTGCCTGCTGAGCCAATGGCACCCTCAGGGTCAAAGGCCTGCTTGGTCCTGCCCACGCGCCTCCGACTGCAGAAGAAGTTTGTCTTAGTTCTCGAATAAAGTTCCCAAGTTTCACAGCTCACCATGCTTCTCTTCTATTCCGTCTCCTGGGCAAGGCAAGGATTCCATGCCCAGCACCTGCAAAATGAGCCCCATTAGCCCCCCCAGGAGACCCCAGATCCCCCACAAAATCCCCACAAGGACCCCAGTAACCCCCCTCTGGACCCTTCTTGCACCCCATTACTGTCCCCCAGGACCCCAATATCTCCCCCAGAAACTGCTCCCAGGAGCCCATTTGACACCCCCCGACCACACCCCCCGACACTAATAACCCCCTCAACTCCGCCATGACCCCAATAACCCCCCCCCAGGCACCAAAATCCTCCCCTAGACCCCAACGTCTCCCTCAAGACACCCCCAGGACCCCAGTACCTCCCCCAGAACCCCCTCCAGGACGTCCCCAATCCCCCACCTCGACACCAATATCTCCCTCAAGACCCCCCCCCCCGCGAGGACCCCAGTAACCCTCCCAAACCCCTCCAGCCTTCTCCTGCCAAGGTGGCACCATCCCCAGCAGGCCCAGCACTAGTGGTGGTGGCTCCGGCCTAGCAGTGGGTGAGCGCAGGGGCTGGGCCCGATTTCCCTGCGGGGGGGGGGGGGGCGGGGGGCAGGATCGCAGGGGAAGGAGAGAGCTTCGGTCTAATCCCCCAAACTTTTTCAAAAAAAAGCTTTGTTGTCACAGTTTGGGCTGTTCAGACGTTCTGATGTGTGACTGCGCTTGCCCTTTTACCTTGAACTCGGTGGGTTTTGGTGTCTGTGAGGGTCCGTTGTGTCTGGGGGTTTATCTCTCAGGTTACCCCAGGGAAAGGGAATTTTAGCCCTTTACTTCAAGTCTGAAAGAAGTGACCCATTTCATCTTTTCTGCCCTCTGTGGTGATTTGGGTGGGTTCAGTCTGATGAAACACCTCAGAGTGGTGCTTCAGAGGGTGCCGGTCACCAGAGCCGAGAGGTGCTGATCAGAAACTGGCACTAAGCCCGAGGGCGAGAGCTGGCCCAGGCGGGCTCTTGCCTTCTGGCTGTGGGACAGTTTTTCCCATCTCGGAGGTGCTGGGAGAGCTGGCGGGGGGTGGTGTGAGCAGGGGGGTGTGCTGGAGCCCAGCCCCTCTGCAGAGCCCTGCTGCTCCTCTGCCTTTCTGGACAAAGGTCAGTGTCTGTGCAGAGCTTCTAATTCGCACCTTTGCCAAAAGACAAATCCTGTTTTTTTCAGGGTGAACGACCTGCTCTGCTTTCAGAAAAGAATCTCTTGACCTCTGCAGGCAGAGCAGAAGTCTCACACAATTAAGGTCTAAGAAGAAATTGAAAAACAATTAAAGGACAAGCGTCCGTGTGCTGGGAGTCTGGGAGTGCTTCTGGTTGGGAAGTCCGGCAGCAGCCCTTGCTCTGAGGCTGCAAACAGCCGGCAGAGCTCCAGCCATGGGGTCACTGCTTCAGCCTCCCCTGGCAGCCGCTCCTTCATCTGCACCTCTCCCCCCTGCACCAGCTCTGCATAAAAGAGTCGCTTTTCTCTGCTCGTGGCTGTGGATTGCTCTAAACGTGATGTAACTGGTTGCCACCTGTTTCTTTGCAAGCTTGTCCCGCCCGATGTGCTGTCAGGCACAGATCATCACCTCGATCCTAGGTGAGTGTTGGGGCTTCTCCTGGGGTCTCCTGTGCATCAATTGCGTTTTTGCATCCTTGGTCTGGGCACAGTGTAGTGACAGGTATTAAAATCATTATTTTTTTTAACATGAATCACCACCATTTTCTTTACAATCCTTCGCCTTTTTTTAAATTGATTCATGTTTGGGTTTCAAAACGTTCTAGGTTTTGTTGTACAGGATTTGTATGTACTGTTTTCTTTATTTTAACTATCATTATTGGGTGTACCTTTTTTCCTTTGGCCAATTCAGGATCCATTGTTATTGCCGAGATTTGTGTCTCTTGAATGACTGAATGAATCTATCTAATAAAACATGGAATCATACATGGTATGTGTAAGTGTCCATTGGCACTTACTTTCTCCCACATCAACTCCTCCTTTCTGAGTTCTGTTCAAGCAAAATTAACCTTTGTTGGGGAACTGAACTGGCCCTGTTTCACCATGTTCCCAAGTAGCATTACTAACATCACTGTAGTTACTTACAATTTGTGACGGGGAAAGCAGTACAGAGACCCACGGCCAGCTTGATAATCCTAAAGGTCCCCCACAAACCCAGCGATGACTTGAGTTGAAGGTTTTACTTATAGTTTTTGCTAATAGAACAAATTAATTATCTTCAAAGGGGTCATATAGGCTGGTAATATTTTGACCCTTTTTAGCTATTATGAAGTCACTAACATATATAGTGAGGAGAAAAAGCCAGCTACTATAGTGAGGTCCGGTATGGCACATTTTTCTGTTTTCCCCTGGACCCATTGGGCTGCTGCCAACAGTCAGGTTCATATCTTCTTAACAGCAAAAATGGAGGCCAATCTGGTCTTGCCCTCACTTGGACTTATCCTCAGTTTTTCTCCCACTCTCTTCTTTTTCTTAACTCTATAAACTGACATTTCTATGTGAAACAGTACAAAACCAAAACCCATAAATATTATAACTTTTTAACATACATACATACACATAGGGATCACGTAGACGATTCAGGATCTCACTACTATTGATGTTACTCAGTCTGTTTCAATAAGTCCAGTCTTATTTTAACTTTGTCGTATTCGAAGCTTCAGATCTCCAGGTGTTGACTCGATCTTCCAATTGGATTCACTGTGCCTGCTGCTTCGCGTGTGGGTTTGACAAGGCTGCCCTCTGCTGAGAACAGCCCCGAGATGGGATCACAGCAACCAGATTACAAACCGGAGAAGCAAGAGCAAAATCTGTGTGTGTGACGTGTTGGCTACAGAATGCTGGGCAGAGCTGGGGATTCCAGGGTTTTATTCGGTCACTGCGTCGAGGCACCTCAGATCTTGGCCCAGCAGACGCTTGGGCGGCTGCTGTGGTTTGTTTTGTTTGGTTGTGGTTTCAGCAGGCTGGTCCCTCCCAACAAAAATGAAGAATGAACATTAACAGGAGAGAGTTCCTGAGCCAATTATGAAACGCCAAGTGTAATTTCCTGCATTTTGCGCCGTTTAATGTTTATTTCTGATATTTCCAGTAACGGAACAGAAAGCCCAGCCGCTACACTAAAGAGTCACCGTTAAAATATTTCACGAGACGTATGCACTGCTCAGCTAAATGAAAAGGCTCCAAACTTGTGTTGTATTATATTCAAACACCACCTCCAACTGAAACCACTCAAAAAACCAGAAACCCAAGCATGTGAGCACTGTCCCCTCCAGCCCTGCTGAGTCGGGAGTCCTCCTGCACAGCACGGCATTTTGCCTGGAAACCAGAGATCCTCACCCAAAGCCGCAGGGCAATTCCTAGAAGGTGCCAAACCTGGTGAGGCTGGGGACTCCACCCTGACACTTGATACTGACTGCTTCAGTCCACCTCCCCCAAAATGCCTGTGCAACGCGCTTGGGCTTTACGAGCTGGTGTGCGGGAAGGGCGACGCTGCTGGGCTCTGCTGGGCTGAGGTGGCTGCACACCCCTGCGTGCCTGCGCGGCTGGAACCAGGTGGGCTCTGCCGCGGCCAGACGTGTGCTGCTGCCTGTAGCCGTTCTGTTCTGCGGTGTACGAGTTTTGGGGAGGACCTGGTGGCAGAGGGCTGCGGAGAGCAGGGGGGCGGTGAACTCCCCCCAGAGGCTGTGGTGCCACGCTGGGTTTTTCCTGCTGGCCGCCGGCAGGCAGTGCTGGGGGCCGGGCGCTGCTGCCTGCCACGGGGCCTGCGCTCCCCCGCCCTGCAAGCAGGGCATTCAGTGGGGTCTGTCGGGGGTGTCCGATCCCAGATTCTGCCTCCCCTCCTGCTTGGAAACGGCCATGCTGTCCGCCCCGCCCCTAGAGACCACCGCACCCAGCCCCTGGAACCAGTGACACTGTGACGTCAGCCTCGTTGCCAAGGGCACCGCGGGCACCGCGGGCACCGCGAGCCCTGCAGGCACTCTGTCGGCTGCTGCACTGGTGGTGACAAGCCCTCAGTTCTGGCAGCTGGCACATGCCACTGGCAGCGATGATTCTCCTCCGTCTCCTCGTCCTGCTGGCCCTGTGCTGGCCTGCGACCAGCGCCTGGGACAGCTGTGGGTAAGTGGCCGAGGCTCTGGGAGGGAGCTTGGGCACCCTGATGGGTTTCCCTGGAGGGTGTCCACTGGTCCCCTGTGGTCACGCCACGGCTTCCCCAGCCCCTCGCGGGAGCCTTGGCTCCTTGCAGCACCCGGGCTGCTGGCACAACTGGCCTGCGGGACTCCAGCAGAAAAGGGGGTGGCTGCCCGCCCTCCCCACGGGGCTCCCTGGCCTTGCTGTCCATGCAGCGCCCCGTGGGGAGGGCAGAGGGCTGACCTTCAGCCGGGAGAGCCGTGAGCCGTCGAGCAGGACGGTGACGAGTTTCTGGTTGCAGAGGGACCTGCGGGCTCCGGCCCACGGCTGCTGCTGACGACAGCTCGCACGAGGTGGGGGGCAGAGACGCCCAGGCAGGGGGCTGGCCCTGGATCGTGAGCATCCAGGATACCCGGAGAGGAGGCACGGGCCACGTGTGTGGAGGGTCCCTCATCAGCACACAGTGGGTCCTGGCAGCAGCCCACTGCTTCACCGAGGCCAGGTAAGGAGGGCCAGGAACGGGGATATCCCCCGGCACTCGCGGGTGCCCCGTCCGCAGCACCACGGGCTACTCCCGTCCCCTTTCCTTGCGGTACGCCCAGTGCCTGGGCACTGCAGAGCCCGGCTGAGAGGCGGCTCAGGAGAGTGCTGGGCTCCTGCCACAGCCTCCCACAGCCTCCCCATGCCTGCAGCCCAAGACACGCAGCGGCAGTCTGAGCCTCCGTAGCGCTGCTTTCCTCTCGCGCACGTGAAGCAGAGGGCAGGGAACTGCTGGGCTGCTGCAGCACGTGGCTGGGCTCCCTCTGAGCCCTCTCCCCATCTGCCTTCCAGGCACATCACCAGGTGGCGCGTGGTGGTCGGGGCCACCAGCTTGACTCAGCCCGGCCCGGAGGCTCAGGTGCGCTCTGTTAAGCAGTTGCTGGTTCACGAAGAGTATAACAAGATCTCGCAGAGCAACGACATTGCTCTGCTGCAGTTGGACGAGCCCGTGCGGTGCAGCAACTCCATACAGCTCGCCTGCGTGCCTGACGCCTCGCTGAAAGTGTCGGAGCTGACGACCTGCTATGTCAGTGGCTGGGGGACCACGACGGCGAAAGGTGAGTTCCCAAAGAGCGCTCGCGTCCCGAGTGCGAGCTCGGCACACGGGGGAGGCGGGCTGGGCTTCCTGACAGCGGAGGCGAGAGCCAGAGCCCGCCTGCGGGGACGTGTGCCCGTAGGGAGATGGGCCTGGCCCAGGGCCCGCGGCGAGAGAGCAGGGCAACGCCGGGCCAAAGCCAAGCCCCAGGGAAGAAGCTCACCCAGACGGGGCGGGAGACCTGGCCACGAGCTGCCAGGCATTAATTCCTTTCTGTGCTCGCAGGCGCAGGACCGACGGATGTCCTGCAGGAGGCCAAGGTCCACCTCATCGACCTCAACTCCTGCAACAGCAGCCGGTGGTACGCAGGGGCCCTCCACCCCCACAACCTGTGCGCTGGCTACCCCCAGGGCGGCATCGACACCTGCCAGGTAGGAGCCTGAGAGAAGGCAGCGCCCAGCGGCAGCGGCAGCCCCAGCACAGCCGCCCAGACACCCCCCGGCGCGGGCTTTGCCGGGCCAGTCGCCCTCCCACCACTGGATCCCCGCCGCTGGCGGGGCTCACCTCCCCTTCCCCAGCTGCAGCTCCTTGCCCAGGGCCCCACTTGCCCCAGAGGCCCGGGACTCCGCCCAGAAAGCCCACCCAGCCCTCCTGGCAGACCCGAGGTCCAGCTCCCAGCCCTCGAACATCCCTCTTGCACCCGGCCAGCATCGCTGTGCAGAGAAGAGCGTGAGCCCTACCCCACGGGCCCACCACCCCCTCCCAGACAGCGTCCTGTCGGCCCCAGCACCTGAGCAGGGCCTCTGTGCCACGGATACAGCTTGGGGGGGGGGGGGGGGGCGGGCAGAGAGGAGGAGGCAGCCCAGGGGCAGGGACAGCGGCCACCTGACACCACCGTGACCCTCATTCCTCCACTGCAGGGTGACAGCGGTGGTCCTCTCGTCTGCAAAGACAACAGTGCTGAGTATTTCTGGCTTGTTGGGGTGACCACCTGGGGGACAGGCTGTGGGAGAGCAAGACGGCCTGGAATCTACACCTCCATTCAGCACTTTTACAACTGGATCCTAGAACAGATGGGGCTGCCCCCAGAAGGACCAGCTGCTCCAACACCACGGCCGGCCTTCCCCTCAACCCCCTTGCAGACGCCAAGGCCAACACCAACAGAATCAGGCGGGTTCAGCTCCCGCCCCCTTCTACTGCAGAACTTGGTGGAGTTCTTGGCCTGGTTGCAGAAGGTCCTGCAGAACCTGAGGGAAGGCCTGAGCAGCAGGATGGACAGGATCCAGTGCAGGCTGCAGTGCACCATGGCCATCTCCTGCAGGGGCTCTGCCTGCTGAGCCAATGGCACCCTCAGGGTCAAAGGCCTGCTTGGTCCTGCCCACGCGCCTCCGACTGCAGAAGAAGTTTGTCTTAGTTCTCGAATAAAGTTCCCAAGTTTCACAGCTCACCATGCTTCTCTTCTATTCCGTCTCCTGGGCAAGGCAAGGATTCCATGCCCAGCACCTGCAAAATGAGCCCCATTAGCCCCCCCAGGAGACCCCAGATCCCCCACAAAATCCCCACAAGGACCCCAGTAACCCCCCTCTGGACCCTTCTTGCACCCCATTACTGTCCCCCAGGACCCCAATATCTCCCCCAGAAACTGCTCCCAGGAGCCCATTTGACACCCCCCGACCACACCCCCCAACACTAATAACCCCCTCAACTCCGCCATGACCCCAATAACCCCCCCCCAGGCACCAAAATCCTCCCCTAGACCCCAACGTCTCCCTCAAGACACCCCCAGGACCCCAGTACCTCCCCCAGAACCCCCTCCAGGACGTCCCCAATCCCCCACCTCGACACCAATATCTCCCTCAAGACCCCCCCCCCCCGCGAGGACCCCAGTAACCCTCCCAAACCCCTCCAGCCTTCTCCTGCCAAGGTGGCACCATCCCCAGCAGGCCCAGCACTAGTGGTGGTGGCTCCGGCCTAGCAGTGGGTGAGCGCAGGGGCTGGGCCCGATTTCCCTGCGGGGGGGGGGGCGGGGGGCAGGATCGCAGGGGAAGGAGAGAGCTTCGGTCTAATCCCCCAAACTTTTTCAAAAAAAAGCTTTGTTGTCACAGTTTGGGCTGTTCAGACGTTCTGATGTGTGACTGCGCTTGCCCTTTTACCTTGAACTCGGTGGGTTTTGGTGTCTGTGAGGGTCCGTTGTGTCTGGGGGTTTATCTCTCAGGTTACCCCAGGGAAAGGGAATTTTAGCCCTTTACTTCAAGTCTGAAAGAAGTGACCCATTTCATCTTTTCTGCCCTCTGTGGTGATTTGGGTGGGTTCAGTCTGATGAAACACCTCAGAGTGGTGCTTCAGAGGGTGCCGGTCACCAGAGCCGAGAGGTGCTGATCAGAAACTGGCACTAAGCCCGAGGGCGAGAGCTGGCCCAGGCGGGCTCTTGCCTTCTGGCTGTGGGACAGTTTTTCCCATCTCGGAGGTGCTGGGAGAGCTGGCGGGGGGTGGTGTGAGCAGGGGGGTGTGCTGGAGCCCAGCCCCTCTGCAGAGCCCTGCTGCTCCTCTGCCTTTCTGGACAAAGGTCAGTGTCTGTGCAGAGCTTCTAATTCGCACCTTTGCCAAAAGACAAATCCTGGTTTTTTCAGGGTGAACGACCTGCTCTGCTTTCAGAAAAGAATCTCTTGACCTCTGCAGGCAGAGCAGAAGTCTCACACAATTAAGGTCTAAGAAGAAATTGAAAAACAATTAAAGGACAAGCGTCCGTGTGCTGGGAGTCTGGGAGTGCTTCTGGTTGGGAAGTCCGGCAGCAGCCCTTGCTCTGAGGCTGCAAACAGCCGGCAGAGCTCCAGCCATGGGGTCACTGCTTCAGCCTCCCCTGGCAGCCGCTCCTTCATCTGCACCTCTCCCCCCTGCACCAGCTCTGCATAAAAGAGTCGCTTTTCTCTGCTCGTGGCTGTGGATTGCTCTAAACGTGATGTAACTGGTTGCCACCTGTTTCTTTGCAAGCTTGTCCCGCCCGATGTGCTGTCAGGCACAGATCATCACCTCGATCCTAGGTGAGTGTTGGGGCTTCTCCTGGGGTCTCCTGTGCATCAATTGCGTTTTTGCATCCTTGGTCTGGGCACAGTGTAGTGACAGGTATTAAAATCATTATTTTTTTTAACATGAATCACCACCATTTTCTTTACAATCCTTCGCCTTTTTTTAAATTGATTCATGTTTGGGTTTCAAAACGTTCTAGGTTTTGTTGTACAGGATTTGTATGTACTGTTTTCTTTATTTTAACTATCATTATTGGGTGTACCTTTTTTCCTTTGGCCAATTCAGGATCCATTGTTATTGCCGAGATTTGTGTCTCTTGAATGACTGAATGAATCTATCTAATAAAACATGGAATCATACATGGTATGTGTAAGTGTCCATTGGCACTTACTTTCTCCCACATCAACTCCTCCTTTCTGAGTTCTGTTCAAGCAAAATTAACCTTTGTTGGGGAACTGAACTGGCCCTGTTTCACCATGTTCCCAAGTAGCATTACTAACATCACTGTAGTTACTTACAATTTGTGACGGGGAAAGCAGTACAGAGACCCACGGCCAGCTTGATAATCCTAAAGGTCCCCCACAAACCCAGCGATGACTTGAGTTGAAGGTTTTACTTATAGTTTTTGCTAATAGAACAAATTAATTATCTTCAAAGGGGTCATATAGGCTGGTAATATTTTGACCCTTTTTAGCTATTATGAAGTCACTAACATATATAGTGAGGAGAAAAAGCCAGCTACTATAGTGAGGTCCGGTATGGCACATTTTTCTGTTTTCCCCTGGACCCATTGGGCTGCTGCCAACAGTCAGGTTCATATCTTCTTAACAGCAAAAATGGAGGCCAATCTGGTCTTGCCCTCACTTGGACTTATCCTCAGTTTTTCTCCCACTCTCTTCTTTTTCTTAACTCTATAAACTGACATTTCTATGTGAAACAGTACAAAACCAAAACCCATAAATATTATAACTTTTTAACATACATAGATACACATAGGGATCACGTAGACGATTCAGGATCTCACTACTATTGATGTTACTCAGTCTGTTTCAATAAGTCCAGTCTTATTTTAACTTTGTCGTATTCGAAGCTTCAGATCTCCAGGTGTTGACTCGATCTTCCAATTGGATTCACTGTGCCTGCTGCTTCGCGTGTGGGTTTGACAAGGCTGCCCTCTGCTGAGAACAGCCCCGAGATGGGATCACAGCAACCAGATTACAAACCGGAGAAGCAAGAGCAAAATCTGTGTGTGTGACGTGTTGGCTACAGAATGCTGGGCAGAGCTGGGGATTCCAGGGTTTTATTCGGTCACTGCGTCGAGGCACCTCAGATCTTGGCCCAGCAGACGCTTGGGCGGCTGCTGTGGTTTGTTTTGTTTGGTTGTGGTTTCAGCAGGCTGGTCCCTCCCAACAAAAATGAAGAATGAACATTAACAGGAGAGAGTTCCTGAGCCAATTATGAAACGCCAAGTGTAATTTCCTGCATTTTGCGCCGTTTAATGTTTATTTCTGATATTTCCAGTAACGGAACAGAAAGCCCAGCCGCTACACTAAAGAGTCACCGTTAAAATATTTCACGAGACGTATGCACTGCTCAGCTAAATGAAAAGGCTCCAAACTTGTGTTGTATTATATTCAAACACCACCTCCAACTGAAACCACTCAAAAAACCAGAAACCCAAGCATGTGAGCACTGTCCCCTCCAGCCCTGCTGAGTCGGGAGTCCTCCTGCACAGCACGGCATTTTGCCTGGAAACCAGAGATCCTCACCCAAAGCCGCAGGGCAATTCCTAGAAGGTGCCAAACCTGGTGAGGCTGGGGACTCCACCCTGACACTTGATACTGACTGCTTCAGTCCACCTCCCCCAAAATGCCTGTGCAACGCGCTTGGGCTTTACGAGCTGGTGTGCGGGAAGGGCGACGCTGCTGGGCTCTGCTGGGCTGAGGTGGCTGCACACCCCTGCGTGCCTGCGCGGCTGGAACCAGGTGGGCTCTGCCGCGGCCAGACGTGTGCTGCTGCCTGTAGCCGTTCTGTTCTGCGGTGTACGAGTTTTGGGGAGGACCTGGTGGCAGAGGGCTGCGGAGAGCAGGGGGGCGGTGAACTCCCCCCAGAGGCTGTGGTGCCACGCTGGGTTTTTCCTGCTGGCCGCCGGCAGGCAGTGCTGGGGGCCGGGCGCTGCTGCCTGCCACGGGGCCTGCGCTCCCCCGCCCTGCAAGCAGGGCATTCAGTGGGGTCTGTCGGGGGTGTCCGATCCCAGATTCTGCCTCCCCTCCTGCTTGGAAACGGCCATGCTGTCCGCCCCGCCCCTAGAGACCACCGCACCCAGCCCCTGGAACCAGTGACACTGTGACGTCAGCCTCGTTGCCAAGGGCACCGCGGGCACCGCGGGCACCGCGAGCCCTGCAGGCACTCTGTCGGCTGCTGCACTGGTGGTGACAAGCCCTCAGTTCTGGCAGCTGGCACATGCCACTGGCAGCGATGATTCTCCTCCGTCTCCTCGTCCTGCTGGCCCTGTGCTGGCCTGCGACCAGCGCCTGGGACAGCTGTGGGTAAGTGGCCGAGGCTCTGGGAGGGAGCTTGGGCACCCTGATGGGTTTCCCTGGAGGGTGTCCACTGGTCCCCTGTGGTCACGCCACGGCTTCCCCAGCCCCTCGCGGGAGCCTTGGCTCCTTGCAGCACCCGGGCTGCTGGCACAGCTGGCCTTTGGGACTCCAGCAGAAAAGGGGGTGGCTGCCCGCCCTCCCCACGGGGCTCCCTGGCCTTGCTGTCCATGCAGCGCCCCGTGGGGAGGGCAGAGGGCTGACCTTCAGCCGGGAGAGCCGTGAGCCGTCGAGCAGGACGGTGACGAGTTTCTGGTTGCAGAGGGACCTGCGGGCTCCGGCCCACGGCTGCTGCTGACGACACCTCGCACGAGGTGGGGGGCAGAGACGCCCAGGCAGGGGGCTGGCCCTGGATCGTGAGCATCCAGGATACCCGTAGAGGAGGCACGGGCCACGTGTGTGGAGGGTCCCTCATCAGCACACAGTGGGTCCTGGCAGCAGCCCACTGCTTCACCGAGGCCAGGTAAGGAGGGCCAGGAACGGGGATAACCCCCGGCACTCGCGGGTGCCCCGTCCGCAGCACCACGGGCTACTCCCGTCCCCTTTCCTTGCGGTACGCCCAGTGCCTGGGCACTGCAGAGCCCGGCTGAGAGGCGGCTCAGGAGAGTGCTGGGCTCCTGCCACAGCCTCCCACAGCCTCCCCATGCCTGCAGCCCAAGACACGCAGCGGCAGTCTGAGCCTCCGTAGCGCTGCTTTCCTCTCGCGCACGTGAAGCAGAGGGCAGGGAACTGCTGGGCTGCTGCAGCACGTGGCTGGGCTCCCTCTGAGCCCTCTCCCCATCTGCCTTCCAGGCACATCACCAGGTGGCGCGTGGTGGTCGGGGCCACCAGCTTGACTCAGCCCGGCCCGGAGGCTCAGGTGCGCTCTGTTAAGCAGTTGCTGGTTCACGAAGAGTATAACAAGATCTCGCAGAGCAACGACATTGCTCTGCTGCAGTTGGACGAGCCCGTGCGGTGCAGCAACTCCATACAGCTCGCCTGCATGCCTGACGCCTCGCTGAAAGTGTCGGAGCTGACGACCTGCTATGTCAGTGGCTGGGGGACCACGACGGCGAAAGGTGAGTTCCCAAAGAGCGCTCGCGTCCCGAGTGCGAGCTCGGCACACGGGGGAGGCGGGCTGGGCTTCCTGACAGCGGAGGCGAGAGCCAGAGCCCGCCTGCGGGGACGTGTGCCCGTAGGGAGATGGGCCTGGCCCAGGGCCCGCGGCGAGAGAGCAGGGCAACGCCGGGCCAAAGCCAAGCCCCAGGGAAGAAGCTCACCCAGACGGGGCGGGAGACCTGGCCACGAGCTGCCAGGCATTAATTCCTTTCTGTGCTCGCAGGCGCAGGACCGACGGATGTCCTGCAGGAGGCCAAGGTCCACCTCATCGACCTCAACTCCTGCAACAGCAGCCGGTGGTACGCAGGGGCCCTCCACCCCCACAACCTGTGCGCTGGCTACCCCCAGGGCGGCATCGACACCTGCCAGGTAGGAGCCTGAGAGAAGGCAGCGCCCAGCGGCAGCGGCAGCCCCGGCACAGCCGCCCAGACACCCCCCGGCGCGGGCTTTGCCGGGCCAGTCGCCCTCCCACCACTGGGTCCCCGCCGCTGGCGGGGCTCACCTCCCCTTCCCCAGCTGCAGCTCCTTGCCCAGGGCCCCACTTGCCCCAGAGGCCCGGGACTCCGCCCAGAAAGCCCACCCAGCCCTCCTGGCAGACCCGAGGTCCAGCTCCCAGCCCTCGAACATCCCTCTTGCACCCGGCCAGCATCGCTGTGCAGAGAAGAGCGTGAGCCCTACCCCACGGGCCCACCACCCCCTCCCAGACAGCGTCCTGTCGGCCCCAGCACCTGAGCAGGGCCTCTGTGCCACGGATACAGCTCGGGGGGGGGGCGGGCAGAGAGGAGGAGGCAGCCCAGGGGCAGGGACAGCGGCCACCTGACACCACCGTGACCCTCATTCCTCCACTGCAGGGTGACAGCGGTGGTCCTCTCGTCTGCAAAGACAACAGTGCTGAGTATTTCTGGCTTGTTGGGGTGACCACCTGGGGGACAGGCTGTGGGAGAGCAAGACGGCCTGGAATCTACACCTCCATTCAGCACTTTTACAACTGGATCCTAGAACAGATGGGGCTGCCCCCAGAAGGACCAGCTGCTCCAACACCACGGCCGGCCTTCCCGTCAACCCCCTTGCAGACGCCAAGGCCAACACCAACAGAATCAGGCGGGTTCAGCTCCCGCCCCCTTCTACTGCAGAACTTGGTGGAGTTCTTGGCCTGGTTGCAGAAGGTCCTGCAGAACCTGAGGGAAGGCCTGAGCAGCAGGATGGACAGGATCCAGTGCAGGCTGCAGTGCACCATGGCCATCTCCTGCAGGGGCTCTGCCTGCTGAGCCAATGGCACCCTCAGGGTCAAAGGCCTGCTTGGTCCTGCCCACGCGCCTCCGACTGCAGAAGAAGTTTGTCTTAGTTCTCGAATAAAGTTCCCAAGTTTCACAGCTCACCATGCTTCTCTTCTATTCCGTCTCCTGGGCAAGGCAAGGATTCCATGCCCAGCACCTGCAAAATGAGCCCCATTAGCCCCCCCAGGAGACCCCAGATCCCCCACAAAATCCCCACAAGGACCCCAGTAACCCCCCTCTGGACCCTTCTTGCACCCCATTACTGTCCCCCAGGACCCCAATATCTCCCCCAGAAACTGCTCCCAGGAGCCCATTTGACACCCCCCGACCACACCCCCCGACACTAATAACCCCCTCAACTCCACCATGACCCCAATAACCCCCCCCCAGGCACCAAAATCCTCCCCTAGACCCCAACGTCTCCCTCAAGACACCCCCAGGACCCCAGTACCTCCCCCAGAACCCCCTCCAGGACGTCCCCAATCCCCCACCTCGACACCAATATCTCCCTCAAGACCCCCCCCCCCCGCGAGGACCCCAGTAACCCTCCAAAACCCCTCCAGCCTTCTCCTGCCAAGGTGGCACCATCCCCAGCAGGCCCAGCACTAGTGGTGGTGGCTCCGGCCTAGCAGTGGGTGAGCGCAGGGGCTGGGCCCGATTTCCCTGCGGGGGGGGGGGCGGGGGGCAGGATCGCAGGGGAAGGAGAGAGCTTCGGTCTAATCCCCCAAACTTTTTCAAAAAAAAGCTTTGTTGTCACAGTTTGGGCTGTTCAGACGTTCTGATGTGTGACTGCGCTTGCCCTTTTACCTTGAACTCGGTGGGTTTTGGTGTCTGTGAGGGTCCGTTGTGTCTGGGGGTTTATCTCTCAGGTTACCCCAGGGAAAGGGAATTTTAGCCCTTTACTTCAAGTCTGAAAGAAGTGACCCATTTCATCTTTTCTGCCCTCTGTGGTGATTTGGGTGGGTTCAGTCTGATGAAACACCTCAGAGTGGTGCTTCAGAGGGTGCCGGTCACCAGAGCCGAGAGGTGCTGATCAGAAACTGGCACTAAGCCCGAGGGCGAGAGCTGGCCCAGGCGGGCTCTTGCCTTCTGGCTGTGGGACAGTTTTTCCCATCTCGGAGGTGCTGGGAGAGCTGGCGGGGGGTGGTGTGAGCAGGGGGGTGTGCTGGAGCCCAGCCCCTCTGCAGAGCCCTGCTGCTCCTCTGCCTTTCTGGACAAAGGTCAGTGTCTGTGCAGAGCTTCTAATTCGCACCTTTGCCAAAAGACAAATCCTGTTTTTTTCAGGGTGAACGACCTGCTCTGCTTTCAGAAAAGAATCTCTTGACCTCTGCAGGCAGAGCAGAAGTCTCACACAATTAAGGTCTAAGAAGAAATTGAAAAACAATTAAAGGACAAGCGTCCGTGTGCTGGGAGTCTGGGAGTGCTTCTGGTTGGGAAGTCCGGCAGCAGCCCTTGCTCTGAGGCTGCAAACAGCCGGCAGAGCTCCAGCCATGGGGTCACTGCTTCAGCCTCCCCTGGCAGCCGCTCCTTCATCTGCACCTCTCCCCCCTGCACCAGCTCTGCATAAAAGAGTCGCTTTTCTCTGCTCGTGGCTGTGGATTGCTCTAAACGTGATGTAACTGGTTGCCACCTGTTTCTTTGCAAGCTTGTCCCGCCCGATGTGCTGTCAGGCACAGATCATCACCTCGATCCTAGGTGAGTGTTGGGGCTTCTCCTGGGGTCTCCTGTGCATCAATTGCGTTTTTGCATCCTTGGTCTGGGCACAGTGTAGTGACAGGTATTAAAATCATTATTTTTTTTAACATGAATCACCACCATTTTCTTTACAATCCTTCGCCTTTTTTTAAATTGATTCATGTTTGGGTTTCAAAACGTTCTAGGTTTTGTTGTACAGGATTTGTATGTACTGTTTTCTTTATTTTAACTATCATTATTGGGTGTACCTTTTTTCCTTTGGCCAATTCAGGATCCATTGTTATTGCCGAGATTTGTGTCTCTTGAATGACTGAATGAATCTATCTAATAAAACATGGAATCATACATGGTATGTGTAAGTGTCCATTGGCACTTACTTTCTCCCACATCAACTCCTCCTTTCTGAGTTCTGTTCAAGCAAAATTAACCTTTGTTGGGGAACTGAACTGGCCCTGTTTCACCATGTTCCCAAGTAGCATTACTAACATCACTGTAGTTACTTACAATTTGTGACGGGGAAAGCAGTACAGAGACCCACGGCCAGCTTGATAATCCTAAAGGTCCCCCACAAACCCAGCGATGACTTGAGTTGAAGGTTTTACTTATAGTTTTTGCTAATAGAACAAATTAATTATCTTCAAAGGGGTCATATAGGCTGGTAATATTTTGACCCTTTTTAGCTATTATGAAGTCACTAACATATATAGTGAGGAGAAAAAGCCAGCTACTATAGTGAGGTCCGGTATGGCACATTTTTCTGTTTTCCCCTGGACCCATTGGGCTGCTGCCAACAGTCAGGTTCATATCTTCTTAACAGCAAAAATGGAGGCCAATCTGGTCTTGCCCTCACTTGGACTTATCCTCAGTTTTTCTCCCACTCTCTTCTTTTTCTTAACTCTATAAACTGACATTTCTATGTGAAACAGTACAAAACCAAAACCCATAAATATTATAACTTTTTAACATACATAGATACACATAGGGATCACGTAGACGATTCAGGATCTCACTACTATTGATGTTACTCAGTCTGTTTCAATAAGTCCAGTCTTATTTTAACTTTGTCGTATTCGAAGCTTCAGATCTCCAGGTGTTGACTCGATCTTCCAATTGGATTCACTGTGCCTGCTGCTTCGCGTGTGGGTTTGACAAGGCTGCCCTCTGCTGAGAACAGCCCCGAGATGGGATCACAGCAACCAGATTACAAACCGGAGAAGCAAGAGCAAAATCTGTGTGTGTGACGTGTTGGCTACAGAATGCTGGGCAGAGCTGGGGATTCCAGGGTTTTATTCGGTCACTGCGTCGAGGCACCTCAGATCTTGGCCCAGCAGACGCTTGGGCGGCTGCTGTGGTTTGTTTTGTTTGGTTGTGGTTTCAGCAGGCTGGTCCCTCCCAACAAAAATGAAGAATGAACATTAACAGGAGAGAGTTCCTGAGCCAATTATGAAACGCCAAGTGTAATTTCCTGCATTTTGCGCCGTTTAATGTTTATTTCTGATATTTCCAGTAACGGAACAGAAAGCCCAGCCGCTACACTAAAGAGTCACCGTTAAAATATTTCACGAGACGTATGCACTGCTCAGCTAAATGAAAAGGCTCCAAACTTGTGTTGTATTATATTCAAACACCACCTCCAACTGAAACCACTCAAAAAACCAGAAACCCAAGCATGTGAGCACTGTCCCCTCCAGCCCTGCTGAGTCGGGAGTCCTCCTGCACAGCACGGCATTTTGCCTGGAAACCAGAGATCCTCACCCAAAGCCGCAGGGCAATTCCTAGAAGGTGCCAAACCTGGTGAGGCTGGGGACTCCACCCTGACACTTGATACTGACTGCTTCAGTCCACCTCCCCCAAAATGCCTGTGCAACGCGCTTGGGCTTTACGAGCTGGTGTGCGGGAAGGGCGACGCTGCTGGGCTCTGCTGGGCTGAGGTGGCTGCACACCCCTGCGTGCCTGCGCGGCTGGAACCAGGTGGGCTCTGCCGCGGCCAGACGTGTGCTGCTGCCTGTAGCCGTTCTGTTCTGCGGTGTACGAGTTTTGGGGAGGACCTGGTGGCAGAGGGCTGCGGAGAGCAGGGGGGCGGTGAACTCCCCCCAGAGGCTGTGGTGCCACGCTGGGTTTTTCCTGCTGGCCGCCGGCAGGCAGTGCTGGGGGCCGGGCGCTGCTGCCTGCCACGGGGCCTGCGCTCCCCCGCCCTGCAAGCAGGGCATTCAGTGGGGTCTGTCGGGGGTGTCCGATCCCAGATTCTGCCTCCCCTCCTGCTTGGAAACGGCCATGCTGTCCGCCCCGCCCCTAGAGACCACCGCACCCAGCCCCTGGAACCAGTGACACTGTGACGTCAGCCTCGTTGCCAAGGGCACCGCGGGCACCGCGGGCACCGCGAGCCCTGCAGGCACTCTGTCGGCTGCTGCACTGGTGGTGACAAGCCCTCAGTTCTGGCAGCTGGCACATGCCACTGGCAGCGATGATTCTCCTCCGTCTCCTCGTCCTGCTGGCCCTGTGCTGGCCTGCGACCAGCGCCTGGGACAGCTGTGGGTAAGTGGCCGAGGCTCTGGGAGGGAGCTTGGGCACCCTGATGGGTTTCCCTGGAGGGTGTCCACTGGTCCCCTGTGGTCACGCCACGGCTTCCCCAGCCCCTCGCGGGAGCCTTGGCTCCTTGCAGCACCCGGGCTGCTGGCACAGCTGGCCTGCGGGACTCCAGCAGAAAAGGGGGTGGCTGCCCGCCCTCCCCACGGGGCTCCCTGGCCTTGCTGTCCATGCAGCGCCCCGTGGGGAGGGCAGAGGGCTGACCTTCAGCCGGGAGAGCCGTGAGCCGTCGAGCAGGACGGTGACGAGTTTCTGGTTGCAGAGGGACCTGCGGGCTCCGGCCCACGGCTGCTGCTGACGACACCTCGCACGAGGTGGGGGGCAGAGACGCCCAGGCAGGGGGCTGGCCCTGGATCGTGAGCATCCAGGATACCCGTAGAGGAGGCACGGGCCACGTGTGTGGAGGGTCCCTCATCAGCACACAGTGGGTCCTGGCAGCAGCCCACTGCTTCACCGAGGCCAGGTAAGGAGGGCCAGGAACGGGGATAACCCCCGGCACTCGCGGGTGCCCCGTCCGCAGCACCACGGGCTACTCCCGTCCCCTTTCCTTGCGGTACGCCCAGTGCCTGGGCACTGCAGAGCCCGGCTGAGAGGCGGCTCAGGAGAGTGCTGGGCTCCTGCCACAGCCTCCCACAGCCTCCCCATGCCTGCAGCCCAAGACACGCAGCGGCAGTCTGAGCCTCCGTAGCGCTGCTTTCCTCTCGCGCACGTGAAGCAGAGGGCAGGGAACTGCTGGGCTGCTGCAGCACGTGGCTGGGCTCCCTCTGAGCCCTCTCCCCATCTGCCTTCCAGGCACATCACCAGGTGGCGCGTGGTGGTCGGGGCCACCAGCTTGACTCAGCCCGGCCCGGAGGCTCAGGTGCGCTCTGTTAAGCAGTTGCTGGTTCACGAAGAGTATAACAAGATCTCGCAGAGCAACGACATTGCTCTGCTGCAGTTGGACGAGCCCGTGCGGTGCAGCAACTCCATACAGCTCGCCTGCGTGCCTGACGCCTCGCTGAAAGTGTCGGAGCTGACGACCTGCTATGTCAGTGGCTGGGGGACCACGACGGCGAAAGGTGAGTTCCCAAAGAGCGCTCGCGTCCCGAGTGCGAGCTCGGCACACGGGGGAGGCGGGCTGGGCTTCCTGACAGCGGAGGCGAGAGCCAGAGCCCGCCTGCGGGGACGTGTGCCCGTAGGGAGATGGGCCTGGCCCAGGGCCCGCGGCGAGAGAGCAGGGCAACGCCGGGCCAAAGCCAAGCCCCAGGGAAGAAGCTCACCCAGACGGGGCGGGAGACCTGGCCACGAGCTGCCAGGCATTAATTCCTTTCTGTGCTCGCAGGCGCAGGACCGACGGATGTCCTGCAGGAGGCCAAGGTCCACCTCATCGACCTCAACTCCTGCAACAGCAGCCGGTGGTACGCAGGGGCCCTCCACCCCCACAACCTGTGCGCTGGCTACCCCCAGGGCGGCATCGACACCTGCCAGGTAGGAGCCTGAGAGAAGGCAGCGCCCAGCGGCAGCGGCAGCCCCGGCACAGCCGCCCAGACACCCCCCGGCGCGGGCTTTGCCGGGCCAGTCGCCCTCCCACCACTGGGTCCCCGCCGCTGGCGGGGCTCACCTCCCCTTCCCCAGCTGCAGCTCCTTGCCCAGGGCCCCACTTGCCCCAGAGGCCCGGGACTCCGCCCAGAAAGCCCACCCAGCCCTCCTGGCAGACCCGAGGTCCAGCTCCCAGCCCTCGAACATCCCTCTTGCACCCGGCCAGCATCGCTGTGCAGAGAAGAGCGTGAGCCCTACCCCACGGGCCCACCACCCCCTCCCAGACAGCGTCCTGTCGGCCCCAGCACCTGAGCAGGGCCTCTGTGCCACGGATACAGCTCGGGGGGGGGGCGGGCAGAGAGGAGGAGGCAGCCCAGGGGCAGGGACAGCGGCCACCTGACACCACCGTGACCCTCATTCCTCCACTGCAGGGTGACAGCGGTGGTCCTCTCGTCTGCAAAGACAACAGTGCTGAGTATTTCTGGCTTGTTGGGGTGACCACCTGGGGGACAGGCTGTGGGAGAGCAAGACGGCCTGGAATCTACACCTCCATTCAGCACTTTTACAACTGGATCCTAGAACAGATGGGGCTGCCCCCAGAAGGACCAGCTGCTCCAACACCACGGCCGGCCTTCCCGTCAACCCCCTTGCAGACGCCAAGGCCAACACCAACAGAATCAGGCGGGTTCAGCTCCCGCCCCCTTCTACTGCAGAACTTGGTGGAGTTCTTGGCCTGGTTGCAGAAGGTCCTGCAGAACCTGAGGGAAGGCCTGAGCAGCAGGATGGACAGGATCCAGTGCAGGCTGCAGTGCACCATGGCCATCTCCTGCAGGGGCTCTGCCTGCTGAGCCAATGGCACCCTCAGGGTCAAAGGCCTGCTTGGTCCTGCCCACGCGCCTCCGACTGCAGAAGAAGTTTGTCTTAGTTCTCGAATAAAGTTCCCAAGTTTCACAGCTCACCATGCTTCTCTTCTATTCCGTCTCCTGGGCAAGGCAAGGATTCCATGCCCAGCACCTGCAAAATGAGCCCCATTAGCCCCCCCAGGAGACCCCAGATCCCCCACAAAATCCCCACAAGGACCCCAGTAACCCCCCTCTGGACCCTTCTTGCACCCCATTACTGTCCCCCAGGACCCCAATATCTCCCCCAGAAACTGCTCCCAGGAGCCCATTTGACACCCCCCGACCACACCCCCCGACACTAATAACCCCCTCAACTCCACCATGACCCCAATAACCCCCCCCCAGGCACCAAAATCCTCCCCTAGACCCCAACGTCTCCCTCAAGACACCCCCAGGACCCCAGTACCTCCCCCAGAACCCCCTCCAGGACGTCCCCAATCCCCCACCTCGACACCAATATCTCCCTCAAGACCCCCCCCCCCCGCGAGGACCCCAGTAACCCTCCAAAACCCCTCCAGCCTTCTCCTGCCAAGGTGGCACCATCCCCAGCAGGCCCAGCACTAGTGGTGGTGGCTCCGGCCTAGCAGTGGGTGAGCGCAGGGGCTGGGCCCGATTTCCCTGCGGGGGGGGGGGCGGGGGGCAGGATCGCAGGGGAAGGAGAGAGCTTCGGTCTAATCCCCCAAACTTTTTCAAAAAAAAGCTTTGTTGTCACAGTTTGGGCTGTTCAGACGTTCTGATGTGTGACTGCGCTTGCCCTTTTACCTTGAACTCGGTGGGTTTTGGTGTCTGTGAGGGTCCGTTGTGTCTGGGGGTTTATCTCTCAGGTTACCCCAGGGAAAGGGAATTTTAGCCCTTTACTTCAAGTCTGAAAGAAGTGACCCATTTCATCTTTTCTGCCCTCTGTGGTGATTTGGGTGGGTTCAGTCTGATGAAACACCTCAGAGTGGTGCTTCAGAGGGTGCCGGTCACCAGAGCCGAGAGGTGCTGATCAGAAACTGGCACTAAGCCCGAGGGCGAGAGCTGGCCCAGGCGGGCTCTTGCCTTCTGGCTGTGGGACAGTTTTTCCCATCTCGGAGGTGCTGGGAGAGCTGGCGGGGGGTGGTGTGAGCAGGGGGGTGTGCTGGAGCCCAGCCCCTCTGCAGAGCCCTGCTGCTCCTCTGCCTTTCTGGACAAAGGTCAGTGTCTGTGCAGAGCTTCTAATTCGCACCTTTGCCAAAAGACAAATCCTGTTTTTTTCAGGGTGAACGACCTGCTCTGCTTTCAGAAAAGAATCTCTTGACCTCTGCAGGCAGAGCAGAAGTCTCACACAATTAAGGTCTAAGAAGAAATTGAAAAACAATTAAAGGACAAGCGTCCGTGTGCTGGGAGTCTGGGAGTGCTTCTGGTTGGGAAGTCCGGCAGCAGCCCTTGCTCTGAGGCTGCAAACAGCCGGCAGAGCTCCAGCCATGGGGTCACTGCTTCAGCCTCCCCTGGCAGCCGCTCCTTCATCTGCACCTCTCCCCCCTGCACCAGCTCTGCATAAAAGAGTCGCTTTTCTCTGCTCGTGGCTGTGGATTGCTCTAAACGTGATGTAACTGGTTGCCACCTGTTTCTTTGCAAGCTTGTCCCGCCCGATGTGCTGTCAGGCACAGATCATCACCTCGATCCTAGGTGAGTGTTGGGGCTTCTCCTGGGGTCTCCTGTGCATCAATTGCGTTTTTGCATCCTTGGTCTGGGCACAGTGTAGTGACAGGTATTAAAATCATTATTTTTTTTAACATGAATCACCACCATTTTCTTTACAATCCTTCGCCTTTTTTTAAATTGATTCATGTTTGGGTTTCAAAACGTTCTAGGTTTTGTTGTACAGGATTTGTATGTACTGTTTTCTTTATTTTAACTATCATTATTGGGTGTACCTTTTTTCCTTTGGCCAATTCAGGATCCATTGTTATTGCCGAGATTTGTGTCTCTTGAATGACTGAATGAATCTATCTAATAAAACATGGAATCATACATGGTATGTGTAAGTGTCCATTGGCACTTACTTTCTCCCACATCAACTCCTCCTTTCTGAGTTCTGTTCAAGCAAAATTAACCTTTGTTGGGGAACTGAACTGGCCCTGTTTCACCATGTTCCCAAGTAGCATTACTAACATCACTGTAGTTACTTACAATTTGTGACGGGGAAAGCAGTACAGAGACCCACGGCCAGCTTGATAATCCTAAAGGTCCCCCACAAACCCAGCGATGACTTGAGTTGAAGGTTTTACTTATAGTTTTTGCTAATAGAACAAATTAATTATCTTCAAAGGGGTCATATAGGCTGGTAATATTTTGACCCTTTTTAGCTATTATGAAGTCACTAACATATATAGTGAGGAGAAAAAGCCAGCTACTATAGTGAGGTCCGGTATGGCACATTTTTCTGTTTTCCCCTGGACCCATTGGGCTGCTGCCAACAGTCAGGTTCATATCTTCTTAACAGCAAAAATGGAGGCCAATCTGGTCTTGCCCTCACTTGGACTTATCCTCAGTTTTTCTCCCACTCTCTTCTTTTTCTTAACTCTATAAACTGACATTTCTATGTGAAACAGTACAAAACCAAAACCCATAAATATTATAACTTTTTAACATACATACATACACATAGGGATCACGTAGACGATTCAGGATCTCACTACTATTGATGTTACTCAGTCTGTTTCAATAAGTCCAGTCTTATTTTAACTTTGTCGTATTCGAAGCTTCAGATCTCCAGGTGTTGACTCGATCTTCCAATTGGATTCACTGTGCCTGCTGCTTCGCGTGTGGGTTTGACAAGGCTGCCCTCTGCTGAGAACAGCCCCGAGATGGGATCACAGCAACCAGATTACAAACCGGAGAAGCAAGAGCAAAATCTGTGTGTGTGACGTGTTGGCTACAGAATGCTGGGCAGAGCTGGGGATTCCAGGGTTTTATTCGGTCACTGCGTCGAGGCACCTCAGATCTTGGCCCAGCAGACGCTTGGGCGGCTGCTGTGGTTTGTTTTGTTTGGTTGTGGTTTCAGCAGGCTGGTCCCTCCCAACAAAAATGAAGAATGAACATTAACAGGAGAGAGTTCCTGAGCCAATTATGAAACGCCAAGTGTAATTTCCTGCATTTTGCGCCGTTTAATGTTTATTTCTGATATTTCCAGTAACGGAACAGAAAGCCCAGCCGCTACACTAAAGAGTCACCGTTAAAATATTTCACGAGACGTATGCACTGCTCAGCTAAATGAAAAGGCTCCAAACTTGTGTTGTATTATATTCAAACACCACCTCCAACTGAAACCACTCAAAAAACCAGAAACCCAAGCATGTGAGCACTGTCCCCTCCAGCCCTGCTGAGTCGGGAGTCCTCCTGCACAGCACGGCATTTTGCCTGGAAACCAGAGATCCTCACCCAAAGCCGCAGGGCAATTCCTAGAAGGTGCCAAACCTGGTGAGGCTGGGGACTCCACCCTGACACTTGATACTGACTGCTTCAGTCCACCTCCCCCAAAATGCCTGTGCAACGCGCTTGGGCTTTACGAGCTGGTGTGCGGGAAGGGCGACGCTGCTGGGCTCTGCTGGGCTGAGGTGGCTGCACACCCCTGCGTGCCTGCGCGGCTGGAACCAGGTGGGCTCTGCCGCGGCCAGACGTGTGCTGCTGCCTGTAGCCGTTCTGTTCTGCGGTGTACGAGTTTTGGGGAGGACCTGGTGGCAGAGGGCTGCGGAGAGCAGGGGGGCGGTGAACTCCCCCCAGAGGCTGTGGTGCCACGCTGGGTTTTTCCTGCTGGCCGCCGGCAGGCAGTGCTGGGGGCCGGGCGCTGCTGCCTGCCACGGGGCCTGCGCTCCCCCGCCCTGCAAGCAGGGCATTCAGTGGGGTCTGTCGGGGGTGTCCGATCCCAGATTCTGCCTCCCCTCCTGCTTGGAAACGGCCATGCTGTCCGCCCCGCCCCTAGAGACCACCGCACCCAGCCCCTGGAACCAGTGACACTGTGACGTCAGCCTCGTTGCCAAGGGCACCGCGGGCACCGCGGGCACCGCGAGCCCTGCAGGCACTCTGTCGGCTGCTGCACTGGTGGTGACAAGCCCTCAGTTCTGGCAGCTGGCACATGCCACTGGCAGCGATGATTCTCCTCCGTCTCCTCGTCCTGCTGGCCCTGTGCTGGCCTGCGACCAGCGCCTGGGACAGCTGTGGGTAAGTGGCCGAGGCTCTGGGAGGGAGCTTGGGCACCCTGATGGGTTTCCCTGGAGGGTGTCCACTGGTCCCCTGTGGTCACGCCACGGCTTCCCCAGCCCCTCGCGGGAGCCTTGGCTCCTTGCAGCACCCGGGCTGCTGGCACAGCTGGCCTGCGGGACTCCAGCAGAAAAGGGGGTGGCTGCCCGCCCTCCCCACGGGGCTCCCTGGCCTTGCTGTCCATGCAGCGCCCCGTGGGGAGGGCAGAGGGCTGACCTTCAGCCGGGAGAGCCGTGAGCCGTCGAGCAGGACGGTGACGAGTTTCTGGTTGCAGAGGGACCTGCGGGCTCCGGCCCACGGCTGCTGCTGACGACACCTCGCACGAGGTGGGGGGCAGAGACGCCCAGGCAGGGGGCTGGCCCTGGATCGTGAGCATCCAGGATACCCGGAGAGGAGGCACGGGCCACGTGTGTGGAGGGTCCCTCATCAGCACACAGTGGGTCCTGGCAGCAGCCCACTGCTTCACCGAGGCCAGGTAAGGAGGGCCAGGAACGGGGATAACCCCCGGCACTCGCGGGTGCCCCGTCCGCAGCACCACGGGCTACTCCCGTCCCCTTTCCTTGCGGTACGCCCAGTGCCTGGGCACTGCAGAGCCCGGCTGAGAGGCGGCTCAGGAGAGTGCTGGGCTCCTGCCACAGCCTCCCACAGCCTCCCCATGCCTGCAGCCCAAGACACGCAGCGGCAGTCTGAGCCTCCGTAGCGCTGCTTTCCTCTCGCGCACGTGAAGCAGAGGGCAGGGAACTGCTGGGCTGCTGCAGCACGTGGCTGGGCTCCCTCTGAGCCCTCTCCCCATCTGCCTTCCAGGCACATCACCAGGTGGCGCGTGGTGGTCGGGGCCACCAGCTTGACTCAGCCCGGCCCGGAGGCTCAGGTGCGCTCTGTTAAGCAGTTGCTGGTTCACGAAGAGTATAACAAGATCTCGCAGAGCAACGACATTGCTCTGCTGCAGTTGGACGAGCCCGTGCGGTGCAGCAACTCCATACAGCTCGCCTGCGTGCCTGACGCCTCGCTGAAAGTGTCGGAGCTGACGACCTGCTATGTCAGTGGCTGGGGGACCACGACGGCGAAAGGTGAGTTCCCAAAGAGCGCTCGCGTCCCGAGTGCGAGCTCGGCACACGGGGGAGGCGGGCTGGGCTTCCTGACAGCGGAGGCGAGAGCCAGAGCCCGCCTGCGGGGACGTGTGCCCGTAGGGAGATGGGCCTGGCCCAGGGCCCGCGGCGAGAGAGCAGGGCAACGCCGGGCCAAAGCCAAGCCCCAGGGAAGAAGCTCACCCAGACGGGGCGGGAGACCTGGCCACGAGCTGCCAGGCATTAATTCCTTTCTGTGCTCGCAGGCGCAGGACCGACGGATGTCCTGCAGGAGGCCAAGGTCCACCTCATCGACCTCAACTCCTGCAACAGCAGCCGGTGGTACGCAGGGGCCCTCCACCCCCACAACCTGTGCGCTGGCTACCCCCAGGGCGGCATCGACACCTGCCAGGTAGGAGCCTGAGAGAAGGCAGCGCCCAGCGGCAGCGGCAGCCCCGGCACAGCCGCCCAGACACCCCCCGGCGCGGGCTTTGCCGGGCCAGTCACCCTCCCACCACTGGGTCCCCGCCGCTGGCGGGGCTCACCTCCCCTTCCCCAGCTGCAGCTCCTTGCCCAGGGCCCCACTTGCCCCAGAGGCCCGGGACTCCGCCCAGAAAGCCCACCCAGCCCTCCTGGCAGACCCGAGGTCCAGCTCCCAGCCCTCGAACATCCCTCTTGCACCCGGCCAGCATCGCTGTGCAGAGAAGAGCGTGAGCCCTACCCCACGGGCCCACCACCCCCTCCCAGACAGCGTCCTGTCGGCCCCAGCACCTGAGCAGGGCCTCTGTGCCACGGATACAGCTCGGGGGGGGGGGGGGGGCGGGCAGAGAGGAGGAGGCAGCCCAGGGGCAGGGACAGCGGCCACCTGACACCACCGTGACCCTCATTCCTCCACTGCAGGGTGACAGCGGTGGTCCTCTCGTCTGCAAAGACAACAGTGCTGAGTATTTCTGGCTTGTTGGGGTGACCACCTGGGGGACAGGCTGTGGGAGAGCAAGACGGCCTGGAATCTACACCTCCATTCAGCACTTTTACAACTGGATCCTAGAACAGATGGGGCTGCCCCCAGAAGGACCAGCTGCTCCAACACCACGGCCGGCCTTCCCCTCAACCCCCTTGCAGACGCCAAGGCCAACACCAACAGAATCAGGCGGGTTCAGCTCCCGCCCCCTTCTACTGCAGAACTTGGTGGAGTTCTTGGCCTGGTTGCAGAAGGTCCTGCAGAACCTGAGGGAAGGCCTGAGCAGCAGGATGGACAGGATCCAGTGCAGGCTGCAGTGCACCATGGCCATCTCCTGCAGGGGCTCTGCCTGCTGAGCCAATGGCACCCTCAGGGTCAAAGGCCTGCTTGGTCCTGCCCACGCGCCTCCGACTGCAGAAGAAGTTTGTCTTAGTTCTCGAATAAAGTTCCCAAGTTTCACAGCTCACCATGCTTCTCTTCTATTCCGTCTCCTGGGCAAGGCAAGGATTCCATGCCCAGCACCTGCAAAATGAGCCCCATTAGCCCCCCCAGGAGACCCCAGATCCCCCACAAAATCCCCACAAGGACCCCAGTAACCCCCCTCTGGACCCTTCTTGCACCTCATTACTGTCCCCCAGGACCCCAATATCTCCCCCAGAAACTGCTCCCAGGAGCCCATTTGACACCCCCCGACCACACCCCCCGACACTAATAACCCCCTCAACTCCACCATGACCCCAATAACCCCCCCCAGGCACCAAAATCCTCCCCTAGACCCCAACGTCTCCCTCAAGACACCCCCAGGACCCCAGTACCTCCCCCAGAACCCCCTCCAGGACGTCCCCAATCCCCCACCTCGACACCAATATCTCCCTCAAGACCCCCCCCCCCCCCCCCGAGGACCCCAGTAACCCTCCCAAACCCCTCCAGCCTTCTCCTGCCAAGGTGGCACCATCCCCAGCAGGCCCAGCACTAGTGGTGGTGGCTCCGGCCTAGCAGTGGGTGAGCGCAGGGGCTGGGCCCGATTTCCCTGCGGGGGGGGGGCGGGGGGCAGGATCGCAGGGGAAGGGGAGAGCTTCGGTCTAATCCCCCAAACTTTTTCAAAAAAAAGCTTTGTTGTCACAGTTTGGGCTGTTCAGACGTTCTGATGTGTGACTGCGCTTGCCCTTTTACCTTGAACTCGGTGGGTTTTGGTGTCTGTGAGGGTCCGTTGTGTCTGGGGGTTTATCTCTCAGGTTACCCCAGGGAAAGTGAATTTTAGCCCTTTACTTCAAGTCTGAAAGAAGTGACCCATTTCATCTTTTCTGCCCTCTGTGGTGATTTGGGTGGGTTCAGTCTGATGAAACACCTCAGAGTGGTGCTTCAGAGGGTGCCGGTCACCAGAGCCGAGAGGTGCTGATCAGAAACTGGCACTAAGCCCGAGGGCGAGAGCTGGCCCAGGCGGGCTCTTGCCTTCTGGCTGTGGGACAGTTTTTCCCATCTCGGAGGTGCTGGGAGAGCTGGCGGGGGGTGGTGTGAGCAGGGGGGTGTGCTGGAGCCCAGCCCCTCTGCAGAGCCCTGCTGCTCCTCTGCCTTTCTGGACAAAGGTCAGTGTCTGTGCAGAGCTTCTAATTCGCACCTTTGCCAAAAGACAAATCCTGGTTTTTTCAGGGTGAACGACCTGCTCTGCTTTCAGAAAAGAATCTCTTGACCTCTGCAGGCAGAGCAGAAGTCTCACACAATTAAGGTCTTAGAAGAAATTGAAAAACAATTAAAGGACAAGCGTCCGTGTGCTGGGAGTCTGGGAGTGCTTCTGGTTGGGAAGTCCGGCAGCAGCCCTTGCTCTGAGGCTGCAAACAGCCGGCAGAGCTCCAGCCATGGGGTCACTGCTTCAGCCTCCCCTGGCAGCCGCTCCTTCATCTGCACCTCTCCCCCCTGCACCAGCTCTGCATAAAAGAGTCGCTTTTCTCTGCTCGTGGCTGTGGATTGCTCTAAACGTGATGTAACTGGTTGCCACCTGTTTCTTTGCAAGCTTGTCCCGCCCGATGTGCTGTCAGGCACAGATCATCACCTCGATCCTAGGTGAGTGTTGGGGCTTCTCCTGGGGTCTCCTGTGCATCTTCTTAAATGTTGACAAAATGCCCACGTGAAAATAGAATTAAGCATCAGAATAACTGATAAGGAAGAATTAATCAAGATGTAAACGAAGCCAGGCTCCTGTCCAGAACACCTGTGTAGTTCATCTGGCCTGTTTTTCCTTGCTGTTGCCTTCACAAGCTCCTGTTCAGTTCTGCTTTGCCCTGCATCTCTGCTTGTTCTCGTCCCTGTTTCATGTAGCCGGGCAGACTGACTTCCTCCTCTTCCTTTTCCCCGGTTTTCTGCCTGTGAAATCTCTTTTCTGTAACTGCCTGGTCTTTGTGTAAACACATTTAGAAACTGCTCTCGCAGGTTCCTCCTTTCAGGAGGTGCCTGTGGCTGCAGAGATGCAGTGTGAAGCAGGTGGGACAGGGCTTGTGTCTGCTTCAGGTTGGGGTTTGAACCCCTCGGGTGCTGCAGAGAGTCAGGTTGCTGCTGAAATCTTACTTTATAAGTTATTGCTGATCGATACAAAAAATGCAACACCTCAAAAGGGCAGTGCTCAGAGGTGGGCTGCATCTGGACCCAGGTGATGCTTCTCTGTCCTTAGAACTTAAGGAAGGAAGCTTGCAGGTGTCAGTAGTGCTGCTGCTGCTGAGGGGATTGTTTTTTCCTGAGCTGGGGAGCAGATTCTTACCCTGTCTGTACTGCGTCTGCGCTGTGAAAGCTTGTGCACAGTAATGCCTTGCTGTCTGGGCCTTCTGTTTTGGAGCTCTGCTGTCAGGTACTTAATAGCCTGCTCTGGTTACTGTTGTCATGGTCCTGTTTTCCCTCATCCTTCACTGGCCGTGGTGAGCAGCAGGCAACTGAAGGTGGTGATGAAAATGTGATGGATCCGGAGAGGCAGCAGGACCAGTGGCAGTGAAGGAGTTGTCGGGTGTTCAGTGTCACTGGAGAAGCAGTTGGGAGGTTTCAGAATGGTGATCTGTTTGAAGAGGGGTCCCACAGGGTCACCAGGACATCATGAAGTTCAATTTTGTGTTATAAAGGGATTTCCCACTCTAAACCTCAGGCAAGTAGCGGTTATTTCTTGGGATATTAAAAGCAGTTAGAATCTCCTCTACTACTTCCGTCATTGCCAGGTGTTGAAGTGGCAGCTGACAACCCCAGAACTCTTGCTTCTGTCTCACCATCTCCCACATCACAGCAGCTGTTCCTGTGTGGCTCGGCTGTGTGCATTGCTGAAGGGCCGGCACACGTTCCTCTCTATCCTATTGTTTCCTACGGAGAAAAATGGAATTGGGAACGGTTGCACTTTGGGGATTCCATCCTGGGCAGGCAATGGGATGTGCCTGAAACTGTGGGTTTTGACTGTATGGGGAATTCTTGCAGAACCAGAGGGTAGGGTTGGGGAGTCAAAATACTTCGGCAGCAATGAAGAGAGAAGTATGCAAAGGTTTCAGCTGCCAGCCTGCACACGCTGGGTGTGCATGTACTCCAGTGCACGGCTGCATTGCCCCAGGCTGCAGAGGTTTTTGTGTAGAAAAGCCCTTGGTTACTGGAATAATTCTCTGTGGGAACAATTCTGCATCTGGGCAGTGGAATGGGCTATTTACCCCGTGACACAGAGGGACCCCTAGGGCAAAGCCAAATACTAAGTGATTTTTTTGACGAATGTTAATTCTCATCCTGATTGCATGGTGCCGGAACTGTTTTCTCGAATCCTGACTGTTCTCCCCAGCTGTCCATCACCGACACTCATGTTTTGATGGCTCTTGTCACAGACAGCCTGGTAAAAAGCTCTTGGTTATTTTCTCTTTTTTCCCCTTTGAGAAGTGTCATGAACTTTCTGCAGCTGTCCAGACTCTGCTCCCCTGTCCTCCCTGGGCAGCAGTGTGGCAGTGAGAGCTGCCCCCCCCCCCGCCCCCCGGGAGGAGGTGTGCTCTGCTGGCTGTTAAAGCATTGGCGGTGCTGTGCTCTGTGCTCCTCTCCAAAGCTTCTCTCTTCTCCCTGGGCAATGGATTTTAGTGTTCTGCCATTCCAAGCGCAGTAGCATCTGTACAGATACAAAAATGTGTAGTTCATGAAGGCCTGATTCTGTAATCTCCTTTGGAAGCTCTATCGCCCCACATTTTCTCTCTCCCCTCTTCTCTGTCAGAGTGCTTCACAGCTGGCCTTCTTCCCCAGGCTTTGCCTCGTCCCCTGGCCAGAGTCGAGCGGTTCAGTTCCTGGAGGCCCAGCGGCTGTTGAGGGATCTGAGCTGGTCAGAGACAGCAGGGCTTGGTCTCTGAAGGAAGCAGATGTTGTGGTCTAACTCTGATCTTGCTGAAGCTGCTTTTGTTACCTTTGAGAAAAGCAGCCGAGGGCTGCATCAGAGCTGGTGGTTTGCAGGAGGTACAAAAGAACAGGGGGTTTAGAAGCCAGTGCCTAATCCTGTGGACAACCTTAATGCTGTTTCTTTGATAACGTGTCAGAGGTATTTTATTGTGGGTTTTGTGTAAGGTGCTGTAAAGCAATCGCATGCAGCTGGAAGCCAGAGGCAAGACTATTTATTTTGGGGCTTTGAAGATCTCTACTGCTGTGACAGCTGTCTCTCTGCTCCAGTGGTTGGCTTTTATTTTGCTTTGGAAAAACTGAACCACAATTTTTGTTCCACTTCCTTTTCCCCGAGGTGGGAGAATTCCTGGAACTCTCCAGAAACAGTTAAAGGGTGTCTTCATCTTTTTTTTCCCTGGACTGGGCAGCTCCCAGAAGGCCGGGGTTTGGAAGGCTGGGAGCGCTGAGCCGACCGGTCCGAGAAGACTCCTGACAGCAGGGCTGGGCTGCAGACGTGGCTGCAGGTGCTGCGGGGGGATGCTGGGTGTCTGGGGGGCTGACCTGGCCGGTTTGGTGGTTTTGAGGGCGCTGTACTCTCTCCACCCGCTGCTGATAAGGTGTTTTCTGTGGACAGGACTGGTGGCCCATCAGTGTGTGTTCTCAGAGATGAGCCCACAGGAGTCCGTCGCTGGGGCTTGTCTGCAGAGAGCTCTGTGGTACCTTGACAGTGTTTGACATTTCCCGGACAGTGCTTAACCCTGCCAGTTGTCGCTATTAACACTCTCCTCTGTAAGAGCCTTCCAGCGGGGATGCCTATCAACTCTGGCTTTCCCTTCAAAGAACTGTTACCAAAAGCTGCTGTATCTTTGTCACTTGCCAGATGCCACCTTGTTGCTTTGGGCTTTTATGTGTTGCCTTTAATCAGGATGTGTGCTCTTCTGTCCAGGGGCTGGTGGGGAGCTCTCTGGTGAACAAATGCCAGAGAAAAGAAGAGGGTTTACTGTATGACCTCTTGTACTTGAAGGAACAGTCCTTTAGCCCAGGTGTCTTCGGATGTGTCTCTTGGGGGGGGGGGGAGGAGGGGGGCTACCAGGCCTCCAAATCCAGCAGTTTATGTCAGTTTATTCTTTGTCCTGTTTGTGTTTGCTTCTGGCCCTGGCAGATTGGGGCTGCGTGAGGCATAGTGGTTCAGGGCAGGATCTGCTGATTCAGCTCCGTATTTTAAGCAGGTGTCCTATGCAAGAGCTGGTAGCCAGGATGGATGACCAGTTCATTCACAGTTACTGAAACACTGAAGGAAATTCGATTTGTGTGTTCAAAATTTCTTTCTTAGCCAGTGTTTAGCATCTTGGGGTCTCAGGGGTTAAAATACCTCTGGCAACTTGGATCAGTGTATGGGGATTTCAAAGTGCTCTAGATTAAGCAGGCAAATGAGTTAAACTGCATTGAGCTGATGCCCTGGCTGTGAATAATGCAGGCAACCCCGTGCTGAAGACATCTGGGGCTCGTCTGCTGTTCGTAGTGGAGGTTTTGGACCCTTTCTCACAGATGTCCCCGCTCTGTCAGGGACGGCTTTACTGACCAGAAGGCGAGGAGGCGCTTTGGGAGTGTCCCCTTCTGATGGAGGCTGCAGAGCTCTGCTCTTTTGGCCTGGCCGTCAGGCCGTGGCTTTCACAGTGCTCCCATCTCTCAGCTCAGCTCTGCTTTCTGTCATTAGGACACAGCTTTGATTTGCCAGGGCCGAGTGAATTGGGACGTCCCCTACTGCCCATCTGCACGAGACACCCCCCTCTAGCAAGGGACAGGACAACCTTACACATGCAGAAAGCGAAACCTCCCGCTAATTACGCCATGGGAACGCAGCAGGCAGAGCTTTTTGTGCAGATTGCACCCGTGCTGCTGTTAGCTTCAGGCACCCAGTGCTCCCAGCACGGCATCTTCCTCCCCGTTCTCCCCCCTGCCCTGGGCAGATCTCTGTTTCAGGCCTGGCCCTGCTGTTTCATGAGCTGTGCCCTCTAGGCGTGGTTATCGAGTGTGAGGACAGACTGTGGGTGTTGCGCTGTGTTGTTGCAGTGGTTGTGTCAGGCAGACGTGGACAAGTCCCAAGTGCAGATGTGCGGTGACAAGTGCCCGCTATTTGGCCCTGACTCCGGGAGAACTGAACCCCTTCAGCCTTCTCAGTCTGGGCGGAGATGAGTGATGGAAAGCAGTTGCAGACTGTCAAGGGGTCAGTGAAAGGAGGATCCTTTGCTCTGCTCCCACTCAAATGCTCTGCTGGCAGGCAGCAGCTCTGGTTTTCCCTGATGTTTGCAGTGGCTGCTTGTTGTGTCTAGTCTGCTGCGCTGTTATAAGCAGTCTCCCTGCGAGCAAGAAACTTGTGAGTGGCTGAGCTGAGATTTCCAGGTTCCTGATCAGAGGAAAGGCTGTCCCAGCCAAATTTGACTTGGGTTTCTGATTGCATCCAGATAGAAAAGATTATTCATCCTGTGGAGAAAACAAACAAACAAACAAACAAACAAACAAAAAACCCCACACCAAACCAGAGCTGATTTTTTTATGGAGTGTTTGGCATATCTTAGCTGAGCAAATCTTGGTGCTCAGTACCTGAGGGGTGTGTGGGGTGTGTCCGCCTGGCTCCGCCGGGGTGTCCTTGTGTCCCTCATCCTGTGAATGCCGTTGAGGTACCAGTGGAGGCCGTTGGTGACTTTTCTTGTCAGCCCGGTGTGGTCCCCTTCCTGGGGGTGGGGGGGACATGGGTGGCAAGAGGCTCCCCAAACTTGAGGGGAGTGGTTGTGGGGGGCATTGGGATGCCCCCCCTTCCCAGGTGTCCTCGAGAGTTTGGGGGTGCAGGGACAGGGGTGTGGCATTGGTGGGAACCCCCGAAAAACCCTGCAGGGGGTGGTGGGGATAGCGGGGACACAGTGTGTGGGGCAGCTGGGTGGTGTGGGGGGTGACAGTGCTGGGACCCCCCAGGCTCCTGCAGGGGATGGTAGGGATGTGGAGGAGGGGTTTGGGGGTCCCAGTGGGGAACTGGGGGTGCAGAAGGAGGGGTGACATCACTGGGACCTTGCCCAGACTCCTGTAGGGAACAGAGGGGGTGGGGAACTGAAGGTGTTGGGGGGGTTAAGGCGGGGTCCTCCCAATTTTGAGGGGGGTGCTGGGGAGGTTTTGTTGGTCCCAGAGGGGCTTAGGCCTCCCAGGGGGTTGAGGGGTATCCTAGGGGGAACTTGAGGTGTTCCCCACTATTTTGGGGGGCCTCAAGGGCTTTCTGGGCATCCCCAGGGACTTGGGGGGGCTCGAGGGGGTTGGTGGTTCCAAGGGGGCAAGACTGCTAGAGAAAAGCAGCTCTTCTCTTCAGCACCAACCCTCTGCCCTCCACCCCCCCCCCCAAAAAAAAAAAAAGCTCCCTCATTCACTGTTCCCCCCCAGTTCTTCCTTCTTCAAAGCTGTGTGGCAGCAACGTCATGATGAATTGATAAAGAGCTCCCTTTGGGTGATAAAGAGCTCGCTTTGGAGCTGGAGGAGGAGAGGGAATCTACTCGCTGCACCCCGAGTTTGTCAGCAACCTGCTGCTATTTCCTCGCCAAACACTCCTGCAACTAACCTGGGGCATGTTTTCTTCGGTGTATGTCTTTAATAACCATTGCCTCTTTTTACCTTCCCTGCGTTTTTCTTCTCTTTAATTTCTTGAGCCTTCTGACGCACCAATGCGAGACAGAAAACACAGAAGTGAGCTGTCTGCTCTGTCGACCAACCAAGTTCATTTCCAGTGACCTGACAGGGCTTGTAATAACACACAACACACCTCACATCTAATATCATATGCAATAATGTCATAATACACATTATTACATAAACATATACAAGTGCATTATTACATATACATTTTCACATATACATTAATACATATACATATACAAAATTTAATAATATTCAACACACCAAGCCAGGTTTCTCTCCATCCTATGTTGTTTATTGTCTGAAATCATGCCTTACTACTTTTTAGATTCAATAAACATATTACTGAAGTGTATTACTAAAACGAAAATCATTATAAGCTCAATTAAGTTAGAATTCAACAGCTCTGTCAAAGCCGGGAGCAGGGGCAGGAAGAACGTGATCTTCCTTCGCACTAGGTGCATGAACTTCTAGATGGAGCCTTGGGCCCTAAAAGAAAACACAACACACAAAAAAATAAAGTGAATTCTAAGCAGTCACTCTCGCCATTTATTTCCTCCCGCTTTGTTTTGGTTTTTGACTCGGCATATGCTTATGTCAAAGCTTCTTTCAGCTGCTCACATTTTACTACTGCAAACTGAAGAACTTGCCAACACGGCAAAGTTTCTGCTGACAAGACGGGACAGCCACCGCTTTGTTAGTGCACACAGGAAGGGACCCTCTATTTCCACGGGCTTCTACCACATGGGCCACCATGTCACTACTTATTCGGCAGTTTGTACAGGATGCCAAATACTGGTACTGCAGTCATACATACAGCCCATTTCACCCACGCTTCTAGCCCAGAGGTCCTAGCAGAGTTTTCACATACCTCTGGCTCTAGCCCAGGGTAGTGGCTGCACTGCAGGAAAATTAATTTCTAAAAGCTTCTGAAGTCAGCCTCTAGTGATAGGACTCAACACCGTTACTCTACGAGAGATGCTGAGAGCATTACTAGGAGAGAGCTCTTCAGACTCCTGCCCAGGTGAATTCTGGGGGCAGGAAACATCAGCGACCCCGAGTTTTTTCTTCACAAGTTTTTCTGTCATTATTTTTTCAAGAACCATTTCACATTATTCCGCATATGTTCATTAGCATCATTCCTCCTCTCAGAGTCCTTCAGCCATTTAAGATTTCCTTACAAACAAGTCTGATCTTTGAGTTCCTAAGAAAAATTGATCAGTGTCCAGAAATTCCTCGGAAAGCCACCAGTGTGCAGTCCAGGTTAACATCTCCCCGTGTACCCACAGGAGATAAACAAAAGAAGAGATGAAGGCAATTCCTCTCCCATCTCTCCTCCCAAGTGCTTTGAGGTAACGGTTACACTCAGAACAGGGAGAGGCAGAAAATCCAGGCACTAGACCTCTTCAGGTTCTGGCCGCCTCAGGGCTGTCAGGAGCTGAAGGGTGTCACTGCAGAGAAGCTTGAGTGAAAGAGACACCTGCTCCTCAGCCACTGCTGCCAAACTGTACCTCTCAGTCAACTGTAATCTCTGCCGTAGCTGAGCTCGTAACCTGCATACGGAACTCCTCTCCCCGCTAATCCCTGGAAACATCCCATCCACCTGGAGAGGGGCAGCGGAGATCCCCCTGATTCCTGTAGCCAGCCTGCTCCTCTGTTACGGACGTGTAAAGCAGTTACCTGGAAAACGAACGCTCCTTTGGAGTCTTTCTATATTCCATTGGTTCCTGACCCATCTGTAAACCCATCGAGTCTGGACTTCTTCTTTTGCCTGTTAAAACAATTTGACCGTTATGACAATGACAGCTTTACCTTTATTTCAAAAAGAGACCAAGAAACAAAACGTGGCCAGTATGAGAAAATGCGTACTGCTTGCAGATGCAAAGGTGGACGTACTACTTAAGCAAAACCAGTTTAGAATTCTTCCTGCAAGTCTTAGGGAAAGTTTTAGGATGACATTTGTCTTGTTTTAGTTTTGCATGTTTACCATCTGCACCCAGCAATCCGACTGGAGAAAACACTCTGTCATTTTTGCTGACGTCAGATGCACTCGAGTGTAGCTGCCGTCCGACAGGCCATCGAAACACAAACGTGCAAAACAGCCCAACTTCACCGAGCCAAACCCCCACCCTTCTTTAAGTCTCGTTGCTGTCTGTCAAACTCCTCCCTAGGTAAGGGAGGCCAAAGGCACCCTGCTTGTGTCAGAAACGGCAGCGGGACCAGGGGAGCGACGGTCCCCCTGTCCTCGGCTCTGGTGAGGCCGCTCCTCGAGTACCGTGTTCAGTTTTGGGCCCCTCACTACCAGACAGACCCTGAGGGGCTGGAGCGCCTCCAGAGAAGGGCAAAGAAGGTGGTGAAGGGTCTAGAGAACAAGTCCTGTGCGGAGCAACTGAGGGAACTGGGGGGGTTAGCCTGGAGAGAGGGAGGCTGCGGGGAGACCTCATCGCTCTCCACAACTATCCGAAAGGACGTTGTAGCAAGGTGGGTGTTGGTCTCTTTTCCCACGTAACAAGCGACAGGAGAAGTAACGGCCTCCAGTTGCAGCAGGGGAGGGTTAGATCAGCTCTTGGGGAACATTTCTGCACCGGAAGGGTTGTCAGGCATTGGAACAGGCTGTCCAAGGAGGTGGTTGAGTCACCATCCACAGGTAGACGTGGCGCTGAGCGACATGGTTTAGTGGTGGACTTGGCAGTGTTGGGTTAACGGTTGGACTCGATGATCTTCAGGGTTTTATTCCGACCTCAGTGAGTCTACGACTCGCCAAAGGAGGTGCTTGTGTCATTGGGGTGGCATGTGAATGAGCCACTGGAACTGCTGCTGGTCCTCAAGCTGGTGACGTGTCTGCAGGAGCTGGGGGATATCCTGGAGGAGGGAGAGTGCACCCAGCAGATGGAGGCTGCCCAGGTGGGAACTGAGGGGGAAACGGTGGTGGTGGTACCCCCGGGGTAGAGGACGTGCGGGGGATGGTGGGGGATACAAGGGAGGTGGAGGCACCGGCACAGAGAGCGGTGTTGGTGCTGGTAGTGCTGGGGCCTGAGTCCTCTGGGTACGTTCACTGCGCGGGCGTCCTCGGTTTGAGCTTCTAAAGAAACCCCAAACCACGAGTCACTGTTTGTTACACTCTGCCCTGATTTTAAAGAGGAAAGCGAATGGAGGAGGAGCGTGGTGGCGAGCGCTTCTTGTGCTCAACTTCAGCATTTTTCTGCCCGCTTTTTGTTCATTTGAGACTACGCTCATTTCTTGGTCCTCATACTTGCCTTCCACTTCCTCAGCCCCAACAAATCCCTCAGTCTCCCCTTCTCATAGTCAGTTTGGCAACTGTGGCTGGAGGCTGCCCGTGCTAAAAGAGACACGTGCCAAGCGCTCCTCTGACACACCTTGACACGCTCAATACTTGACACACCTGATCTTCAAAGTACTGCACAGACATTAACTCATCTTCTCTCAAACTTCTTGTAACGTCTTCCGCACACGCCTCCTAGGTTGTTGCCTCATGATGTCGTCTTTGGCCCGTTGTTGGCCCTGAATTGTGATTTTTTGCTTAGGGAACTTGAGGTTTTAGACAGTCTGTGGGATGGACTCTGGTTTTTGTTTTGACTTACCTTTAAGATTTTATACACATAGGGCACCCTTACAATCTCTCTATAACAAATAGATACCAAAAGGAAGGACCAACGACGCTGCAATAAAGCAAAAGAGACTCCTCTCTCCCCAACCGAGAGAAAGCAGCTTGGCTATTTGAGATGACTAAATAGTCAAATAACAGCCTTGCCTTTTCCAATAGTTTGCTCGATCAGTATTAACTAAGTTGTTACAAAAAGAATATCGGAGGCTGATTTCCATTGGGAAATCAATTACTTCAGCCCTATTCGGCCAGTAATCCAGAGGGTGCCTTTCCATCTGATCCTTTAATTATGTTTCATTTATAGATGTAATTATGAATTCCTCAGAAAGACTTCCTTCTCCAGAGTCCTCTTTCCAGTCATGTACTGGAGTTTTATTTTAAATAATCTTCCTGAGGGCACAGATCCCCTTTGTGAAGGCCAATTCAAATAAAGCCATTTAATAATTAATTACCACATGTATTCTCCACAACGATCTGCACACGCTTATTCCCTTATAAATCGGCTGTTGTGTCTGTTATGTGTAACGGCCTCGTGTAACAGGTTACAAGCAGCAATATATTGAATTTCTGTAGCATACTTACACTTCCCAGTCTGGTCTGCCACTCGCCAAGCGAATTTTGCCGGCTCTCACTGGATGACCTTTTGGCATGGGGAGAGAAAAAAAATCCCTTTCAGTTTACCCGAAGATGGTTTCTGAAGAGAAATTTCTAAGTTACGGTTACTTACCAGTTGTGGGTATCGATGGTCCTTGGGGGCCCAGAACCCTTGGTATTGCTGGCTGTCTCGCTCCAGGCACCTGGTAGCCCTTGTGAATCGGTGCAAACAGTTGTAAAATAAGCTCTACTAAGACACAAGAATCACTGCATAGGGTGATAGAAAACCTACCTTCTCTTCCCGCAAACCGCGGATCGACAGGGGGGAAGATCGAGGGCGTTGCGTGGCAGCCACCAGCGCAGCAGGAGGGGTCAGAGCCACGGGTGCTGGTGGAGGTGCTGGTGGCTGCTGCTGCCGCTGCCTCTGCTGCCTCCGTGTGTAACCAGTGGCATTTTTGAAGTTGTTCACAGCCTAGAGGCAGAAAAACATTTACAAAGAGGTAACATGAACCTTCAGTAGCTCGATGAACAAAAGCCTGCACAGAGTAAAATTACGGGTGTATTCCCCTATATACTATCCATCCTAAAATAAACCAACATACGGATATATTCAGATGAGATCTAAGGCAGAAATTCTTCCCTGTGAGGGTGGGGAGGCCCTGGCACAGGCTGCCCGGAGAAGCTGTGGCTGCCCCCTCCCTGCAAGGGCTCAAGGCCCGGTTGGACGGGGCTTTGGGCAACCTGGGCTAGCGGAAGGTGTCCCTGCCTGGGGCAGGGAGGGGTGGGACTGGATGGACTTTAAGGTCCCTTCCAAGCCAAACCCTTCTGTGATATATACGAACGCATCCCATTACACGCTGGTGTTAAGGATTGGTAACTCAGACTATCTGTATGTAAAGCACTCCAGTGTTAACACTGAATCTGAAACTGAGTCAATCCTGTTAAACGCAAGTGTGAGCTGAATTGGCCAGATGGTCTCTCAAGAGTTGTCAGCTTCCATTTAGCCTTGTTTAAGGAGATGTAAATTAATATTTCCTTCCCTTTCAGCTAATTGACTGACTAGACTTTTCTCACAAACAATTCATGTAAAAGTCACCGCATTACCTGGCGTAGGCACTTGTTGGCAATTAAACTATCAGGAGAAACATCTGCCTCATGACACGCTGGGCACGCATGTTCCTCGGAGTCCAGTAATGCTCTTCTAACACCTGGGTATAATCAGAATCATCAATACAGGTTTTAGCTAAACTAAGGAAATTTCTGGGGTTCTAATCGGTTATAAAAGCCTGTAGATGGTTAATGGGTGAATACGGTCCTGAACTGTGAGCATGAAGTTGAGAGCTGAGAGCATGCAACGTTCAGCACTGTAAAACATTTCTAGTATGCAGGAAATAGCTGCCCAGTGTTGATATTTCCCTACTGAAACATTTGGAGATGTAGAGTAGGCCGTGTCTTGATGTTTTGACTCGTCTGTTCTCCACTGTCCAGCACAGTGAGAAGTCACCAACCTCAAGGTTAATGAATAAGACACATCTCCAAGAGCCATTAGTAGGTTCAAGTTCCGATGGTTTTAAGCAAATCTCCCGTGGAGAAGAATCTGGATTAAATGCCTAACGAGCCATTTGCTGCAGACCACAGTTAGTCACCAGCGCTGGCTCTGTAGTTTTGTATGAGAGAAAGGACTGTGGACAAACTAAGTGCATTTGATAACGAATAGTGTAATCAGCTGCACCGTTACGCACTCTTCTCGTACTCATCCTTCCGCATGTAGAGAAGATTTAACTAGATGCATAAGAAGGGAAAAAAGCCTTCTGCCTTTATTTTTTTCCTTTCTACAGGAAGAGTCCTTTCCTATCCTGGGTACGCTTAAGTATTAAACAGAGCCGGTAACAAAGGAATTTTATGATCTCCTCTTTCTGCTGTCAGAAGAGCAGGTGTGATGTCGTGAATTAGTAAAGATGGGAGGAACACTTACATTGGTCACAGTAACTGTATCCACAGCAGGGAATAACTACTGCATCGGCCAGGACTTCTTTACAAATTAAACATAACAGCTCTTCTGGAATAGGATACTCTGAGGAGGAGGAGAGGGAGGAAGAGGACGGCTCCTCGGGTAAAAAGGGAGGCTTCTCCTCCTTTCCTCTGGCATAAGCTTCCCTGGAGGGGGGATGGGGAAGGGAAAAGGAAGAAAGTTAACGGTGGGTAAAGGAAAACTTTCCCAAGCTTTGGCTTCTCTCCAATGAAGACAGTAGGTGGCATTCTCACGCCACACTAGCCTTCAGAAAAGCAGGCATTTGATTTAAACTCCTTTTCTATAGCCGGAGCACTAGGAGAGGGAGGGGGGAACCATTTTCCTTCTGCAGAACTCGTCCCTTCATTGGATCAGCTAAGAAGTTAGCTCAGACTAGAGAAATCATTTTCTGACAGCTAGAAACCGGGTGAAATGAATGCCACCTCTCCTTTGGCAGAGGGTAAATGTACATCGCAGGCTCAGGATAAAGTCCGTCTCCGCCTAATTATGTTTTATAAACGGAAGAAATCTGTGTTAGAGCTTCTGCAAAAGGAGATCCATGACAGAAAAACAGAGGGGCTCCCACGTGCGTTTTAAAACAGCCACTCCTGTCAGCACAGAGCAGGACTTTCTTAGCGTAGGGCAACAGGAAAACATCCCTCTGCTTCACAGATGGGATCTGATAGATGTCAGAGGGGGAGACAATCTCAGTCCAACAGCTATTTGTTCCATTTCGCAAGAAGCCTTAGAAAGATAAAACAGAAGCAAAAGGAGCTTTCAAAAAGAATGACGCCACTGTAAACGCGACTGAAATGTTTTGCAGAAATAGGGATTCTTGGCATACCACAAGCGTAACCAACGTTCGGGGGCGTGAACAGCAGGACTGCCCTATTCTAATATTAGAAATCATCGCCGGTTTTAAGGTTAAGATACAATGACCCTGCTTCTCCCCCCGTAATTACAGGTGCTGGCCAGCTCGATGGCGTTGCCACTCAGACATTGACGCGCGGCTTCTCTCCTTCACTTTTTGGTCAGAATCACTTTTTGGCTAATTCCATACTCACGCATTAATAATTGGTATCGCACGTCTCCCAGTCTGTGTCCGCATTGCACCCTTCGTGCTGGGATCTTCCACCTCCACCGTGAAGCTCCTGGGAATTCCTGTGCTCTTTTTATGTCTGCGAACAGACTCAAAACTACTGTCCTGTTAAGAAAAGCAATGCAGACATAGCTCATCTTAAGACCCACACTTAAAATGACATTTAAGGAGAAAATCTCGGCTGTACATTTGATTGAGAGAGATGTATGCAAGTATCAGTGTTTACATTTTGCAGCATTAAAAGGACTTGCAGCTTAAGAGTCGGGGAAGTTGCTTTTGCTCACTGAACTTCCGCTTCAGACCCAGAAGCATTAAGGGGAATCAAGCCCCTTATAACTCCTCAGCAAGACAAAAGATTCTTTTCAGTAGAAATTGGACCATCGTGCGCTGTAGGCAGCCCAAACTGCATGTCTCCTGCCTACTCACTTCTTCACGTTAGGTGATTTAACAACGGTCAGCACAACCTGCAGGTCTTTTCCCGTTTGCTGTGTCCTTCTAACACAGAAATTGTAATAGAAACCTTGCGCAGAACTAGGTCTTCAGATTATCGAAGCCAGCTGGTTTTTTGTGAGTAGTGTTTGTTCAAACGCTCTCATTACACACTAGTCCAGACACCAGCAGGGTCTAAGGGAGGGATGTAAAGGATACGGAGCTCCAGGCACCCATCATTCAGACCAGCCCCTCATGGCTTTGATTTTCTGTGCATTCATTTGCAAAAGCAACCCACTAGTTTCAACAGTTTATTAAATGGTTGTTTCATAGGCACAACAGCAACACAATCCAGATTGACATCTACAAAACCCCTTCCGTTACCATTTACAGAAAACCGTACAGATACTTGAGCAATTTGTTCAAACCCAGACAGTTTACGAGACACATCCAAACCCCACAAAGCATCACTAGGCACAGACCATAATTCAAATACGGAATTTCGTACAAGGTAATAGTAAAGCAGAAAACTTTTTAACACGTTGCCTCCACGCCAAGCCCATCTGCACTGAGGAGGCTGGAGTAGAACAGTTTGGAGCCGCTTTACGTTACACTCCTGCATTTTTCTGAAATACATACATTTTCTCAAAAGCTTAGATGTGTACAGCACTTGGCCAGTTTTTCACCTTCTAGAGTCAAACTTCACATGAGTTTACAGAACCCAGGACATGTTCAGGGACAGCACTAATGGAGACCAATTTCTTCTGGTGACTACCTTCCAAAGTAGCTGCTGGGTTTTTCCCCCCCAAATGCACACAGTTTAATTCTGCAGTGAGAGAGGGAAGAAGAGACTGGGAAGAGATTTCTCGAACTCCAGCCTTTATTTTCAGAAGAAAGAACTAGCCCCTCTGCATAAGGCCCTGCCTTCTCTGTTCTTCAAGACCAGTCGTTTGACAGGCTCACACTACGCCTTTTCACAAAGTGCAACCACTACTGCTTTCCCAGACAAAGGTACACATTGTTGAGCAAAAAATGCAAGCGGTTGCATAGCAAACCATGGCACTACAGCAGCTTCAGAAGGTCACCCCTGCTAATACACTGCACTCACACATCGGTACATGCCTGCAAACAGTTTACACAGTCTGCGTTCAAACAAATGAGGTTGTGTTGTCCACTCTCCATGGACTGCAAGTTATGAAACTGTGCAGCATTCAGAGAGCGGATCTAGATATAACTGCAGTGACTAGAAACTCAACAGTAGCCACGCAATTGTCCGTGTTACAGATACGCTTCTCTTTTGGCTGTAAACACACCCCCCCCCACACACACCCATTAAATGTCCATAACTTGCAGCCAGTTGAATTCTTCTGTGAAAATTGTGCCAGTCTCCAACACAAAATTAACGAAAGGTCTGGGAAACAGTTAACAGCTCCTAAAGTGCTGCTTCTGTGTGTCCTGAAGATGAGCAATAGTGCAACATGACGTTGAGGGGCACCCCTTCTATCTTCCCAAACTGGGATCTACTCTTTACGGGATACTAGGGAAATATACACACATTTTAAAGTTAAAACCAATACTGTAAATGAATAAAAATTAAGATTTGTTCACATTACAAGCCTTATCCAGTTATACATCACCACACAAGATTTGAAAATATGAATCAAGTGGGGTTTTTTGGTGGTGGTGGTGGTTTTTAATTTAAGTCTTTGACAAGAATATACACATAACTTAATGAGCCGGGCCAGAGGAACGGGTGCAGAAGAGTCCTCAATCTGTTCACAAAAAATTAAACGCATATTCAAGTTTTACAATCAAAACATAGCAGAAGTTAACCTCTACTGTAGTCTGAAAGTCTGCACTGTATCCTCCGAGTGCCACGGAAAGAGACATTTCCAGCCTAACGTAATTGTTTTGGTTCAAAACAAAGTCCAAAGCTATGACAGCTGCAGAGGGCCTACGTGGTTGATGAGAAGCAGCTAAACTCGGCGTGCTGGGTTTTACCTATTTGCATTTGCAGACAACCTAGGAAACCAAACCGCTTCATCAGAGAAAGTGGAAAGATCAGATGCAGAGCTTTAGAATGCCACTTCGGGTAGCAACAACATTCAAATTCACGGCAATCTGTAAGAGACCTTTATGCACTCAGAGGGGGCCAGACAACATCCCTTCAGTCATACCGCTTTAGGAACAAATACCAAATATCTCAGGACATGGAAAGGAATCTTTTGGCTGCACAGAACTGTCCTCAAAACGTATGGGATACGTTGATTTTGGGATTTGTTGGAACCGCCAAGTCAAAAGTGAGAAACAGTACCAAGTAGCACAACAACGGTGTCTCAGTGCGTTTTGATAACATCTTCCAAAACTGTTAGGCAAAGAAAGTATTTAAAGACAAAAGCTAAGTGATACAAAGCAAAAATGGCAAAGAATACACTCCAGACAATTTTAATTGCAAGAAACAAAGAGTGCACAACAGCCTGTACAAACACACATATCACTAGCTCTAGAGAGACCAATTCAGTTGTGCAAACCTTGAACCTACATGATCTCGAAACGATCCGACATTACCTGTGCAACACAAAGTCATTCAGGAAATATTCCAGCATATTCACTATGAAACACAACGCATCACTTGGCACAAATACCAATATTGACGTTAGAGCTGTGCTAATGATGGCATTACTCAGTTTTCACTGTGCTCTGAATCAAATACACGGTCTCTACAACATATACTATGTCTTACTGCAAAACAGATTAAGTTAACGTGTGGCAGATTAATACAAGGCTACCGTTGTTTAGAATTAAGTGCAAAGTGTAGAAAAAGGTGTGAGGTTGTGTTCTTACGTACTGCTTTTGATGTTCCACTCGCTGGCTCGGTTCGAGTTCTAGAAGAAGAAATAAAGGAGATGAGAAGTTAGAACAAAGCACTTGTACCCAACCCAAAGCAGTGAAACCAGATTATCAAAGCTGAACATCAAAACGTTATGTTCTGATACGTTCCTTGTGCTCTGACGGTAAAGGACTTTGTGAGTCCCAGCTGGGAATGGCCTAACAGGCCCATGTGGGCCTAGGACTCAAAAGATGGTGCAAGTCCATCACAGAGAATGGGATTTTGCCATCTACGTGCCAGTACAGGCATCCAGAAGGCAACTGCTGCCTTTATGACACTATTCAGCTAAAAGGTTTGTCTTGTTTGGTGCCTCCAAGCTTACACCAAGCGAATATGGCCAGTGGGTTCCTCTCTCTCCAAGGCCATCTATTCAGAAGAAGAAAAGCCAGAAAAACAATCCCCCGTCTCCGCAGAAGGAGGCTGGTGCTGTGTGAGGAGCCAGGGCTCTGAGACGTGTACATGGACCCTCCTGCTCCGAGGGGGAGCCGCTGCCCGCGGCTGGGCCACCCGCCGCCCCACGCTGCGCTGCAGGGACTTCACCTCGAGGAACTGCTCTGGCTTCCACAGTTATTAACCTCAACTACTACTGCCATGCTTGTCAGAAACCACGCCGGGACCCAGCTACTGAGCAAACTGACCCAAGTCAGCAGGCGACATTCTGATGGGGCTTTGGAGCCCAACAATAATTAACTCGTTTCTTCCAAGCCCACCGAACCCCTAAGCACACGTAGTGTTTTACTCAGGTGATAACCACAGGCGGGAGAGGCCACAGTCTCTCCACATCACCTGGCATCTTTGCTGAAAAATCTGCACGACCCCTTCAGCTCTGGCCATCTGGCCTCAGTGAGACCACCGCTCACCTTGCCCCACAGATGCACCGCTCACGTTCACCTGGGTTTTATTACAAAATCTTCACCCTACTTCCTTTACTCTTTGTCTCACGTGACTGTTGAACCTTTGTCTAACCTCACTGTTCGGCTGCGCTGACACTCACAACCTGCAGCTCTGAAGCCGGACAACAACAAGGGGAAGGCCTGAGGCCACGGCCCCGCTCCCAGCACACGCTGTCACCGTGGCGCAGGGGCCCGGGATGCGCAGAGGAGCTGGGTTCAAGGTGCCGACCTGCGCCCAACGGCTCCACCCGGCCAAACCCCACACCCAGAACCACCACTCTGCCCGCGCCGTGCGCTGGGAAACACCTTCAGGGCTTCCAGCTGTTTGCGGTGCTCAATTCCGCATCGTTATTCTTACAGAATCGAAAGGCCGGGGGGCCGTGAAACGAGCACAGCCACCCAGTTCACGTGCAAGGGTTGACCCCGACTGCACCGCGGTCCCCGTCTGCCCCCTGCTGCCACCCCCAGGGACCGCGCGGGAGGCACAGCGACCGGCCCGGTCCCGGTCCCCCACCCCCTGCTCCCCGGAGCCTGTCTGAACCGGCCCTGGGCCCTGCGGAGCCTCCCTGCAAGCCCCTCCTGGCCCCCAGAGCCCACCCGGAGCGTTCCTGGGCCCTCTGGATCCCTGCGGAGCATCTGCCCGGAGCCCCCCAAGACCATCCCCGGGCCCCCTGGAGCCCCCCCTGGCACCACTCACCGCAGCGGTGAGCGGCTCCGGTGGAAGGGCCGGTGCTGTGGGCGCGGCGAGGGGCAGCTGTGCCGAGGAGCCTGTCGGGTCTGGGTCTGGCTCCGGCCGCGGCTGGGAGCTGCTGGTGACACAGGTCGCCGTGTCCTGACGCTGCTCGCCATGGCCTTGATGCTGCTCGTCGCCTCCTTCTCCTCCCTGATCGCCTCCTCCTTATTCACGGCCTGCTCCTTCTCCTCCTTGATCGCCTCCTCACTCCTCACCAACTCCTCACTGCTCGCCACCTCCTCACTAGTCTCCTTCTCCTCCTCAAGTGATGGCCGTTGCCCTGGCACTGCCGGTCACGTCCCGGGCGTCACTAGGACACAGCGGGGGCGGGGCTTCGCTCGGACAAGGGTAGCAGTGCTTCCCTGGTTGCTAGGACACCAGGTGGGGGCTTGGCTTCGCTCAGCCAATAGCAGCAGTGCTGCTGCCCAGGTTGCTGGGAGCTGGGTGGGGGCGGGGCTTCTCCCGGCCAATGGCGGCAGTGCTGCCCGGCCTTCTTTCTGTCGGTGCTGACTGAAGAATCGCGGTGATGAAGGAGGCAGCCTGCTGAGGGCCTGGCCAGAGCAGGCCTGACAACGTCCGGCTCTCTAATAGTGAGAGAGCTGTAAACTTCATTCACAGTAAAAGCTGTGGAGAAAGCCGCGAATCCTCTCCCACTCTGCAAGTCAAATTCTTGACTGTTTCTCACTACTGCTGATTTAACTGTAAATGGCTTCAAAATAACACTTAAATTCTTAACTTTTCATACCAGTAAGCTCTTGGTGCCCTAAGAGAAGCCTTGTGCTGAGAAGGCACTAAGAACATACGGCAATATGTACATCTCTACATTCTGTCACCCCCTAGATGAAGTTACTTTGTAATATGAAACTCGAGTGGGAGGATTTTTGCTTTTATCCTGATCAGATATTTAAGTGCCAGCCCCCTGCTACAGCTGCAGCAGAAGTATTCAAGCTGTCAGCACCAAATTAAACTTTCACTGTCCACTTGGAATTACCACACATTCTTCTCTATCAAGTGCTCTGCCTATTCATCTGAAGCACTCTCTGTGGCAAACTGGAACCATGCACACACCCTGATCCAAGAAACACGAAATACAGGTCTGCCTAAACACACAACTCCTTGAGACGTCTCAATGTAAACCCACTCACCACCTCCTCAGATCTCAAGGAGATCAGCTTATGCACCTTGTACAGAATCTGGAGCTGTGTCATGTGCGTTCTATACCAACTGCAGTAACCCTTTCTTCTTAAAGATGTGTAAATACGCTCACCATTTAAGCTCAGTATACATCTCCTGTGCAGGCTTCTCAGCTGCCAGCCATCTCCAAGATCAACATTATCAGAAGCAGTTTGTACAGATGGTCTCGCAAACACCAGATCAATCTAAGAGGGAAAAAAAGTGCCAACCGTGAGTTAGAATGCTGCACTGTTTGTGAACAGCACACCAGAGAGGGACAGTTAGACAAGTCTAAAAAAGTGGTTAGCATTTGTATTTAGAACTATGTGACTATAGATACATCTCCCAAGAGATTTACTTGCCAAAAACCTCAAGAAAATTGCTAGAGGTTCCGTATTTTATTTACAAAATCCTTCATTCACAAAACCCCCTTTCTTTTTAAGCCAGGGAAAGGAAGGGTTTTTTAAGCTGAAAAAGATTACTCTAAACTTAGAATTTCCATTAAAAGGGAACTTAAAATTAATCGTAGAATTAAGACGTAAATTCAGTCACCTCAGCTGTACTTGAGCAAAGGAGAGTGCATTTGCTCTGTGCAGTAAGCCCTTTTGATCCTGAAGCGTCTGGTGCATAGCACAGTCTGAAGCAAGAAAGTGATTCTGTGAATGTCTGCACCAGACAAAGGCCACAAGAAGGTCACGGAATAAGTGACTTTGTGAGAGTGGTACCCAGCAGTGACCTGCTCAGGTACTACCACACGCAGGTCTGCATTCACTGTGTAAGAGGCAGTCGAGATGCAAGGATTCCTGCAGCTGGCAAACCCAGGCAGGAGTCACATGAGTACTTTTACTTGCCATTTTCCAGATTGTGTGTCTCACGACCACTTCATTTGCGTTTTGCAACAAAGCATTTAGTCTGCTGACGTGATTCACCCAGTGAACTACATCACACCCGTCCCTCTGCAGAAAGCCACCTTGTCAGAGCTGGGAGGAGTCAGCAAGGACCCCGCCTCTGCCCCCACTCTGCACAGTCCCTGGGAGATAAGTGCCATCCCAGCAGGCTCCCCAGCTCTAAGCACAGGGCACAGAGGGGTGTCCCTGATGTCCCCCCACCTGCCAGGCTCCCCGGGGGCTTGTTTTCCGATCAGCTCCCATTTTACTGCAGCATCTTCTCCTGGGACAGGCTCTGGTCAGGCCGTTTAATTACAGTTTCCTAAATACACTCCAAGGAACCAATAACCTTGTGAAACAGCCTGGTCACAGCTCCCTGGAGAAGTTCCCCTGTTCCAAAGGAAGATAAAAAGCAAAATGCTTACCTCAACGTCATCAAACTCAAACTTGACAACTGGTACATACGCATCTTCTGCTGCATGGAAAGGAGCAGATGACTGTGTAAGAAAGTGTTTTTTGCTACTTTCATGTTCTTCCTAAACGGTGATAAGCTACAGAATTTACACTGCTAAACTGCTTAGTATAACGACCGAGTTGCTTCCAAACCAAAGAAATTGTTAGTAGGTTACAAGCAGTATGGCACTAATACAGTCTCATACTGGCTTTAAAAAGTTACTTAGCCAAGGGATTCCGAGGCTGATCCTGTGTGTAATGAACCAGCAGTGCACAATGAGCCGCCAGTGCCAGTGCTGGTGAGGCACTTACCTTGGCAGTGAGGGAGAAAATTAAGAGATTTCTGTAGCTATCTTACCACTGGCTAACATCCAGAGAAATGTAGAGTTCTGTCCACATCCGACAGTGCGCACTGCCCTTCCTTATTTTGATTCTCTACCGTGCCTGAGGGGCTGTCAGGTACCTTATGGGACAGTTTTCAATGCTGCAGACCCTTGTCAGAACTCTGCCGCAGCCCACTGAGAGCCTGTCCTCAGGGCACAGTCATGCCAGCAAAGGCTCATTCGCTCTGCACATGACGTCTTTCCGAATGCCTGCACGAGGCAGCCCAGGCTGAGAGGAACACTTCTCAGGAGCTCAGCGTCCCAGGCGAGGTGCGCAACACATCCCCCGGGGGTGATTTTACACAGCAGTTTGCACGTTCACAGCGCAGCCCCCACGCACTCGATGTCAAGCTGACAGCGTGCGGCCCTTCCGCAGCGTCTCGTGCTGAGTGGCCAGAGAGGAACAGGACCAGGGGAGAAGGAACTAGAGGCTCTAAAGTGCATCCAGAGGGACACCACGGCAAAGGCGCTGACAGAAGCCTTTCCACATCACCTTCAACTGCCTTCGCTTTCAGGCTGCCCCTTCCTCTTCCTGCCCCTTGCTAGACCTAAGATTAAAGCAAGGCTCCTAGGGACCGCCTTGCTTTCGGATACAGCTGACTCATTCTCAAACCACAGGCAGGGGAGAAGTGTACTGATACAAGGAAATATCACCTGCCTTGCAACTTAGTTACTTACAGCAAATTATAGAAACTTACAATGACTTCCGAATATAGACTAAGAACCCTGCTTGCCCAGAGTGTCCTGTGGGAACTTACCAAGAGCTACCAAGTTCAGCAAAAATAAGGGACATGTCCTTGGAAAGCAGATGGGTTCTAGCAAGTTTAGTCTCTGTAGTGGATAGAGAGCCATGTATGGGTGTTAGAAACTAATATCCTGCTGCTTTTAGATAAGATAGAGGTGGTAAACCAGCGGGAACCACTCTTGTTGTTCAAGAACTTGGCTAAGACAATCTGCACATGCTCCAAGGAGAAGTACAAGGTGAGGAGGACTGTGAGGCTTCCTCCCAAAGACCCCCGGAGATGCCCACCAGGAGGCAATGGGCCGATGCAAAGAGAACACAAACTGCTGACACCAGCCGCGAGAGCTCACCCAGCCTCACGTATGCATATGGATATTTGTGTTAGGCAATCCAATGAATATGTATGTCCACACTCTATACATTTCCGGTAAAAGGTGCTGTTGGGGTGCGGGCTTTGTGGGGAAATCCCCTTGCACCCCAGTGCCGGAGTAAACATCCCTGCTGTATAACTCTATTCGAGTTGTAGAGTCTGTTTCCGCGAATCAGGTCAAACAGAAATTCTGGGGTAAAACTGGGGGATTTGGTGGTCAAACATCGATCTGGAGACCAGGGGCCATTTTGGGGTGAAAAGGGGGGGGTTGGGATCGGGGGGACTCACCCTGCAGCACCCAGGTGAGGGTGGCCCCAGTGGTGGTGGAGGCACCGTCCCCCACCTCCCCGACGTCCCAGCACTGGTTCTGCAGGTTGTCGGGGCTGATGCTCTCGGGTTACCCCTGGAGCAACAGCACCTGCTGGGGGGGGACAGGTACCCCTGGGACCCCCAGGAATCCCAGATCCTCGCTGAAATCTGCCCAAACCTCATTTGCCACCCCCAGGTCCTTCCAAAACACCCTCAAGCCCCCAACCCCCCCCCAACCTCATTAGTGCCCCATCAGATCCTGTTGGCCCCCCAGTTGTCCATTTTATCCCCAAAGACCCCAGATATGTCCCCAGGACTCTACCAGCCCACCCCAGGACTCCCCCTCAGCCCCATTAGCCCCCCCAGGAGACCCCAGATCCCCCCCCAAATCCCCACAAGGACCCCAGTAACCCCCATCTGGACCCTTCTTGCACCCCATTACTGTCCCCCAGGACCCCAATATCTCCCCCAGAAACTGCTCCCAGGAGCCCATTTGACACCCCCACCCATCCCCGACACTAATAACCCCCTCAACTCCCCCATGACCCCAATAACCCCCCCCCAGGCACCTAAATCCTCCCCTAGACCCCAACGTCTCCCTCAAGACACCCCCAGGACCCCAGTACCTCCCCCAGAACCCCCTCCAGGATGTCCCCAATCCCCCACCTCGACACCAATATCTCCCTCAGGACCCCCCCCCCGCGAGGACCCCAGTAACCCTCCCAAACCCCTCCAGCCTTCTCCTGCCAAGGTGGCACCATCCCCAGCAGGCCCAGCACTAGTGGTGGTGGCTCCGGCCTAGCAGTGGGTGAGCGCAGGGGCTGGGCCCGATTTCCCTGCGGGGGGGGCGGGGGGCAGGATCGCAGGGGAAGGGGAGAGCTTTGGTCTAAACCCCCAAACTTTTTCAAAAAAAAGCTTTGTTGTCACAGTTTGGGCTGTTCAGACGTTCTGATGTGTGACTGCGCTTGCCCTTTTACCTTGAACTCGGTGGGTTTTGGTGTCTGTGAGGGTCCGTTGTGTCTGGGGGTTTATCTCTCAGGTTACCCCAGGGAAAGGGAATTTTAGCCCTTTACTTCAAGTCTGAAAGAAGTGACCCATTTCATCTTTTCTGCCCTCTGTGGTGATTTGGGTGGGTTCAGTCTGATGAAACACCTCAGAGTGGTGCTTCAGAGGGTGCCGGTCACCAGAGCCGAGAGGTGCTGATCAGAAACTGGCACTAAGCCCGAGGGCGAGAGCTGGCCCAGGCGGGCTCTTGCCTTCTGGCTGTGGGACAGTTTTTCCCATCTCGGAGGTGCTGGGAGAGCTGGCGGGGGGTGGTGTGAGCAGGGGGGTGTGCTGGAGCCCAGCCCCTCTGCAGAGCCCTGCTGCTCCTCTGCCTTTCTGGACAAAGGTCAGTGTCTGTGCAGAGCTTCTAATTCGCACCTTTGCCAAAAGACAAATCCTGTTTTTTTCAGGGTGAGCGACCTGCTCTGCTTTCAGAAAAGAATCTCTTGACCTCTGCAGGCAGAGCAGAAGTCTCACACAATTAAGGTCTAAGAAGAAATTGAAAAACAATTAAAGGACAAGCGTCCGTGTGCTGGGAGTCTGGGAGTGCTTCTGGTTGGGAAGTCCGGCAGCAGCCCTTGCTCTGAGGCTGCAAACAGCCGGCAGAGCTCCAGCCATGGGGTCACTGCTTCAGCCTCCCCTGGCAGCCGCTCCTTCATCTGCACCTCTCCCCCCTGCACCAGCTCTGCATAAAAGAGTCGCTTTTCTCTGCTCGTGGCTGTGGATTGCTCTAAACGTGATGTAACTGGTTGCCACCTGTTTCTTTGCAAGCTTGTCCCGCCCGATGTGCTGTCAGGCACAGATCATCACCTCGATCCTAGGTGAGTGTTGGGGCTTCTCCTGGGGTCTCCTGTGCATCAATTGCGTTTTTGCATCCTTGGTCTGGGCACAGTGTAGTGACAGGTATTAAAATCATTATTTTTTTAACATGAATCACCACCATTTTCTTTACAATCCTTCGCCTTTTTTTAAATTGATTCATGTTTGGGTTTCAAAACGTTCTAGGTTTTGTTGTACAGGATTTGTATGTACTGTTTTCTTTATTTTAACTATCATTATCGGGTGTACCTTTTTTCCTTTGGCCAATTCAGGATCCATTGTTATTGCCGAGATTTGTGTCTCTTGAATGACTGAATGAATCTATCTAATAAAACATGGAATCATACATGGTATGTGTAAGTGTCCATTGGCACTTACTTTCTCCCACATCAACTCCTCCTTTCTGAGTTCTGTTCAAGCAAAATTAACCTTTGTTGGGGAACTGAACTGGCCCTGTTTCACCATGTTCCCAAGTAGCATTACTAACATCACTGTAGTTACTTACAATTTGTGACGGGGAAAGCAGTACAGAGACCCACGGCCAGCTTGATAATCCTAAAGGTCCCCCACAAACCCAGCGATGACTTGAGTTGAAGGTTTTACTTATAGTTTTTGCTAATAGAACAAATTAATTATCTTCAAAGGGGTCATATAGGCTGGTAATATTTTGACCCTTTTTAGCTATTATGAAGTCACTAACATATATAGTGAGGAGAAAAAGCCAGCTACTATAGTGAGGTCCGGTATGGCACATTTTTCTGTTTTCCCCTGGACCCATTGGGCTGCTGCCAACAGTCAGGTTCATATCTTCTTAACAGCAAAAATGGAGGCCAATCTGGTCTTGCCCTCACTTGGACTTATCCTCAGTTTTTCTCCCACTCTCTTCTTTTTCTTAACTCTATAAACTGACATTTCTATGTGAAACAGTACAAAACCAAAACCCATAAATATTATAACTTTTTAACATACATACATACACATAGGGATCACGTAGACGATTCAGGATCTCACTACTATTGATGTTACTCAGTCTGTTTCAATAAGTCCAGTCTTATTTTAACTTTGTCGTATTCGAAGCTTCAGATCTCCAGGTGTTGACTCGATCTTCCAATTGGATTCACTGTGCCTGCTGCTTCGCGTGTGGGTTTGACAAGGCTGCCCTCTGCTGAGAACAGCCCCGAGATGGGATCACAGCAACCAGATTACAAACCGGAGAAGCAAGAGCAAAATCTGTGTGTGTGACGTGTTGGCTACAGAATGCTGGGCAGAGCTGGGGATTCCAGGGTTTTATTCGGTCACTGCGTCGAGGCACCTCAGATCTTGGCCCAGCAGACGCTTGGGCGGCTGCTGTGGTTTGTTTTGTTTGGTTGTGGTTTCAGCAGGCTGGTCCCTCCCAACAAAAACGAAGAATGAACATTAACAGGAGAGAGTTCCTGAGCCAATTATGAAACGCCAAGTGTAATTTCCTGCATTTTGCACTGTTTAATGTTTATTTCTGATATTTCCAGTAACGGAACAGAAAGCCCAGCCGCTACACTAAAGAGTCACCGTTAAAATATTTCACGAGACGTATGCACTGCTCAGCTAAATGAAAAGGCTCCAAACTTGTGTTGTATTATATTCAAACACCACCTCCAACTGAAACCACTCAAAAAAACAGAAACCCAAGCATGTGAGCACTGTCCCCTCCAGCCCTGCTGAGTCGGGAGTCCTCCTGCACAGCACGGCATTTTGCCTGGAAACCAGAGATCCTCACCCAAAGCCGCAGGGCAATTCCTAGAAGGTGCCAAACCTGGTGAGGCTGGGGACTCCACCCTGACACTTGATACTGACTGCTTCAGTCCACCTCCCCCAAAATGCCTGTGCAACGCGCTTGGGCTTTACGAGCTGGTGTGCGGGAAGGGCGACGCTGCTGGGCTCTGCTGGGCTGAGGTGGCTGCACACCCCTGCGTGCCTGCGCGGCTGGAACCAGGTGGGCTCTGCCGCGGCCAGACGTGTGCTGCTGCCTGTAGCCGTTCTGTTCTGCGGTGTACGAGTTTTGGGGAGGACCTGGTGGCAGAGGGCTGCGGAGAGCAGGGGGGCGGTGAACTCCCCCCAGAGGCTGTGGTGCCACGCTGGGTTTTTCCTGCTGGCCGCCGGCAGGCAGTGCTGGGGGCCGGGCGCTGCTGCCTGCCACGGGGCCTGCGCTCCCCCGCCCTGCAAGCAGGGCATTCAGTGGGGTCTGTCGGGGGTGTCCGATCCCAGATTCTGCCTCCCCTCCTGCTTGGAAACGGCCATGCTGTCCGCCCCGCCCCTAGAGACCACCGCACCCAGCCCCTGGAACCAGTGACACTGTGACGTCAGCCTCGTTGCCAAGGGCACCGCGGGCACCGCGGGCACCGCGAGCCCTGCAGGCACTCTGTCGGCTGCTGCACTGATGGTGACAAGCCCTCAGTTCTGGCAGCTGGCACATGCCACTGGCAGCGATGATTCTCCTCCGTCTCCTCGTCCTGCTGGCCCTGTGCTGGCCTGCGACCAGCGCCTGGGACAGCTGTGGGTAAGTGGCCGAGGCTCTGGGAGGGAGCTTGGGCACCCTGATGGGTTTCCCTGGAGGGTGTCCACTGGTCCCCTGTGGTCACGCCACGGCTTCCCCAGCCCCTCGCGGGAGCCTTGGCTCCTTGCAGCACCCGGGCTGCTGGCACAGCTGGCCTTTGGGACTCCAGCAGAAAAGGGGGTGGCTGCCCGCCCTCCCCACGGGGCTCCCTGGCCTTGCTGTCCATGCAGCGCCCCGTGGGGAGGGCAGAGGGCTGACCTTCAGCCGGGAGAGCCGTGAGCCGTCGAGCAGGACGGTGACGAGTTTCTGGTTGCAGAGGGACCTGCGGGCTCCGGCCCACGGCTGCTGCTGACGACACCTCGCACGAGGTGGGGGGCAGAGACGCCCAGGCAGGGGGCTGGCCCTGGATCGTGAGCATCCAGGATACCCGGAGAGGAGGCACGGGCCACGTGTGTGGAGGGTCCCTCATCAGCACACAGTGGGTCCTGGCAGCAGCCCACTGCTTCACCGAGGCCAGGTAAGAGGGCCAGGAACGGGGATATCCCCCGGCACTCGCGGGTGCCCCGTCCGCAGCACCACGGGCTACTCCCGTCCCCTTTCCTTGCGGTACGCCCAGTGCCTGGGCACTGCAGAGCCCGGCTGAGAGGCGGCTCAGGAGAGTGCTGGGCTCCTGCCACAGCCTCCCACAGCCTCCCCATGCCTGCAGCCCAAGACACGCACGGCAGTCTGAGCCTCCGTAGCGCTGCTTTCCTCTCGCGCACGTGAAGCAGAGGGCAGGGAACTGCTGGGCTGCTGCAGCACGTGGCTGGGCTCCCTCTGAGCCCTCTCCCCATCTGCCTTCCAGGCACATCACCAGGTGGCGCGTGGTGGTCGGGGCCACCAGCTTGACTCAGCCCGGCCCGGAGGCTCAGGTGCGCTCTCTTAAGCAGTTGCTGGTTCACGAAGAGTATAACAAGATCTCGCAGAGCAACGACATTGCTCTGCTGCAGTTGGACGAGCCTGTGCGGTGCAGCAACTCCATACAGCTCGCCTGCGTGCCTGACGCCTCGCTGAAAGTGTCGGAGCTGACGACCTGCTATGTCAGTGGCTGGGGGACCACGACAGCGAAAGGTGAGTTCCCAAAGAGCGCTCGCGTCCCGAGTGCGAGCTCGGCACACGGGGGAGGCGGGCTGGGCTTCCTGACAGCGGAGGCGAGAGCCAGAGCCCGCCTGCGGGGACGTGTGCCCGTAGGGAGATGGGCCTGGCCCAGGGCCCGCGGCGAGAGAGCAGGGCAACGCCGGGCCAAAGCCAAGCCCCAGGGAAGAAGCTCACCCGGACGGGGCGGGAGACCTGGCCACGATCTGCCAGGCATTAATTCCTTTCTGTGCTCGCAGGCGCAGGACCGACGGATGTCCTGCAGGAGGCCAAGGTCCACCTCATCGACCTCAACTCCTGCAACAGCAGCCAGTGGTACGCAGGGGCCCTCCACCCCCACAACCTGTGCGCTGGCTACCCCCAGGGCGGCATCGACACCTGCCAGGTAGGAGCCTGAGAGAAGGCAGTGCCCAGCGGCAGCGGCAGCCCCGGCACAGCCGCCCAGACACCCCCCGGCGCGGGCCTTGCCGGGCCAGTCGCCCTCCCACCGCTGGGTCCCCGCCGCTGGCAGGGCTCACCTCCCCTTCCCCAGCTGCAGCTCCTTGCCCAGGGCCCCAGTTGCCCCAGAGGCCCGGGACTCCGCCCAGAAAGCCCACCCAGCCCTCCTGGCAGACCCGAGGTCCAGCTCCCAGCCCTCGAACATCCCTCTTGCACCCGGCCAGCATCGCTGTGCAGAGAAGAGCGTGAGCCCTACCCCACGGGCCCACCACCCCCTCCCAGACAGCGTCCTGTCGGCCCCAGCACCTGAGCAGGGCCTCTGTGCCACGGATACAGCTCGGGGGGGGGGCGGGCAGAGAGGAGGAGGCAGCCCAGGGGCAGGGACAGCGGCCACCTGACACCACCGTGACCCTCATTCCTCCACTGCAGGGTGACAGCGGTGGTCCTCTCGTCTGCAAAGACAACAGTGCTGAGTATTTCTGGCTTGTTGGGGTGACCACCTGGGGGACAGGCTGTGGGAGAGCAAGACGGCCTGGAATCTACACCTCCATTCAGCACTTTTACAACTGGATCCTAGAACAGATGGGGCTGCCCCCAGAAGGACCAGCTGCTCCAACACCACGGCCGGCCTTCCCCTCAACCCCCTTGCAGACGCCAAGGCCAACACCAACAGAATCAGGCGGGTTCAGCTCCCGCCCCCTTCTACTGCAGAACTTGGTGGAGTTCTTGGCCTGGTTGCAGAAGGTCCTGCAGAACCTGAGGGAAGGCCTGAGCAGCAGGATGGACAGGATCCAGTGCAGGCTGCAGTGCACCATGGCCATCTCCTGCAGGGGCTCTGCCTGCTGAGCCAATGGCACCCTCAGGGTCAAAGGCCTGCTTGGTCCTGCCCACGCGCCTCCGACTGCAGAAGAAGTTTGTCTTAGTTCTCGAATAAAGTTCCCAAGTTTCACAGCTCACCATGCTTCTCTTCTATTCCGTCTCCTGGGCAAGGCAAGGATTCCATGCCCAGCACCTGCAAAATGAGGCTGCAGGCAGCCAAGCTGGGCACAGAAGGGAAGAGTCACTCTGAGGGGCGACCCTGGGCCTGGTTGGAGGGGAGGGGGAGGGTGCGGTGGGAGAGGGGACCCCTGATCACAGGGGGCCAGAGGTCTTGGGGACAGCAGCTGCAAACACAGAGTGTCACAGCTGCTGGTGGGAATCGGGCAGCAACAGGGATCTGAGCAGGCACAGAGGGGAACAGAGGGGTCTGAGCATGCGCCAAGGGGAGAGCAGAGGGCCTGGTCCTGTGCGCAGAGAGGGAACGGAGGGATCTGGTCATGTGCTGGGGGGAATGGAGGGGAATGGAGGATGCAGAGAGGGACTGGAGGCGATCTGACAGGGGAGCTCACAGGAACAGAGCAGCACCAGATGGGACGGGTGGAGTCTGGGTGTTGATGAAGGGTGACGGTGGGAATCCACAGGCACTTGTGGAAAAGAGGGATGTGAGCATGCACAGAGGGGAGGAGCTGGCACTAAGCAGACACTGAGAGGAACAGAGGAGATCTGAGTCTTGGAGGAGGGAGGGAGGGCAGAGGAGATGTGTGTGCATGCAGAGGGAGAAGGAGGGAGGACGCCTGAGCGTATCAGGAGGGGAAGGCAGGGATCTGTTTGTGCAAGGACAGCAGAGGGGCCCCAAGAGAGCACAGTGAGGGGAACAGAGAGGACAGAGAAGCAGCTGGATGGGAACGGAGAACATCTGAGAGCACTTGGGAGTGAAGAGAATGAGTCCGGGGGGATCTAGAGGCACCCAGAAGGGAAGGGAACAGGAGGAGTTTGAAAGCGTGTGGAGGCGGCACGGCTTGGATGTAAGGTAGCCAGAAAGGCTGGTGGGGACTGAGGGCTGCACAGAGGGGAGTGGAGGAGATCTGAGCATGCTTGGGTGGGAATGCAGGGGTCTAGGGCACAGTCAGGGGAGCAGAGAGGAGCTACAAGAACCCAGAAGGGCACAGGGGGTGACTGAGGCTCCACAGAGGGGAATGAGGGGAGCCTGAACACACAGAGAGAGGAATGGAAGGGACCACAGAGGCATCAGGGGCAACAGAGAGCACGTGGAGGGTCGTGGAGGGTCATGGAGGGCATCTGAACGCACCCAGAACTGCATGGATGGCTCTGATGGGCCCCGCGATGCTCCCCAGGGACCTTCGTTTGCCCTCGGGTGCAACGCAGAAGTTTCTGTTTGGCCATCCCAGCCTCTAGAGTCACGCATTTACCTCGTGGTGCACCCAGAAGTGCGCGTTTGGATGCCTCTGGTTTCCCTGCCGTACACCTCAGCTCCTCCTTTTTCCTTCTGGTGCCACCCAGAGCCCTCCATTTTCACTGCAGCGCATTCCCGTGTCCTACATCTGCTGAGGTCTCTCGGGCTACAGCCCCACCATGTGTTCCTCTCCCATCTGTGTCAGTGATGACGTTTGGGGAGGGCTGGGGAAGGGTCTGGGTGCTCTGGGCAATGTCAGAGGGCACAAACACACGGGAGGCCCTTGACTGAAGGAGACGATTGTTTTGGAGGGTGCACCCGGCCAGGAGGGTGAGGATGAGGGGGTATGATGTGGCGCCTTGGTAAGTGTGGTCTGGCCGGGCCCTTTGCTGCCACTGAGGGAAGAGGTTTTCTGTCTCTGGGGAAATGGATTTGCAGAGGCAGGTGACAATGTGACAGCTTCTCTCGCCACCCTACTGGGATGCGGTGGCAAGATGTGAAAGGACCTCTCAAGATCACCTGGCCCAATTCCCTCCTCAGGAAAGTGTCCCGTTGGGTTTGGAATATCCCCAAGGATGGAGACTCCCTCCCTGGGGAGCCTGTGCCAGTGTTTGGTCAGCCTCACGGTGAAAAAGTGTTTCCTTGTGTGTCAGTTTGTGCCCGTTGCCTCTTGTCCAGGCGTGGGGCACCACTGGGAAGAGCCCGGCTCCCACTTCTTCGTTGTGCCCCTTCAGGTATTGACACACATCGATGGGATCCCCCTGAGCCTTCCCTTCTCCAGGCTGAGCAGTCCCATCTCTCCCGGCCTCTCCTTGCAGGAGAGATGCTCTAGTCCCTCCATCACCTTTGTGGCCCTTTGATGGACACTGTTGAGCACATCCCTATCTCTCTCACCCTGGAGAACCCAGAACTGGACGCCAGAAGTGGCCTCACCGGTGCTGAATAAAGGGAGAGGTTCACCTGCTCGACCTGCTGGCAACACCCCTTCGAGCACAGCCCGGGATGCTGTGGCCATTCCCCGCCATGACCAGGCACCGCTGGCTGATGGCCAGCGTGTTGCCCACCTTGGGCTGTCCTTGGCCACTTTCACAGGCCCACCTTGCAGCTGGGTGGCCCCAGGATCGACTCCAGCGGAGTGCACCACTGGTCACTGGTGTCCAGCTGGACTTTGTGTCACTGGTCAGCGCTCTCCGGACCCGTCCGTTCAGCCCGTTTCAGTCCACCTCCCCGTTCACCTATAGAAGCTCTATTTTGCCATTTTGTCTGTGAGGATGCTTTGGAAGAGTGTCAACAACTTAACAAAAGAGCAGTGGACAATATCCATGGCTCTCCCCCTGTCCCACACTGGAGAAGGTTATCGGGTTACTTAGACACTATTTCCCCTTTGTAAATGCGTGCTAGCTACTGCAGATCACCCGCCTGCTGTTCACGTGGCTGGAAATGGTTTCAAGGACCGGCTGCTCCATCACTGTCCCCGGGATCGAGGTGAGGCTGGCCAGTCTGTGGTTCCCTGGGTCCTCCTTCTGGCTCTTGAAGACAGGAGTGACAGTCACTTCCCTCCAGCCTTGAGGCACTTTTCCTCCAGCCTTGAGGTTGCCAGGATCAACCAGGGATTTTTGAGTGGCCTTGCGATGACGCTGGCCAGCTCCCCCAGCCCCTGCACGCCTGTTCCCTCAGGGCCCATGAACCTCTGCATGTCCAGTTTGCTTCCGTACCCCCTGACCTGACCCTCTCCCATCGGGATTTCCTCTGTCTTGCTTCAGACTTTCCCCCTGATCTCTTGGGCTGGGGGTTCCTGAAGGCTGGTCTTCCCAGTGAAGACAGATGCGAAGAGCTTGCTGAGCACTGTGACCTTTTCCGTGTCCTGTGTCACCAGGGCCCTGAAGGGGTGTTCAGCAGCAGACCCCCACTATCCCCGGTGTTCCTTTTGTTCACGTACTTGTAGAAATCCCCCTTGCTTCCCCTCCCATCCCTTGCCAGATTCGCCTCCAGGCAGCCCTGGCTTTCCCAGTCCCATCCCTCAATGACTGGGCATCCCTTCATTCCAGCAGCCACCACACCTGGATTCCACCTGTAAATGTAGTAGATAGGCGGAAAGGTGGAGACTTCTCAGCAAATGTATGAATATTCATGTCTTTAAGGGATATAAAGGGTGAACTTTTGTCTTGGTGTGTGCACGTTAGGAGGAATGATCCCTCGTGCACCCAGAGCCAGATAAAGAAACGCCCACTCTTAATGCTACGTCGGGGTTAAGAGGTTCGTCGTCGCTTTTGGTGACAGTAACACCCCTCAGATTTACAGGCATTAATGAAAATCATCTCCTCCCATCTCTTCCTTTATGCTTTTCCAGAAGTTCTCCGTGCGTGACCATTTGTCAACACGAGCATCTGGGAGGAACTTCTGTGTCAGGAAAAGCCGGTGCCGAGCCCCTGCGCTGCAAAACGGTGACGTGGTTCACCCTTCAGTCTGGTCCTGTTTGCTGGCTTTGTCGTGGCAGGACAGTCCGTTTTTAAGACAGATTTCAAAATCATTTCTGTGAGTAAGGTGAAATGCAAACAGATCTTGATAAAGAGGAAAGGAAACCGCTTTTATGGAGAATCTCAGAGGTGTTTTTGCCAAGATAAGCAGTGTGTGAATTGACTATGAGAATTGCTGCTGTGTATTTCCTGACAGAGAGTCCCTTCCCTTGGCTCAGTTTCACAGACGTGTTGGTTTAATTCAGTTAAATATTGTGATCCGAGCCTGGTGTAATTTGCTGTAAATCCACTGATTTCAAAGGACAACTGAGTCCTATTAAGCATCTGCCCTGTATTTTTACTCTTCATTCAAAACAAATAGGCAGAACAGTTCAACAATTACAGCTAAGACTGAAAGATGGAGAAAAGCTTGTCCCGGTGTCTGAAAGGTGATGCTAAATGGGGATTTAATGTGAAAATGCAAATGAGAAATGTTATTATACCATAAAATAACTATCCTCAGACGTGTGATCCGGCACAGAAGCATGGGGAGGTCTGCCTGCGAGCTTTAAGAGGATGTTCGGGAGGGAAAAGCATGTCTCGTAGATGTGTGACCGCTGGCGCAAGCACAGCACCAAACTCTTCTCTGTGACTATGAACCCTCTCATTTGTACAAAAAGTGGAGATCACCAACACGAAGGACTAGAACATCTTTGAAAATTTATTTTTTTCCATTTCCCGAAAAGCCCCATCTAAAATTCAAACCCTTTTTTTTTTTTTTTTTTTTTTTTTTCCCCAGAACGACTGCTTTATTTTGCTACGGTAATAATTCCCCTCACAAACCTGGATCTGCCCAGGGACCGGCCGTATTACCATCAGCAGCGGCCCCACAGGTAATTCCTGCCTTTCTGTGGGACATCCCCCACACGGGTCACGGACCAGCAGCCGGGAAAACACAAAATACACTGTGCCTGCTGCTTCGCGTGTGGGTTTGACAAGGCTGCCCTCTGCTGAGAACAGCCCCGAGATGGGATCACAGCAACCAGATTACAAACCGGAGAAGCAAGAGCAAAATCTGTGTGTGTGACGTGTTGGCTACAGAATGCTGGGCAGAGCTGGGGATTCCAGGGTTTTATTCGGTCACTGCGTCGAGGCACCTCAGATCTTGGCCCAGCAGACGCTTGGGCGGCTGCTGTGGTTTGTTTTGTTTGGTTGTGGTTTCAGCAGGCTGGTCCCTCCCAACAAAAATGAAGAATGAACATTAACAGGAGAGAGTTCCTGAGCCAATTATGAAACGCCAAGTGTAATTTCCTGCATTTTGCGCTGTTTAATGTTTATTTCTGATATTTCCAGTAACGGAACAGAAAGCCCAGCCGCTACACTAAAGAGTCACCGTTAAAATATTTCACGAGACGTATGCACTGCTCAGCTAAATGAAAAGGCTCCAAACTTGTGTTGTATTATATTCAAACACCACCTCCAACTGAAACCACTCAAAAAACCAGAAACCCAAGCATGTGAGCACTGTCCCCTCCAGCCCTGCTGAGTCGGGAGTCCTCCTGCACAGCACGGCATTTTGCCTGGAAACCAGAGATCCTCACCCAAAGCCGCAGGGCAATTCCTAGAAGGTGCCAAACCTGGTGAGGCTGGGGACTCCACCCTGACACTTGATACTGACTGCTTCAGTCCACCTCCCCCAAAATGCCTGTGCAACGCGCTTGGGCTTTACGAGCTGGTGTGCGGGAAGGGCGACGCTGCTGGGCTCTGCTGGGCTGAGGTGGCTGCACACCCCTGCGTGCCTGCGCGGCTGGAACCAGGTGGGCTCTGCCGCGGCCAGACGTGTGCTGCTGCCTGTAGCCGTTCTGTTCTGCGGTGTACGAGTTTTGGGGAGGACCTGGTGGCAGAGGGCTGCGGAGAGCAGGGGGGCGGTGAACTCCCCCCAGAGGCTGTGGTGCCACGCTGGGTTTTTCCTGCTGGCCGCCGGCAGGCAGTGCTGGGGGCCGGGCGCTGCTGCCTGCCACGGGGCCTGCGCTCCCCCGCCCTGCAAGCAGGGCATTCAGTGGGGTCTGTCGGGGGTGTCCGATCCCAGATTCTGCCTCCCCTCCTGCTTGGAAACGGCCATGCTGTCCGCCCCGCCCCTAGAGACCACCGCACCCAGCCCCTGGAACCAGTGACACTGTGACGTCAGCCTCGTTGCCAAGGGCACCGCGGGCACCGCGGGCACCGCGAGCCCTGCAGGCACTCTGTCGGCTGCTGCACTGATGGTGACAAGCCCTCAGTTCTGGCAGCTGGCACATGCCACTGGCAGCGATGATTCTCCTCCGTCTCCTCGTCCTGCTGGCCCTGTGCTGGCCTGCGACCAGCGCCTGGGACAGCTGTGGGTAAGTGGCCGAGGCTCTGGGAGGGAGCTTGGGCACCCTGATGGGTTTCCCTGGAGGGTGTCCACTGGTCCCCTGTGGTCACGCCACGGCTTCCCCAGCCCCTCGCGGGAGCCTTGGCTCCTTGCAGCACCCGGGCTGCTGGCACAGCTGGCCTGCGGGACTCCAGCAGAAAAGGGGGTGGCTGCCCGCCCTCCCCACGGGGCTCCCTGGCCTTGCTGTCCATGCAGCGCCCCGTGGGGAGGGCAGAGGGCTGACCTTCAGCCGGGAGAGCCGTGAGCCGTCGAGCAGGACGGTGACGAGTTTCTGGTTGCAGAGGGACCTGCGGGCTCCGGCCCACGGCTGCTGCTGACGACACCTCGCACGAGGTGGGGGGCAGAGACGCCCAGGCAGGGGGCTGGCCCTGGATCGTGAGCATCCAGGATACCCGGAGAGGAGGCACGGGCCACGTGTGTGGAGGGTCCCTCATCAGCACACAGTGGGTCCTGGCAGCAGCCCACTGCTTCACCGAGGCCAGGTAAGAGGGCCAGGAACGGGGATATCCCCCGGCACTCGCGGGTGCCCCGTCCGCAGCACCACGGGCTACTCCCGTCCCCTTTCCTTGCGGTACGCCCAGTGCCTGGGCACTGCAGAGCCCGGCTGAGAGGCGGCTCAGGAGAGTGCTGGGCTCCTGCCACAGCCTCCCACAGCCTCCCCATGCCTGCAGCCCAAGACACGCACGGCAGTCTGAGCCTCCGTAGCGCTGCTTTCCTCTCGCGCACGTGAAGCAGAGGGCAGGGAACTGCTGGGCTGCTGCAGCACGTGGCTGGGCTCCCTCTGAGCCCTCTCCCCATCTGCCTTCCAGGCACATCACCAGGTGGCGCGTGGTGGTCGGGGCCACCAGCTTGACTCAGCCCGGCCCGGAGGCTCAGGTGCGCTCTGTTAAGCAGTTGCTGGTTCACGAAGAGTATAACAAGATCTCGCAGAGCAACGACATTGCTCTGCTGCAGTTGGACGAGCCCGTGCGGTGCAGCAACTCCATACAGCTCGCCTGCGTGCCTGACGCCTCGCTGAAAGTGTCGGAGCTGATGACCTGCTATGTCAGTGGCTGGGGGACCACGACGGCGAAAGGTGAGTTCCCAAAGAGCGCTCGCGTCCCGAGTGCGAGCTCGGCACACGGGGGAGGCGGGCTGGGCTTCCTGACAGCGGAGGCGAGAGCCAGAGCCCGCCTGCGGGGACGTGTGCCCGTAGGGAGATGGGCCTGGCCCAGGGCCCGCGGCGAGAGAGCAGGGCAACGTCGGGCCAAAGCCAAGCCCCAGGGAAGAAGCTCACCCAGACGGGGCGGGAGACCTGGCCACGAGCTGCCAGGCATTAATTCCTTTCTGTGCTCGCAGGCGCAGGACCGACGGATGTCCTGCAGGAGGCCAAGGTCCACCTCATCGACCTCAACTCCTGCAACAGCAGCCGGTGGTACGCAGGGGCCCTCCACCCCCACAACCTGTGCGCTGGCTACCCCCAGGGCGGCATCGACACCTGCCAGGTAGGAGCCTGAGAGAAGGCAGCGCCCAGCGGCAGCGGCAGCCCCGGCACAGCCGCCCAGACACCCCCCGGCGCGGGCTTTGCCGGGCCAGTCGCCCTCCCACCGCTGGGTCCCCGCCGCTGGCGGGGCTCACCTCCCCTTCCCCAGCTGCAGCTCCTTGCCCAGGGCCCCACTTGCCCCAGAGGCCCGGGACTCCGCCCAGAAAGCCCACCCAGCCCTCCTGGCAGACCCGAGGTCCAGCTCCCAGCCCTCGAACATCCCTCTTGCACCCGGCCAGCATCGCTGTGCAGAGAAGAGCGTGAGCCCTACCCCACGGGCCCACCACCCCCTCCCAGACAGCGTCCTGTCGGCCCCAGCACCTGAGCAGGGCCTCTGTGCCACGGATACAGCTCGGGGGGGGGGCGGGCAGAGAGGAGGAGGCAGCCCAGGGGCAGGGACAGCGGCCACCTGACACCACCGTGACCCTCATTCCTCCACTGCAGGGTGACAGCGGTGGTCCTCTCGTCTGCAAAGACAACAGTGCTGAGTATTTCTGGCTTGTTGGGGTGACCACCTGGGGGACAGGCTGTGGGAGAGCAAGACGGCCTGGAATCTACACCTCCATTCAGCACTTTTACAACTGGATCCTAGAACAGATGGGGCTGCCCCCAGAAGGACCAGCTGCTCCAACACCACGGCCGGCCTTCCCCTCAACCCCCTTGCAGACGCCAAGGCCAACACCAACAGAATCAGGCGGGTTCAGCTCCCGCCCCCTTCTACTGCAGAACTTGGTGGAGTTCTTGGCCTGGTTGCAGAAGGTCCTGCAGAACCTGAGGGAAGGCCTGAGCAGCAGGATGGACAGGATCCAGTGCAGGCTGCAGTGCACCATGGCCATCTCCTGCAGGGGCTCTGCCTGCTGAGCCAATGGCACCCTCAGGGTCAAAGGCCTGCTTGGTCCTGCCCACGCGCCTCCGACTGCAGAAGAAGTTTGTCTTAGTTCTCGAATAAAGTTCCCAAGTTTCACAGCTCACCATGCTTCTCTTCTATTCCGTCTCCTGGGCAAGGCAAGGATTCCATGCCCAGCACCTGCAAAATGAGGCTGCAGGCAGCCAAGCTGGGCACAGAAGGGAAGAGTCACTCTGAGGGGCGACCCTGGGCCTGGTTGGAGGGGAGGGGGAGGGTGCGGTGGGAGAGGGGACCCCTGATCACAGGGGGCCAGAGGTCTTGGGGACAGCAGCTGCAAACACAGAGTGTCACAGCTGCTGGTGGGAATCGGGCAGCAACAGGGATCTGAGCAGGCACAGAGGGGAACAGAGGGGTCTGAGCATGCGCCAAGGGGAGAGCAGAGGGCCTGGTCCTGTGCGCAGAGAGGGAACGGAGGGATCTGGTCATGTGCTGGGGGGAATGGAGGGGAATGGAGGATGCAGAGAGGGACTGGAGGCGATCTGACAGGGGAGCTCACAGGAACAGAGCAGCACCAGATGGGACGGGTGGAGTCTGGGTGTTGATGAAGGGTGACGGTGGGAATCCACAGGCACTTGTGGAAAAGAGGGATGTGAGCATGCACAGAGGGGAGGAGCTGGCACTAAGCAGACACTGAGAGGAACAGAGGAGATCTGAGTCTTGGAGGAGGGAGGGAGGGCAGAGGAGATGTGTGTGCATGCAGAGGGAGAAGGAGGGAGGACGCCTGAGCGTATCAGGAGGGGAAGGCAGGGATCTGTTTGTGCAAGGACAGCAGAGGGGCCCCAAGAGAGCACAGTGAGGGGAACAGAGAGGACAGAGAAGCAGCTGGATGGGAACGGAGAACATCTGAGAGCACTTGGGAGTGAAGAGAATGAGTCCGGGGGGATCTAGAGGCACCCAGAAGGGAAGGGAACAGGAGGAGTTTGAAAGCGTGTGGAGGCGGCACGGCTTGGATGTAAGGTAGCCAGAAAGGCTGGTGGGGACTGAGGGCTGCACAGAGGGGAGTGGAGGAGATCTGAGCATGCTTGGGTGGGAATGCAGGGGTCTAGGGCACAGTCAGGGGAGCAGAGAGGAGCTACAAGAACCCAGAAGGGCACAGGGGGTGACTGAGGCTCCACAGAGGGGAATGAGGGGAGCCTGAACACACAGAGAGAGGAATGGAAGGGACCACAGAGGCATCAGGGGCAACAGAGAGCACGTGGAGGGTCGTGGAGGGTCATGGAGGGCATCTGAACGCACCCAGAACTGCATGGATGGCTCTGATGGGCCCCGCGATGCTCCCCAGGGACCTTCGTTTGCCCTCGGGTGCAACGCAGAAGTTTCTGTTTGGCCATCCCAGCCTCTAGAGTCACGCATTTACCTCGTGGTGCACCCAGAAGTGCGCGTTTGGATGCCTCTGGTTTCCCTGCCGTACACCTCAGCTCCTCCTTTTTCCTTCTGGTGCCACCCAGAGCCCTCCATTTTCACTGCAGCGCATTCCCGTGTCCTACATCTGCTGAGGTCTCTCGGGCTACAGCCCCACCATGTGTTCCTCTCCCATCTGTGTCAGTGATGACGTTTGGGGAGGGCTGGGGAAGGGTCTGGGTGCTCTGGGCAATGTCAGAGGGCACAAACACACGGGAGGCCCTTGACTGAAGGAGACGATTGTTTTGGAGGGTGCACCCGGCCAGGAGGGTGAGGATGAGGGGGTATGATGTGGCGCCTTGGTAAGTGTGGTCTGGCCGGGCCCTTTGCTGCCACTGAGGGAAGAGGTTTTCTGTCTCTGGGGAAATGGATTTGCAGAGGCAGGTGACAATGTGACAGCTTCTCTCGCCACCCTACTGGGATGCGGTGGCAAGATGTGAAAGGACCTCTCAAGATCACCTGGCCCAATTCCCTCCTCAGGAAAGTGTCCCGTTGGGTTTGGAATATCCCCAAGGATGGAGACTCCCTCCCTGGGGAGCCTGTGCCAGTGTTTGGTCAGCCTCACGGTGAAAAAGTGTTTCCTTGTGTGTCAGTTTGTGCCCGTTGCCTCTTGTCCAGGCGTGGGGCACCACTGGGAAGAGCCCGGCTCCCACTTCTTCGTTGTGCCCCTTCAGGTATTGACACACATCGATGGGATCCCCCTGAGCCTTCCCTTCTCCAGGCTGAGCAGTCCCATCTCTCCCGGCCTCTCCTTGCAGGAGAGATGCTCTAGTCCCTCCATCACCTTTGTGGCCCTTTGATGGACACTGTTGAGCACATCCCTATCTCTCTCACCCTGGAGAACCCAGAACTGGACGCCAGAAGTGGCCTCACCGGTGCTGAATAAAGGGAGAGGTTCACCTGCTCGACCTGCTGGCAACACCCCTTCGAGCACAGCCCGGGATGCTGTGGCCATTCCCCGCCATGACCAGGCACCGCTGGCTGATGGCCAGCGTGTTGCCCACCTTGGGCTGTCCTTGGCCACTTTCACAGGCCCACCTTGCAGCTGGGTGGCCCCAGGATCGACTCCAGCGGAGTGCACCACTGGTCACTGGTGTCCAGCTGGACTTTGTGTCACTGGTCAGCGCTCTCCGGACCCGTCCGTTCAGCCCGTTTCAGTCCACCTCCCCGTTCACCTATAGAAGCTCTATTTTGCCATTTTGTCTGTGAGGATGCTTTGGAAGAGTGTCAACAACTTAACAAAAGAGCAGTGGACAATATCCATGGCTCTCCCCCTGTCCCACACTGGAGAAGGTTATCGGGTTACTTAGACACTATTTCCCCTTTGTAAATGCGTGCTAGCTACTGCAGATCACCCGCCTGCTGTTCACGTGGCTGGAAATGGTTTCAAGGACCGGCTGCTCCATCACTGTCCCCGGGATCGAGGTGAGGCTGGCCAGTCTGTGGTTCCCTGGGTCCTCCTTCTGGCTCTTGAAGACAGGAGTGACAGTCACTTCCCTCCAGCCTTGAGGCACTTTTCCTCCAGCCTTGAGGTTGCCAGGATCAACCAGGGATTTTTGAGTGGCCTTGCGATGACGCTGGCCAGCTCCCCCAGCCCCTGCACGCCTGTTCCCTCAGGGCCCATGAACCTCTGCATGTCCAGTTTGCTTCCGTACCCCCTGACCTGACCCTCTCCCATCGGGATTTCCTCTGTCTTGCTTCAGACTTTCCCCCTGATCTCTTGGGCTGGGGGTTCCTGAAGGCTGGTCTTCCCAGTGAAGACAGATGCGAAGAGCTTGCTGAGCACTGTGACCTTTTCCGTGTCCTGTGTCACCAGGGCCCTGAAGGGGTGTTCAGCAGCAGACCCCCACTATCCCCGGTGTTCCTTTTGTTCACGTACTTGTAGAAATCCCCCTTGCTTCCCCTCCCATCCCTTGCCAGATTCGCCTCCAGGCAGCCCTGGCTTTCCCAGTCCCATCCCTCAATGACTGGGCATCCCTTCATTCCAGCAGCCACCACACCTGGATTCCACCTGTAAATGTAGTAGATAGGCGGAAAGGTGGAGACTTCTCAGCAAATGTATGAATATTCATGTCTTTAAGGGATATAAAGGGTGAACTTTTGTCTTGGTGTGTGCACGTTAGGAGGAATGATCCCTCGTGCACCCAGAGCCAGATAAAGAAACGCCCACTCTTAATGCTACGTCGGGGTTAAGAGGTTCGTCGTCGCTTTTGGTGACAGTAACACCCCTCAGATTTACAGGCATTAATGAAAATCATCTCCTCCCATCTCTTCCTTTATGCTTTTCCAGAAGTTCTCCGTGCGTGACCATTTGTCAACACGAGCATCTGGGAGGAACTTCTGTGTCAGGAAAAGCCGGTGCCGAGCCCCTGCGCTGCAAAACGGTGACGTGGTTCACCCTTCAGTCTGGTCCTGTTTGCTGGCTTTGTCGTGGCAGGACAGTCCGTTTTTAAGACAGATTTCAAAATCATTTCTGTGAGTAAGGTGAAATGCAAACAGATCTTGATAAAGAGGAAAGGAAACCGCTTTTATGGAGAATCTCAGAGGTGTTTTTGCCAAGATAAGCAGTGTGTGATTTGACTATGAGAATTGCTGCTGTGTATTTCCTGACAGAGAGTCCCTTCCCTTGGCTCAGTTTCACAGACGTGTTGGTTTAATTCAGTTAAATATTGTGATCCGAGCCTGGTGTAATTTGCTGTAAATCCACTGATTTCAAAGGACAACTGAGTCCTATTAAGCATCTGCCCTGTATTTTTACTCTTCATTCAAAACAAATAGGCAGAACAGTTCAACAATTACAGCTAAGACTGAAAGATGGAGAAAAGCTTGTCCCGGTGTCTGAAAGGTGATGCTAAATGGGGATTTAATGTGAAAATGCAAATGAGAAATGTTATTATACCATAAAATAACTATCCTCAGACGTGTGATCCGGCACAGAAGCATGGGGAGGTCTGCCTGCGAGCTTTAAGAGGATGTTCGGGAGGGAAAAGCATGTCTCGTAGATGTGTGACCGCTGGCGCAAGCACAGCACCAAACTCTTCTCTGTGACTATGAACCCTCTCATTTGTACAAAAAGTGGAGATCACCAACACGAAGGACTAGAACATCTTTGAAAATTTATTTTTTTCCATTTCCCGAAAAGCCCCATCTAAAATTCAAACCCTTTTTTTTTTTTTTTTTTTTTTTTTTCCCCAGAACGACTGCTTTATTTTGCTACGGTAATAATTCCCCTCACAAACCTGGATCTGCCCAGGGACCGGCCGTATTACCATCAGCAGCGGCCCCACAGGTAATTCCTGCCTTTCTGTGGGACATCCCCCACACGGGTCACGGACCAGCAGCCGGGAAAACACAAAATACACTGTGCCTGCTGCTTCGCGTGTGGGTTTGACAAGGCTGCCCTCTGCTGAGAACAGCCCCGAGATGGGATCACAGCAACCAGATTACAAACCGGAGAAGCAAGAGCAAAATCTGTGTGTGTGACGTGTTGGCTACAGAATGCTGGGCAGAGCTGGGGATTCCAGGGTTTTATTCGGTCACTGCGTCGAGGCACCTCAGATCTTGGCCCAGCAGACGCTTGGGCGGCTGCTGTGGTTTGTTTTGTTTGGTTGTGGTTTCAGCAGGCTGGTCCCTCCCAACAAAAATGAAGAATGAACATTAACAGGAGAGAGTTCCTGAGCCAATTATGAAACGCCAATTGTAATTTCCTGCATTTTGCGCTGTTTAATGTTTATTTCTGATATTTCCAGTAACGGAACAGAAAGCCCAGCCGCTACACTAAAGAGTCACCGTTAAAATATTTCACGAGACGTATGCACTGCTCAGCTAAATGAAAAGGCTCCAAACTTGTGTTGTATTATATTCAAACACCACCTCCAACTGAAACCACTCAAAAAACCAGAAACCCAAGCATGTGAGCACTGTCCCCTCCAGCCCTGCTGAGTCGGGAGTCCTCCTGCACAGCACGGCATTTTGCCTGGAAACCAGAGATCCTCACCCAAAGCCGCAGGGCAATTCCTAGAAGGTGCCAAACCTGGTGAGGCTGGGGACTCCACCCTGACACTTGATACTGACTGCTTCAGTCCACCTCCCCCAAAATGCCTGTGCAACGCGCTTGGGCTTTACGAGCTGGTGTGCGGGAAGGGCGACGCTGCTGGGCTCTGCTGGGCTGAGGTGGCTGCACACCCCTGCGTGCCTGCGCGGCTGGAACCAGGTGGGCTCTGCCGCGGCCAGACGTGTGCTGCTGCCTGTAGCCGTTCTGTTCTGCGGTGTACGAGTTTTGGGGAGGACCTGGTGGCAGAGGGCTGCGGAGAGCAGGGGGGCGGTGAACTCCCCCCAGAGGCTGTGGTGCCACGCTGGGTTTTTCCTGCTGGCCGCCGGCAGGCAGTGCTGGGGGCCGGGCGCTGCTGCCTGCCACGGGGCCTGCGCTCCCCCGCCCTGCAAGCAGGGCATTCAGTGGGGTCTGTCGGGGGTGTCCGATCCCAGATTCTGCCTCCCCTCCTGCTTGGAAACGGCCATGCTGTCCGCCCCGCCCCTAGAGACCACCGCACCCAGCCCCTGGAACCAGTGACACTGTGACGTCAGCCTCGTTGCCAAGGGCACCGCGGGCACCGCGGGCACCGCGAGCCCTGCAGGCACTCTGTCGGCTGCTGCACTGGTGGTGACAAGCCCTCAGTTCTGGCAGCTGGCACATGCCACTGGCAGCGATGATTCTCCTCCGTCTCCTCGTCCTGCTGGCCCTGTGCTGGCCTGCGACCAGCGCCTGGGACAGCTGTGGGTAAGTGGCCGAGGCTCTGGGAGGGAGCTTGGGCACCCTGATGGGTTTCCCTGGAGGGTGTCCACTGGTCCCCTGTGGTCACGCCACGGCTTCCCCAGCCCCTCGCGGGAGCCTTGGCTCCTTGCAGCACCCGGGCTGCTGGCACAACTGGCCTTTGGGACTCCAGCAGAAAAGGGGGTGGCTGCCCGCCCTCCCCACGGGGCTCCCTGGCCTTGCTGTCCATGCAGCACCCCGTGGGGAGGGCAGAGGTCTGACCTTCAGCCGGGAGAGCCGTGAGCCGTCGAGCAGGACGGTGACGAGTTTCTGGTTGCAGAGGGACCTGCGGGCTCCGGCCCACGGCTGCTGCTGACGACACCTCGCACGAGGTGGGGGGCAGAGACGCCCAGGCAGGGGGCTGGCCCTGGATCGTGAGCATCCAGGATACCCGGAGAGGAGGCACGGGCCACGTGTGTGGAGGGTCCCTCATCAGCACACAGTGGGTCCTGGCAGCAGCCCACTGCTTCACCGAGGCCAGGTAAGAGGGCCAGGAACGGGGATATCCCCCGGCACTCGCGGGTGCCCCGTCCGCAGCACCACGGGCTACTCCCGTCCCCTTTCCTTGCGGTACGCCCAGTGCCTGGGCACTGCAGAGCCCGGCTGAGAGGCGGCTCAGGAGAGTGCTGGGCTCCTGCCACAGCCTCCCACAGCCTCCCCATGCCTGCAGCCCAAGACACGCACGGCAGTCTGAGCCTCCGTAGCGCTGCTTTCCTCTCGCGCACGTGAAGCAGAGGGCAGGGAACTGCTGGGCTGCTGCAGCACGTGGCTGGGCTCCCTCTGAGCCCTCTCCCCATCTGCCTTCCAGGCACATCACCAGGTGGCGCGTGGTGGTCGGGGCCACCAGCTTGACTCAGCCCGGCCCGGAGGCTCAGGTGCGCTCTGTTAAGCAGTTGCTGGTTCACGAAGAGTATAACAAGATCTCGCAGAGCAACGACATTGCTCTGCTGCAGTTGGACGAGCCCGTGCGGTGCAGCAACTCCATACAGCTCGCCTGCGTGCCTGACGCCTCGCTGAAAGTGTCGGAGCTGACGACCTGCTATGTCAGTGGCTGGGGGACCACGACGGCGAAAGGTGAGTTCCCAAAGAGCGCTCGCGTCCCGAGTGCGAGCTCGGCACACGGGGGAGGCGGGCTGGGCTTCCTGACAGCGGAGGCGAGAGCCAGAGCCCGCCTGCGGGGACGTGTGCCCGTAGGGAGATGGGCCTGGCCCAGGGCCCGCGGCGAGAGAGCAGGGCAACGTCGGGCCAAAGCCAAGCCCCAGGGAAGAAGCTCACCCAGACGGGGCGGGAGACCTGGCCACGAGCTGCCAGGCATTAATTCCTTTCTGTGCTCGCAGGCGCAGGACCGACGGATGTCCTGCAGGAGGCCAAGGTCCACCTCATCGACCTCAACTCCTGCAACAGCAGCCGGTGGTACGCAGGGGCCCTCCACCCCCACAACCTGTGCGCTGGCTACCCCCAGGGCGGCATCGACACCTGCCAGGTAGGAGCCTGAGAGAAGGCAGCGCCCAGCGGCAGCGGCAGCCCCGGCACAGCCGCCCAGACACCCCCCGGCGCGGGCTTTGCCGGGCCAGTCGCCCTCCCACCGCTGGGTCCCCGCCGCTGGCGGGGCTCACCTCCCCTTCCCCAGCTGCAGCTCCTTGCCCAGGGCCCCACTTGCCCCAGAGGCCCGGGACTCCGCCCAGAAAGCCCACCCAGCCCTCCTGGCAGACCCGAGGTCCAGCTCCCAGCCCTCGAACATCCCTCTTGCACCCGGCCAGCATCGCTGTGCAGAGAAGAGCGTGAGCCCTACCCCACGGGCCCACCACCCCCTCCCAGACAGCGTCCTGTCGGCCCCAGCACCTGAGCAGGGCCTCTGTGCCACGGATACAGCTCGGGGGGGGGGGGGGGGCGGGCAGAGAGGAGGAGGCAGCCCAGGGGCAGGGACAGCGGCCACCTGACACCACCGTGACCCTCATTCCTCCACTGCAGGGTGACAGCGGTGGTCCTCTCGTCTGCAAAGACAACAGTGCTGAGTATTTCTGGCTTGTTGGGGTGACCACCTGGGGGACAGGCTGTGGGAGAGCAAGACGGCCTGGAATCTACACCTCCATTCAGCACTTTTACAACTGGATCCTAGAACAGATGGGGCTGCCCCCAGAAGGACCAGCTGCTCCAACACCACGGCCGGCCTTCCCCTCAACCCCCTTGCAGACGCCAAGGCCAACACCAACAGAATCAGGCGGGTTCAGCTCCCGCCCCCTTCTACTGCAGAACTTGGTGGAGTTCTTGGCCTGGTTGCAGAAGGTCCTGCAGAACCTGAGGGAAGGCCTGAGCAGCAGGATGGACAGGATCCAGTGCAGGCTGCAGTGCACCATGGCCATCTCCTGCAGGGGCTCTGCCTGCTGAGCCAATGGCACCCTCAGGGTCAAAGGCCTGCTTGGTCCTGCCCACGCGCCTCCGACTGCAGAAGAAGTTTGTCTTAGTTCTCGAATAAAGTTCCCAAGTTTCACAGCTCACCATGCTTCTCTTCTATTCCGTCTCCTGGGCAAGGCAAGGATTCCATGCCCAGCACCTGCAAAATGAGGCTGCAGGCAGCCAAGCTGGGCACAGAAGGGAAGAGTCACTCTGAGGGGCGACCCTGGGCCTGGTTGGAGGGGAGGGGGAGGGTGCGGTGGGAGAGGGGACCCCTGATCACAGGGGGCCAGAGGTCTTGGGGACAGCAGCTGGAAACACAGAGTGTCACAGCTGCTGGTGGGAATCGGGCAGCAACAGGGATCTGAGCAGGCACAGAGGGGAACAGAGGGGTCTGAGCATGCGCCAAGGGGAGAGCAGAGGGCCTGGTCCTGTGCGCAGAGAGGGAACGGAGGGATCTGGTCATGTGCTGGGGGGAATGGAGGGGAACGGAGGATGCAGAGAGGGACTGGAGGCGATCTGACAGGGGAGCTCACAGGAACAGAGCAGCACCAGATGGGACGGGTGGAGTCTGGGTGTTGATGAAGGGTGACGGTGGGAATCCACAGGCACTTGTGGAAAAGAGGGATGTGAGCATGCACAGAGGGGAGGAGCTGGCACTAAGCAGACACTGAGAGGAACAGAGGAGATCTGAGTCTTGGAGGAGGGAGGGAGGGCAGAGGAGATGTGTGTGCATGCAGAGGGAGAAGGAGGGAGGACGCCTGAGCGTATCAGGAGGGGAAGGCAGGGATCTGTTTGTGCAAGGACAGCAGAGGGGCCCCAAGAGAGCACAGTGAGGGGAACAGAGAGGACAGAGAAGCAGCTGGATGGGAACGGAGAACATCTGAGAGCACTTGGGAGTGAAGAGAATGAGTCCGGGGGGATCTAGAGGCACCCAGAAGGGAAGGGAACAGGAGGAGTTTGAAAGCGTGTGGAGGCGGCACGGCTTGGATGTAAGGTAGCCAGAAAGGCTGGTGGGGACTGAGGGCTGCACAGAGGGGAGTGGAGGAGATCTGAGCATGCTTGGGTGGGAATGCAGGGGTCTAGGGCACAGTCAGGGGAGCAGAGAGGAGCTACAAGAACCCAGAAGGGCACAGGGGGTGACTGAGGCTCCACAGAGGGGAATGAGGGGAGCCTGAACACACAGAGAGAGGAATGGAAGGGACCACAGAGGCATCAGGGGCAACAGAGAGCACGTGGAGGGTCGTGGAGGGTCATGGAGGGCATCTGAACGCACCCAGAACTGCATGGATGGCTCTGATGGGCCCCGCGATGCTCCCCAGGGACCTTCGTTTGCCCTCGGGTGCAACGCAGAAGTTTCTGTTTGGCCATCCCAGCCTCTAGAGTCACGCATTTACCTCGTGGTGCACCCAGAAGTGCGCGTTTGGATGCCTCTGGTTTCCCTGCCGTACACCTCAGCTCCTCCTTTTTCCTTCTGGTGCCACCCAGAGCCCTCCATTTTCACTGCAGCGCATTCCCGTGTCCTACATCTGCTGAGGTCTCTCGGGCTACAGCCCCACCATGTGTTCCTCTCCCATCTGTGTCAGTGATGACGTTTGGGGAGGGCTGGGGAAGGGTCTGGGTGCTCTGGGCAATGTCAGAGGGCACAAACACACGGGAGGCCCTTGACTGAAGGAGACGATTGTTTTGGAGGGTGCACCCGGCCAGGAGGGTGAGGATGAGGGGGTATGATGTGGCGCCTTGGTAAGTGTGGTCTGGCCGGGCCCTTTGCTGCCACTGAGGGAAGAGGTTTTCTGTCTCTGGGGAAATGGATTTGCAGAGGCAGGTGACAATGTGACAGCTTCTCTCGCCACCCTACTGGGATGCGGTGGCAAGATGTGAAAGGACCTCTCAAGATCACCTGGCCCAATTCCCTCCTCAGGAAAGTGTCCCGTTGGGTTTGGAATATCCCCAAGGATGGAGACTCCCTCCCTGGGGAGCCTGTGCCAGTGTTTGGTCAGCCTCACGGTGAAAAAGTGTTTCCTTGTGTGTCAGTTTGTGCCCGTTGCCTCTTGTCCAGGCGTGGGGCACCACTGGGAAGAGCCCGGCTCCCACTTCTTCGTTGTGCCCCTTCAGGTATTGACACACATCGATGGGATCCCCCTGAGCCTTCCCTTCTCCAGGCTGAGCAGTCCCATCTCTCCCGGCCTCTCCTTGCAGGAGAGATGCTCTAGTCCCTCCATCACCTTTGTGGCCCTTTGATGGACACTGTTGAGCACATCCCTATCTCTCTCACCCTGGAGAACCCAGAACTGGACGCCAGAAGTGGCCTCACCGGTGCTGAATAAAGGGAGAGGTTCACCTGCTCGACCTGCTGGCAACACCCCTTCGAGCACAGCCCGGGATGCTGTGGCCATTCCCCGCCATGACCAGGCACCGCTGGCTGATGGCCAGCGTGTTGCCCACCTTGGGCTGTCCTTGGCCACTTTCACAGGCCCACCTTGCAGCTGGGTGGCCCCAGGATCGACTCCAGCGGAGTGCACCACTGGTCACTGGTGTCCAGCTGGACTTTGTGTCACTGGTCAGCGCTCTCCGGACCCGTCCGTTCAGCCCGTTTCAGTCCACCTCCCCGTTCACCTATAGAAGCTCTATTTTGCCATTTTGTCTGTGAGGATGCTTTGGAAGAGTGTCAACAACTTAACAAAAGAGCAGTGGACAATATCCATGGCTCTCCCCCTGTCCCACACTGGAGAAGGTTATCGGGTTACTTAGACACTATTTCCCCTTTGTAAATGCGTGCTAGCTACTGCAGATCACCCGCCTGCTGTTCACGTGGCTGGAAATGGTTTCAAGGACCGGCTGCTCCATCACTGTCCCCGGGATCGAGGTGAGGCTGGCCAGTCTGTGGTTCCCTGGGTCCTCCTTCTGGCTCTTGAAGACAGGAGTGACAGTCACTTCCCTCCAGCCTTGAGGCACTTTTCCTCCAGCCTTGAGGTTGCCAGGATCAACCAGGGATTTTTGAGTGGCCTTGCGATGACGCTGGCCAGCTCCCCCAGCCCCTGCACGCCTGTTCCCTCAGGGCCCATGAACCTCTGCATGTCCAGTTTGCTTCCGTACCCCCTGACCTGACCCTCTCCCATCGGGATTTCCTCTGTCTTGCTTCAGACTTTCCCCCTGATCTCTTGGGCTGGGGGTTCCTGAAGGCTGGTCTTCCCAGTGAAGACAGATGCGAAGAGCTTGCTGAGCACTGTGACCTTTTCCGTGTCCTGTGTCACCAGGGCCCTGAAGGGGTGTTCAGCAGCAGACCCCCACTATCCCCGGTGTTCCTTTTGTTCACGTACTTGTAGAAATCCCCCTTGCTTCCCCTCCCATCCCTTGCCAGATTCGCCTCCAGGCAGCCCTGGCTTTCCCAGTCCCATCCCTCAATGACTGGGCATCCCTTCATTCCAGCAGCCACCACACCTGGATTCCACCTGTAAATGTAGTAGATAGGCGGAAAGGTGGAGACTTCTCAGCAAATGTATGAATATTCATGTCTTTAAGGGATATAAAGGGTGAACTTTTGTCTTGGTGTGTGCACGTTAGGAGGAATGATCCCTCGTGCACCCAGAGCCAGATAAAGAAACGCCCACTCTTAATGCTACGTCGGGGTTAAGAGGTTCGTCGTCGCTTTTGGTGACAGTAACACCCCTCAGATTTACAGGCATTAATGAAAATCATCTCCTCCCATCTCTTCCTTTATGCTTTTCCAGAAGTTCTCCGTGCGTGACCATTTGTCAACACGAGCATCTGGGAGGAACTTCTGTGTCAGGAAAAGCCGGTGCCGAGCCCCTGCGCTGCAAAACGGTGACGTGGTTCACCCTTCAGTCTGGTCCTGTTTGCTGGCTTTGTCGTGGCAGGACAGTCCGTTTTTAAGACAGATTTCAAAATCATTTCTGTGAGTAAGGTGAAATGCAAACAGATCTTGATAAAGAGGAAAGGAAACCGCTTTTATGGAGAATCTCAGAGGTGTTTTTGCCAAGATAAGCAGTGTGTGATTTGACTATGAGAATTGCTGCTGTGTATTTCCTGACAGAGAGTCCCTTCCCTTGGCTCAGTTTCACAGACGTGTTGGTTTAATTCAGTTAAATATTGTGATCCGAGCCTGGTGTAATTTGCTGTAAATCCACTGATTTCAAAGGACAACTGAGTCCTATTAAGCATCTGCCCTGTATTTTTACTCTTCATTCAAAACAAATAGGCAGAACAGTTCAACAATTACAGCTAAGACTGAAAGATGGAGAAAAGCTTGTCCCGGTGTCTGAAAGGTGATGCTAAATGGGGATTTAATGTGAAAATGCAAATGAGAAATGTTATTATACCATAAAATAACTATCCTCAGACGTGTGATCCGGCACAGAAGCATGGGGAGGTCTGCCTGCGAGCTTTAAGAGGATGTTCGGGAGGGAAAAGCATGTCTCGTGGATGTGTGACCGCTGGCGCAAGCACAGCACCAAACTCTTCTCTGTGACTATGAACCCTCTCATTTGTACAAAAAGTGGAGATCACCAACACGAAGGACTAGAACATCTTTGAAAATTTATTTTTTTCCATTTCCCGAAAAGCCCCATCTAAAATTCAAACCCTTTTTTTTTTTTTTTTTTTTTTTTTTCCCCAGAACGACTGCTTTATTTTGCTACGGTAATAATTCCCCTCACAAACCTGGATCTGCCCAGGGACCGGCCGTATTACCATCAGCAGCGGCCCCACAGGTAATTCCTGCCTTTCTGTGGGACATCCCCCACACGGGTCACGGACCAGCAGCCGGGAAAACACAAAATACACTGTGCCTGCTGCTTCGCGTGTGGGTTTGACAAGGCTGCCCTCTGCTGAGAACAGCCCCGAGATGGGATCACAGCAACCAGATTACAAACCGGAGAAGCAAGAGCAAAATCTGTGTGTGTGACGTGTTGGCTACAGAATGCTGGGCAGAGCTGGGGATTCCAGGGTTTTATTCGGTCACTGCGTCGAGGCACCTCAGATCTTGGCCCAGCAGACGCTTGGGCGGCTGCTGTGGTTTGTTTTGTTTGGTTGTGGTTTCAGCAGGCTGGTCCCTCCCAACAAAAATGAAGAATGAACATTAACAGGAGAGAGTTCCTGAGCCACTTATGAAACGCCAAGTGTAATTTCCTGCATTTTGCGCCGTTTAATGTTTATTTCTGATATTTCCAGTAACGGAACAGAAAGCCCAGCCGCTACACTAAAGAGTCACCGTTAAAATATTTCACGAGACGTATGCACTGCTCAGCTAAATGAAAAGGCTCCAAACTTGTGTTGTATTATATTCAAACACCACCTCCAACTGAAACCACTCAAAAAACCAGAAACCCAAGCATGTGAGCACTGTCCCCTCCAGCCCTGCTGAGTCGGGAGTCCTCCTGCACAGCACGGCATTTTGCCTGGAAACCAGAGATCCTCACCCAAAGCCGCAGGGCAATTCCTAGAAGGTGCCAAACCTGGTGAGGCTGGGGACTCCACCCTGACACTTGATACTGACTGCTTCAGTCCACCTCCCCCAAAATGCCTGTGCAACGCGCTTGGGCTTTACGAGCTGGTGTGCGGGAAGGGCGACGCTGCTGGGCTCTGCTGGGCTGAGGTGGCTGCACACCCCTGCGTGCCTGCGCGGCTGGAACCAGGTGGGCTCTGCCGCGGCCAGACGTGTGCTGCTGCCTGTAGCCGTTCTGTTCTGCGGTGTACGAGTTTTGGGGAGGACCTGGTGGCAGAGGGCTGCGGAGAGCAGGGGGGCGGTGAACTCCCCCCAGAGGCTGTGGTGCCACGCTGGGTTTTTCCTGCTGGCCGCCGGCAGGCAGTGCTGGGGGCCGGGCGCTGCTGCCTGCCACGGGGCCTGCGCTCCCCCGCCCTGCAAGCAGGGCATTCAGTGGGGTCTGTCGGGGGTGTCCGATCCCAGATTCTGCCTCCCCTCCTGCTTGGAAACGGCCATGCTGTCCGCCCCGCCCCTAGAGACCACCGCACCCAGCCCCTGGAACCAGTGACACTGTGACGTCAGCCTCGTTGCCAAGGGCACCGCGGGCACCGCGGGCACCGCGAGCCCTGCAGGCACTCTGTCGGCTGCTGCACTGGTGGTGACAAGCCCTCAGTTCTGGCAGCTGGCACATGCCACTGGCAGCGATGATTCTCCTCCGTCTCCTCGTCCTGCTGGCCCTGTGCTGGCCTGCGACCAGCGCCTGGGACAGCTGTGGGTAAGTGGCCGAGGCTCTGGGAGGGAGCTTGGGCACCCTGATGGGTTTCCCTGGAGGGTGTCCACTGGTCCCCTGTGGTCACGCCACGGCTTCCCCAGCCCCTCGCGGGAGCCTTGGCTCCTTGCAGCACCCGGGCTGCTGGCACAACTGGCCTTTGGGACTCCAGCAGAAAAGGGGGTGGCTGCCCGCCCTCCCCACGGGGCTCCCTGGCCTTGCTGTCCATGCAGCACCCCGTGGGGAGGGCAGAGGTCTGACCTTCAGCCGGGAGAGCCGTGAGCCGTCGAGCAGGACGGTGACGAGTTTCTGGTTGCAGAGGGACCTGCGGGCTCCGGCCCACGGCTGCTGCTGACGACAGCTCGCACGAGGTGGGGGGCAGAGACGCCCAGGCAGGGGGCTGGCCCTGGATCGTGAGCATCCAGGATACCCGGAGAGGAGGCACGGGCCACGTGTGTGGAGGGTCCCTCATCAGCACACAGTGGGTCCTGGCAGCAGCCCACTGCTTCACCGAGGCCAGGTAAGGAGGGCCAGGAACGGGGATATCCCCCAGCACTCGCGGGTGCCCCGTCCGCAGCACCACGGGCTACTCCCGTCCCCTTTCCTTGCGGTACGCCCAGTGCCTGGGCACTGCAGAGCCCGGCTGAGAGGCGGCTCAGGAGAGTGCTGGGCTCCTGCCACAGCCTCCCACAGCCTCCCCATGCCTGCAGCCCAAGACACGCAGCGGCAGTCTGAGCCTCCGTAGCGCTGCTTTCCTCTCGCGCACGTGAAGCAGAGGGCAGGGAACTGCTGGGCTGCTGCAGCACGTGGCTGGGCTCCCTCTGAGCCCTCTCCCCATCTGCCTTCCAGGCACATCACCAGGTGGCGCGTGGTGGTCGGGGCCACCAGCTTGACTCAGCCCGGCCCGGAGGCTCAGGTGCGCTCTGTTAAGCAGTTGCTGGTTCACGAAGAGTATAACAAGATCTCGCAGAGCAACGACATTGCTCTGCTGCAGTTGGACGAGCCCGTGCGGTGCAGCAACTCCATACAGCTCGCCTGCGTGCCTGACGCCTCGCTGAAAGTGTCGGAGCTGACGACCTGCTATGTCAGTGGCTGGGGGACCACGACGGCGAAAGGTGAGTTCCCAAAGAGCGCTCGCGTCCCGAGTGCGAGCTCGGCACACGGGGGAGGCGGGCTGGGCTTCCTGACAGCGGAGGCGAGAGCCAGAGCCCGCCTGCGGGGACGTGTGCCCGTAGGGAGATGGGCCTGGCCCAGGGCCCGCGGCGAGAGAGCAGGGCAACGTCGGGCCAAAGCCAAGCCCCAGGGAAGAAGCTCACCCAGACGGGGCGGGAGACCTGGCCACGAGCTGCCAGGCATTAATTCCTTTCTGTGCTCGCAGGCGCAGGACCGACGGATGTCCTGCAGGAGGCCAAGGTCCACCTCATCGACCTCAACTCCTGCAACAGCAGCCGGTGGTACGCAGGGGCCCTCCACCCCCACAACCTGTGCGCTGGCTACCCCCAGGGCGGCATCGACACCTGCCAGGTAGGAGCCTGAGAGAAGGCAGCGCCCAGCGGCAGCGGCAGCCCCGGCACAGCCGCCCAGACACCCCCCGGCGCGGGCTTTGCCGGGCCAGTCGCCCTCCCACCGCTGGGTCCCCGCCGCTGGCGGGGCTCACCTCCCCTTCCCCAGCTGCAGCTCCTTGCCCAGGGCCCCACTTGCCCCAGAGGCCCGGGACTCCGCCCAGAAAGCCCACCCAGCCCTCCTGGCAGACCCGAGGTCCAGCTCCCAGCCCTCGAACATCCCTCTTGCACCCGGCCAGCATCGCTGTGCAGAGAAGAGCGTGAGCCCTACCCCACGGGCCCACCACCCCCTCCCAGACAGCGTCCTGTCGGCCCCAGCACCTGAGCAGGGCCTCTGTGCCACGGATACAGCTCGGGGGGGGGGGGGGGGGGGGGGCGGGCAGAGAGGAGGAGGCAGCCCAGGGGCAGGGACAGCGGCCACCTGACACCACCGTGACCCTCATTCCTCCACTGCAGGGTGACAGCGGTGGTCCTCTCGTCTGCAAAGACAACAGTGCTGAGTATTTCTGGCTTGTTGGGGTGACCACCTGGGGGACAGGCTGTGGGAGAGCAAGACGGCCTGGAATCTACACCTCCATTCAGCACTTTTACAACTGGATCCTAGAACAGATGGGGCTGCCCCCAGAAGGACCAGCTGCTCCAACACCACGGCCGGCCTTCCCCTCAACCCCCTTGCAGACGCCAAGGCCAACACCAACAGAATCAGGCGGGTTCAGCTCCCGCCCCCTTCTACTGCAGAACTTGGTGGAGTTCTTGGCCTGGTTGCAGAAGGTCCTGCAGAACCTGAGGGAAGGCCTGAGCAGCAGGATGGACAGGATCCAGTGCAGGCTGCAGTGCACCATGGCCATCTCCTGCAGGGGCTCTGCCTGCTGAGCCAATGGCACCCTCAGGGTCAAAGGCCTGCTTGGTCCTGCCCACGCGCCTCCGACTGCAGAAGAAGTTTGTCTTAGTTCTCGAATAAAGTTCCCAAGTTTCACAGCTCACCATGCTTCTCTTCTATTCCGTCTCCTGGGCAAGGCAAGGATTCCATGCCCAGCACCTGCAAAATGAGGCTGCAGGCAGCCAAGCTGGGCACAGAAGGGAAGAGTCACTCTGAGGGGCGACCCTGGGCCTGGTTGGAGGGGAGGGGGAGGGTGCGGTGGGAGAGGGGACCCCTGATCACAGGGGGCCAGAGGTCTTGGGGACAGCAGCTGGAAACACAGAGTGTCACAGCTGCTGGTGGGAATCGGGCAGCAACAGGGATCTGAGCAGGCACAGAGGGGAACAGAGGGGTCTGAGCATGCGCCAAGGGGAGAGCAGAGGGCCTGGTCCTGTGCGCAGAGAGGGAACGGAGGGATCTGGTCATGTGCTGGGGGGAATGGAGGGGAACGGAGGATGCAGAGAGGGACTGGAGGCGATCTGACAGGGGAGCTCACAGGAACAGAGCAGCACCAGATGGGACGGGTGGAGTCTGGGTGTTGATGAAGGGTGACGGTGGGAATCCACAGGCACTTGTGGAAAAGAGGGATGTGAGCATGCACAGAGGGGAGGAGCTGGCACTAAGCAGACACTGAGAGGAACAGAGGAGATCTGAGTCTTGGAGGAGGGAGGGAGGGCAGAGGAGATGTGTGTGCATGCAGAGGGAGAAGGAGGGAGGACGCCTGAGCGTATCAGGAGGGGAAGGCAGGGATCTGTTTGTGCAAGGACAGCAGAGGGGCCCCAAGAGAGCACAGTGAGGGGAACAGAGAGGACAGAGAAGCAGCTGGATGGGAACGGAGAACATCTGAGAGCACTTGGGAGTGAAGAGAATGAGTCCGGGGGGATCTAGAGGCACCCAGAAGGGAAGGGAACAGGAGGAGTTGGAAAGCGTGTGGAGGCGGCACGGCTTGGATGTAAGGTAGCCAGAAAGGCTGGTGGGGACTGAGGGCTGCACAGAGGGGAGTGGAGGAGATCTGAGCATGCTTGGGTGGGAATGCAGGGGTCTAGGGCACAGTCAGGGGAGCAGAGAGGAGCTACAAGAACCCAGAAGGGCACAGGGGGTGACTGAGGCTCCACAGAGGGGAATGAGGGGAGCCTGAACACACAGAGAGAGGAATGGAAGGGACCACAGAGGCATCAGGGGCAACAGAGAGCACGTGGAGGGTCGTGGAGGGTCATGGAGGGCATCTGAACGCACCCAGAACTGCATGGATGGCTCTGATGGGCCCCGCGATGCTCCCCAGGGACCTTCGTTTGCCCTCGGGTGCAACGCAGAAGTTTCTGTTTGGCCATCCCAGCCTCTAGAGTCACGCATTTACCTCGTGGTGCACCCAGAAGTGCGCGTTTGGATGCCTCTGGTTTCCCTGCCGTACACCTCAGCTCCTCCTTTTTCCTTCTGGTGCCACCCAGAGCCCTCCATTTTCACTGCAGCGCATTCCCGTGTCCTACATCTGCTGAGGTCTCTCGGGCTACAGCCCCACCATGTGTTCCTCTCCCATCTGTGTCAGTGATGACGTTTGGGGAGGGCTGGGGAAGGGTCTGGGTGCTCTGGGCAATGTCAGAGGGCACAAACACACGGGAGGCCCTTGACTGAAGGAGACGATTGTTTTGGAGGGTGCACCCGGCCAGGAGGGTGAGGATGAGGGGGTATGATGTGGCGCCTTGGTAAGTGTGGTCTGGCCGGGCCCTTTGCTGCCACTGAGGGAAGAGGTTTTCTGTCTCTGGGGAAATGGATTTGCAGAGGCAGGTGACAATGTGACAGCTTCTCTCGCCACCCTACTGGGATGCGGTGGCAAGATGTGAAAGGACCTCTCAAGATCACCTGGCCCAATTCCCTCCTCAGGAAAGTGTCCCGTTGGGTTTGGAATATCCCCAAGGATGGAGACTCCCTCCCTGGGGAGCCTGTGCCAGTGTTTGGTCAGCCTCACGGTGAAAAAGTGTTTCCTTGTGTGTCAGTTTGTGCCCGTTGCCTCTTGTCCAGGCGTGGGGCACCACTGGGAAGAGCCCGGCTCCCACTTCTTCGTTGTGCCCCTTCAGGTATTGACACACATCGATGGGATCCCCCTGAGCCTTCCCTTCTCCAGGCTGAGCAGTCCCATCTCTCCCGGCCTCTCCTTGCAGGAGAGATGCTCTAGTCCCTCCATCACCTTTGTGGCCCTTTGATGGACACTGTTGAGCACATCCCTATCTCTCTCACCCTGGAGAACCCAGAACTGGACGCCAGAAGTGGCCTCACCGGTGCTGAATAAAGGGAGAGGTTCACCTGCTCGACCTGCTGGCAACACCCCTTCGAGCACAGCCCGGGATGCTGTGGCCATTCCCCGCCATGACCAGGCACCGCTGGCTGATGGCCAGCGTGTTGCCCACCTTGGGCTGTCCTTGGCCACTTTCACAGGCCCACCTTGCAGCTGGGTGGCCCCAGGATCGACTCCAGCGGAGTGCACCACTGGTCACTGGTGTCCAGCTGGACTTTGTGTCACTGGTCAGCGCTCTCCGGACCCGTCCGTTCAGCCCGTTTCAGTCCACCTCCCCGTTCACCTATAGAAGCTCTATTTTGCCATTTTGTCTGTGAGGATGCTTTGGAAGAGTGTCAACAACTTAACAAAAGAGCAGTGGACAATATCCATGGCTCTCCCCCTGTCCCACACTGGAGAAGGTTATCGGGTTACTTAGACACTATTTCCCCTTTGTAAATGCGTGCTAGCTACTGCAGATCACCCGCCTGCTGTTCACGTGGCTGGAAATGGTTTCAAGGACCGGCTGCTCCATCACTGTCCCCGGGATCGAGGTGAGGCTGGCCAGTCTGTGGTTCCCTGGGTCCTCCTTCTGGCTCTTGAAGACAGGAGTGACAGTCACTTCCCTCCAGCCTTGAGGCACTTTTCCTCCAGCCTTGAGGTTGCCAGGATCAACCAGGGATTTTTGAGTGGCCTTGCGATGACGCTGGCCAGCTCCCCCAGCCCCTGCACGTCTGTTCCCTCAGGGCCCATGAACCTCTGCATGTCCAGTTTGCTTCCGTACCCCCTGACCTGACCCTCTCCCATCGGGATTTCCTCTGTCTTGCTTCAGACTTTCCCCCTGATCTCTTGGGCTGGGGGTTCCTGAAGGCTGGTCTTCCCAGTGAAGACAGATGCGAAGAGCTTGCTGAGCACTGTGACCTTTTCCGTGTCCTGTGTCACCAGGGCCCTGAAGGGGTGTTCAGCAGCAGACCCCCACTATCCCCGGTGTTCCTTTTGTTCACGTACTTGTAGAAATCCCCCTTGCTTCCCCTCCCATCCCTTGCCAGATTCGCCTCCAGGCAGCCCTGGCTTTCCCAGTCCCATCCCTCAATGACTGGGCATCCCTTCATTCCAGCAGCCACCACACCTGGATTCCACCTGTAAATGTAGTAGATAGGCGGAAAGGTGGAGACTTCTCAGCAAATGTATGAATATTCATGTCTTTAAGGGATATAAAGGGTGAACTTTTGTCTTGGTGTGTGCACGTTAGGAGGAATGATCCCTCGTGCACCCAGAGCCAGATAAAGAAACGCCCACTCTTAATGCTACGTCGGGGTTAAGAGGTTCGTCGTCGCTTTTGGTGACAGTAACACCCCTCAGATTTACAGGCATTAATGAAAATCATCTCCTCCCATCTCTTCCTTTATGCTTTTCCAGAAGTTCTCCGTGCGTGACCATTTGTCAACACGAGCATCTGGGAGGAACTTCTGTGTCAGGAAAAGCCGGTGCCGAGCCCCTGCGCTGCAAAACGGTGACGTGGTTCACCCTTCAGTCTGGTCCTGTTTGCTGGCTTTGTCGTGGCAGGACAGTCCGTTTTTAAGACAGATTTCAAAATCATTTCTGTGAGTAAGGTGAAATGCAAACAGATCTTGATAAAGAGGAAAGGAAACCGCTTTTATGGAGAATCTCAGAGGTGTTTTTGCCAAGATAAGCAGTGTGTGAATTGACTATGAGAATTGCTGCTGTGTATTTCCTGACAGAGAGTCCCTTCCCTTGGCTCAGTTTCACAGACGTGTTGGTTTAATTCAGTTAAATATTGTGATCCGAGCCTGGTGTAATTTGCTGTAAATCCACTGATTTCAAAGGACAACTGAGTCCTATTAAGCATCTGCCCTGTATTTTTACTCTTCATTCAAAACAAATAGGCAGAACAGTTCAACAATTACAGCTAAGACTGAAAGATGGAGAAAAGCTTGTCCCGGTGTCTGAAAGGTGATGCTAAATGGGGATTTAATGTGAAAATGCAAATGAGAAATGTTATTATACCATAAAATAACTATCCTCAGACGTGTGATCCGGCACAGAAGCATGGGGAGGTCTGCCTGCGAGCTTTAAGAGGATGTTCGGGAGGGAAAAGCATGTCTCGTAGATGTGTGACCGCTGGCGCAAGCACAGCACCAAACTCCTCTCTGTGACTATGAACCCTCTCATTTGTACAAAAAGTGGAGATCACCAACACGAAGGACTAGAACATCTTTGAAAATTTATTTTTTTCCATTTCCCGAAAAGCCCCATCTAAAATTCAAACCCTTTTTTTTTTTTTTTTTTTTTTTTTTCCCCAGAACGACTGCTTTATTTTGCTACGGTAATAATTCCCCTCACAAACCTGGATCTGCCCAGGGACCGGCCGTATTACCATCAGCAGCGGCCCCACAGGTAATTCCTGCCTTTCTGTGGGACATCCCCCACACGGGTCACGGACCAGCAGCCGGGAAAACACAAAATACACTGTGCCTGCTGCTTCGCGTGTGGGTTTGACAAGGCTGCCCTCTGCTGAGAACAGCCCCGAGATGGGATCACAGCAACCAGATTACAAACCGGAGAAGCAAGAGCAAAATCTGTGTGTGTGACGTGTTGGCTACAGAATGCTGGGCAGAGCTGGGGATTCCAGGGTTTTATTCGGTCACTGCGTCGAGGCACCTCAGATCTTGGCCCAGCAGACGCTTGGGCGGCTGCTGTGGTTTGTTTTGTTTGGTTGTGGTTTCAGCAGGCTGGTCCCTCCCAACAAAAATGAAGAATGAACATTAACAGGAGAGAGTTCCTGAGCCAATTATGAAACGCCAAGTGTAATTTCCTGCATTTTGCGCCGTTTAATGTTTATTTCTGATATTTCCAGTAACGGAACAGAAAGCCCAGCCGCTACACTAAAGAGTCACCGTTAAAATATTTCACGAGACGTATGCACTGCTCAGCTAAATGAAAAGGCTCCAAACTTGTGTTGTATTATATTCAAACACCACCTCCAACTGAAACCACTCAAAAAACCAGAAACCCAAGCATGTGAGCACTGTCCCCTCCAGCCCTGCTGAGTCGGGAGTCCTCCTGCACAGCACGGCATTTTGCCTGGAAACCAGAGATCCTCACCCAAAGCCGCAGGGCAATTCCTAGAAGGTGCCAAACCTGGTGAGGCTGGGGACTCCACCCTGACACTTGATACTGACTGCTTCAGTCCACCTCCCCCAAAATGCCTGTGCAACGCGCTTGGGCTTTACGAGCTGGTGTGCGGGAAGGGCGACGCTGCTGGGCTCTGCTGGGCTGAGGTGGCTGCACACCCCTGCGTGCCTGCGCGGCTGGAACCAGGTGGGCTCTGCCGCGGCCAGACGTGTGCTGCTGCCTGTAGCCGTTCTGTTCTGCGGTGTACGAGTTTTGGGGAGGACCTGGTGGCAGAGGGCTGCGGAGAGCAGGGGGGCGGTGAACTCCCCCCAGAGGCTGTGGTGCCACGCTGGGTTTTTCCTGCTGGCCGCCGGCAGGCAGTGCTGGGGGCCGGGCGCTGCTGCCTGCCACGGGGCCTGCGCTCCCCCGCCCTGCAAGCAGGGCATTCAGTGGGGTCTGTCGGGGGTGTCCGATCCCAGATTCTGCCTCCCCTCCTGCTTGGAAACGGCCATGCTGTCCGCCCCGCCCCTAGAGACCACCGGACCCAGCCCCTGGAACCAGTGACACTGTGACGTCAGCCTCGTTGCCAAGGGCACCGCGGGCACCGCGGGCACCGCGAGCCCTGCAGGCACTCTGTCGGCTGCTGCACTGATGGTGACAAGCCCTCAGTTCTGGCAGCTGGCACATGCCACTGGCAGCGATGATTCTCCTCCGTCTCCTCGTCCTGCTGGCCCTGTGCTGGCCTGCGACCAGCGCCTGGGACAGCTGTGGGTAAGTGGCCGAGGCTCTGGGAGGGAGCTTGGGCACCCTGATGGGTTTCCCTGGAGGGTGTCCACTGGTCCCCTGTGGTCACGCCACGGCTTCCCCAGCCCCTCGCGGGAGCCTTGGCTCCTTGCAGCACCCGGGCTGCTGGCACAGCTGGCCTGCGGGACTCCAGCAGAAAAGGGGGTGGCTGCCCGCCCTCCCCACGGGGCTCCCTGGCCTTGCTGTCCATGCAGCGCCCCGTGGGGAGGGCAGAGGGCTGACCTTCAGCCGGGAGAGCCGTGAGCCGTCGAGCAGGACGGTGACGAGTTTCTGGTTGCAGAGGGACCTGCGGGCTCCGGCCCACGGCTGCTGCTGACGACACCTCGCACGAGGTGGGGGGCAGAGACGCCCAGGCAGGGGGCTGGCCCTGGATCGTGAGCATCCAGGATACCCGGAGAGGAGGCACGGGCCACGTGTGTGGAGGGTCCCTCATCAGCACACAGTGGGTCCTGGCAGCAGCCCACTGCTTCACCGAGGCCAGGTAAGAGGGCCAGGAACGGGGATATCCCCCGGCACTCGCGGGTGCCCCGTCCGCAGCACCACGGGCTACTCCCGTCCCCTTTCCTTGCGGTACGCCCAGTGCCTGGGCACTGCAGAGCCCGGCTGAGAGGCGGCTCAGGAGAGTGCTGGGCTCCTGCCACAGCCTCCCACAGCCTCCCCATGCCTGCAGCCCAAGACACGCACGGCAGTCTGAGCCTCCGTAGCGCTGCTTTCCTCTCGCGCACGTGAAGCAGAGGGCAGGGAACTGCTGGGCTGCTGCAGCACGTGGCTGGGCTCCCTCTGAGCCCTCTCCCCATCTGCCTTCCAGGCACATCACCAGGTGGCGCGTGGTGGTCGGGGCCACCAGCTTGACTCAGCCCGGCCCGGAGGCTCAGGTGCGCTCTGTTAAGCAGTTGCTGGTTCACGAAGAGTATAACAAGATCTCGCAGAGCAACGACATTGCTCTGCTGCAGTTGGACGAGCCTGTGCGGTGCAGCAACTCCATACAGCTCGCCTGCGTGCCTGACGCCTCGCTGAAAGTGTCGGAGCTGACGACCTGCTATGTCAGTGGCTGGGGGACCACGACAGCGAAAGGTGAGTTCCCAAAGAGCGCTCGCGTCCCGAGTGCGAGCTCGGCACACGGGGGAGGCGGGCTGGGCTTCCTGACAGCGGAGGCGAGAGCCAGAGCCCGCCTGCGGGGACGTGTGCCCGTAGGGAGATGGGCCTGGCCCAGGGCCCGCGGCGAGAGAGCAGGGCAACGCCGGGCCAAAGCCAAGCCCCAGGGAAGAAGCTCACCCAGACGGGGCGGGAGACCTGGCCACGATCTGCCAGGCATTAATTCCTTTCTGTGCTCGCAGGCGCAGGACCGACGGATGTCCTGCAGGAGGCCAAGGTCCACCTCATCGACCTCAACTCCTGCAACAGCAGCCAGTGGTACGCAGGGGCCCTCCACCCCCACAACCTGTGCGCTGGCTACCCCCAGGGCGGCATCGACACCTGCCAGGTAGGAGCCTGAGAGAAGGCAGTGCCCAGCGGCAGCGGCAGCCCCGGCACAGCCGCCCAGACACCCCCCGGCGCGGGCTTTGCCGGGCCAGTCGCCCTCCCACCGCTGGGTCCCCGCCGCTGGCGGGGCTCACCTCCCCTTCCCCAGCTGCAGCTCCTTGCCCAGGGCCCCACTTGCCCCAGAGGCCCGGGACTCCGCCCAGAAAGCCCACCCAGCCCTCCTGGCAGACCCGAGGTCCAGCTCCCAGCCCTCGAACATCCCTCTTGCACCCGGCCAGCATCGCTGTGCAGAGAAGAGCGTGAGCCCTACCCCACGGGCCCACCACCCCCTCCCAGACAGCGTCCTGTCGGCCCCAGCACCTGAGCAGGGCCTCTGTGCCACGGATACAGCTCGGGGGGGGGGCGGGCAGAGAGGAGGAGGCAGCCCAGGGGCAGGGACAGCGGCCACCTGACACCACCGTGACCCTCATTCCTCCACTGCAGGGTGACAGCGGTGGTCCTCTCGTCTGCAAAGACAACAGTGCTGAGTATTTCTGGCTTGTTGGGGTGACCACCTGGGGGACAGGCTGTGGGAGAGCAAGACGGCCTGGAATCTACACCTCCATTCAGCACTTTTACAACTGGATCCTAGAACAGATGGGGCTGCCCCCAGAAGGACCAGCTGCTCCAACACCACGGCCGGCCTTCCCCTCAACCCCCTTGCAGACGCCAAGGCCAACACCAACAGAATCAGGCGGGTTCAGCTCCCGCCCCCTTCTACTGCAGAACTTGGTGGAGTTCTTGGCCTGGTTGCAGAAGGTCCTGCAGAACCTGAGGGAAGGCCTGAGCAGCAGGATGGACAGGATCCAGTGCAGGCTGCAGTGCACCATGGCCATCTCCTGCAGGGGCTCTGCCTGCTGAGCCAATGGCACCCTCAGGGTCAAAGGCCTGCTTGGTCCTGCCCACGCGCCTCCGACTGCAGAAGAAGTTTGTCTTAGTTCTCGAATAAAGTTCCCAAGTTTCACAGCTCACCATGCTTCTCTTCTATTCCGTCTCCTGGGCAAGGCAAGGATTCCATGCCCAGCACCTGCAAAATGAGGCTGCAGGCAGCCAAGCTGGGCACAGAAGGGAAGAGTCACTCTGAGGGGCGACCCTGGGCCTGGTTGGAGGGGAGGGGGAGGGTGCGGTGGGAGAGGGGACCCCTGATCACAGGGGGCCAGAGGTCTTGGGGACAGCAGCTGCAAACACAGAGTGTCACAGCTGCTGGTGGGAATCGGGCAGCAACAGGGATCTGAGCAGGCACAGAGGGGAACAGAGGGGTCTGAGCATGCGCCAAGGGGAGAGCAGAGGGCCTGGTCCTGTGCGCAGAGAGGGAACGGAGGGATCTGGTCATGTGCTGGGGGGAATGGAGGGGAATGGAGGATGCAGAGAGGGACTGGAGGCGATCTGACAGGGGAGCTCACAGGAACAGAGCAGCACCAGATGGGACGGGTGGAGTCTGGGTGTTGATGAAGGGTGACGGTGGGAATCCACAGGCACTTGTGGAAAAGAGGGATGTGAGCATGCACAGAGGGGAGGAGCTGGCACTAAGCAGACACTGAGAGGAACAGAGGAGATCTGAGTCTTGGAGGAGGGAGGGAGGGCAGAGGAGATGTGTGTGCATGCAGAGGGAGAAGGAGGGAGGACGCCTGAGCGTATCAGGAGGGGAAGGCAGGGATCTGTTTGTGCAAGGACAGCAGAGGGGCCCCAAGAGAGCACAGTGAGGGGAACAGAGAGGACAGAGAAGCAGCTGGATGGGAACGGAGAACATCTGAGAGCACTTGGGAGTGAAGAGAATGAGTCCGGGGGGATCTAGAGGCACCCAGAAGGGAAGGGAACAGGAGGAGTTTGAAAGCGTGTGGAGGCGGCACGGCTTGGATGTAAGGTAGCCAGAAAGGCTGGTGGGGACTGAGGGCTGCACAGAGGGGAGTGGAGGAGATCTGAGCATGCTTGGGTGGGAATGCAGGGGTCTAGGGCACAGTCAGGGGAGCAGAGAGGAGCTACAAGAACCCAGAAGGGCACAGGGGGTGACTGAGGCTCCACAGAGGGGAATGAGGGGAGCCTGAACACACAGAGAGAGGAATGGAAGGGACCACAGAGGCATCAGGGGCAACAGAGAGCACGTGGAGGGTCGTGGAGGGTCATGGAGGGCATCTGAACGCACCCAGAACTGCATGGATGGCTCTGATGGGCCCCGCGATGCTCCCCAGGGACCTTCGTTTGCCCTCGGGTGCAACGCAGAAGTTTCTGTTTGGCCATCCCAGCCTCTAGAGTCACGCATTTACCTCGTGGTGCACCCAGAAGTGCGCGTTTGGATGCCTCTGGTTTCCCTGCCGTACACCTCAGCTCCTCCTTTTTCCTTCTGGTGCCACCCAGAGCCCTCCATTTTCACTGCAGCGCATTCCCGTGTCCTACATCTGCTGAGGTCTCTCGGGCTACAGCCCCACCATGTGTTCCTCTCCCATCTGTGTCAGTGATGACGTTTGGGGAGGGCTGGGGAAGGGTCTGGGTGCTCTGGGCAATGTCAGAGGGCACAAACACACGGGAGGCCCTTGACTGAAGGAGACGATTGTTTTGGAGGGTGCACCCGGCCAGGAGGGTGAGGATGAGGGGGTATGATGTGGCGCCTTGGTAAGTGTGGTCTGGCCGGGCCCTTTGCTGCCACTGAGGGAAGAGGTTTTCTGTCTCTGGGGAAATGGATTTGCAGAGGCAGGTGACAATGTGACAGCTTCTCTCGCCACCCTACTGGGATGCGGTGGCAAGATGTGAAAGGACCTCTCAAGATCACCTGGCCCAATTCCCTCCTCAGGAAAGTGTCCCGTTGGGTTTGGAATATCCCCAAGGATGGAGACTCCCTCCCTGGGGAGCCTGTGCCAGTGTTTGGTCAGCCTCACGGTGAAAAAGTGTTTCCTTGTGTGTCAGTTTGTGCCCGTTGCCTCTTGTCCAGGCGTGGGGCACCACTGGGAAGAGCCCGGCTCCCACTTCTTCGTTGTGCCCCTTCAGGTATTGACACACATCGATGGGATCCCCCTGAGCCTTCCCTTCTCCAGGCTGAGCAGTCCCATCTCTCCCGGCCTCTCCTTGCAGGAGAGATGCTCTAGTCCCTCCATCACCTTTGTGGCCCTTTGATGGACACTGTTGAGCACATCCCTATCTCTCTCACCCTGGAGAACCCAGAACTGGACGCCAGAAGTGGCCTCACCGGTGCTGAATAAAGGGAGAGGTTCACCTGCTCGACCTGCTGGCAACACCCCTTCGAGCACAGCCCGGGATGCTGTGGCCATTCCCCGCCATGACCAGGCACCGCTGGCTGATGGCCAGCGTGTTGCCCACCTTGGGCTGTCCTTGGCCACTTTCACAGGCCCACCTTGCAGCTGGGTGGCCCCAGGATCGACTCCAGCGGAGTGCACCACTGGTCACTGGTGTCCAGCTGGACTTTGTGTCACTGGTCAGCGCTCTCCGGACCCGTCCGTTCAGCCCGTTTCAGTCCACCTCCCCGTTCACCTATAGAAGCTCTATTTTGCCATTTTGTCTGTGAGGATGCTTTGGAAGAGTGTCAACAACTTAACAAAAGAGCAGTGGACAATATCCATGGCTCTCCCCCTGTCCCACACTGGAGAAGGTTATCGGGTTACTTAGACACTATTTCCCCTTTGTAAATGCGTGCTAGCTACTGCAGATCACCCGCCTGCTGTTCACGTGGCTGGAAATGGTTTCAAGGACCGGCTGCTCCATCACTGTCCCCGGGATCGAGGTGAGGCTGGCCAGTCTGTGGTTCCCTGGGTCCTCCTTCTGGCTCTTGAAGACAGGAGTGACAGTCACTTCCCTCCAGCCTTGAGGCACTTTTCCTCCAGCCTTGAGGTTGCCAGGATCAACCAGGGATTTTTGAGTGGCCTTGCGATGACGCTGGCCAGCTCCCCCAGCCCCTGCACGTCTGTTCCCTCAGGGCCCATGAACCTCTGCATGTCCAGTTTGCTTCCGTACCCCCTGACCTGACCCTCTCCCATCGGGATTTCCTCTGTCTTGCTTCAGACTTTCCCCCTGATCTCTTGGGCTGGGGGTTCCTGAAGGCTGGTCTTCCCAGTGAAGACAGATGCGAAGAGCTTGCTGAGCACTGTGACCTTTTCCGTGTCCTGTGTCACCAGGGCCCTGAAGGGGTGTTCAGCAGCAGACCCCCACTATCCCCGGTGTTCCTTTTGTTCACGTACTTGTAGAAATCCCCCTTGCTTCCCCTCCCATCCCTTGCCAGATTCGCCTCCAGGCAGCCCTGGCTTTCCCAGTCCCATCCCTCAATGACTGGGCATCCCTTCATTCCAGCAGCCACCACACCTGGATTCCACCTGTAAATGTAGTAGATAGGCGGAAAGGTGGAGACTTCTCAGCAAATGTATGAATATTCATGTCTTTAAGGGATATAAAGGGTGAACTTTTGTCTTGGTGTGTGCACGTTAGGAGGAATGATCCCTCGTGCACCCAGAGCCAGATAAAGAAACGCCCACTCTTAATGCTACGTCGGGGTTAAGAGGTTCGTCGTCGCTTTTGGTGACAGTAACACCCCTCAGATTTACAGGCATTAATGAAAATCATCTCCTCCCATCTCTTCCTTTATGCTTTTCCAGAAGTTCTCCGTGCGTGACCATTTGTCAACACGAGCATCTGGGAGGAACTTCTGTGTCAGGAAAAGCCGGTGCCGAGCCCCTGCGCTGCAAAACGGTGACGTGGTTCACCCTTCAGTCTGGTCCTGTTTGCTGGCTTTGTCGTGGCAGGACAGTCCGTTTTTAAGACAGATTTCAAAATCATTTCTGTGAGTAAGGTGAAATGCAAACAGATCTTGATAAAGAGGAAAGGAAACCGCTTTTATGGAGAATCTCAGAGGTGTTTTTGCCAAGATAAGCAGTGTGTGAATTGACTATGAGAATTGCTGCTGTGTATTTCCTGACAGAGAGTCCCTTCCCTTGGCTCAGTTTCACAGACGTGTTGGTTTAATTCAGTTAAATATTGTGATCCGAGCCTGGTGTAATTTGCTGTAAATCCACTGATTTCAAAGGACAACTGAGTCCTATTAAGCATCTGCCCTGTATTTTTACTCTTCATTCAAAACAAATAGGCAGAACAGTTCAACAATTACAGCTAAGACTGAAAGATGGAGAAAAGCTTGTCCCGGTGTCTGAAAGGTGATGCTAAATGGGGATTTAATGTGAAAATGCAAATGAGAAATGTTATTATACCATAAAATAACTATCCTCAGACGTGTGATCCGGCACAGAAGCATGGGGAGGTCTGCCTGCGAGCTTTAAGAGGATGTTCGGGAGGGAAAAGCATGTCTCGTAGATGTGTGACCGCTGGCGCAAGCACAGCACCAAACTCCTCTCTGTGACTATGAACCCTCTCATTTGTACAAAAAGTGGAGATCACCAACACGAAGGACTAGAACATCTTTGAAAATTTATTTTTTTCCATTTCCCGAAAAGCCCCATCTAAAATTCAAACCCTTTTTTTTTTTTTTTTTTTTTTTTTTCCCCAGAACGACTGCTTTATTTTGCTACGGTAATAATTCCCCTCACAAACCTGGATCTGCCCAGGGACCGGCCGTATTACCATCAGCAGCGGCCCCACAGGTAATTCCTGCCTTTCTGTGGGACATCCCCCACACGGGTCACGGACCAGCAGCCGGGAAAACACAAAATACACTGTGCCTGCTGCTTCGCGTGTGGGTTTGACAAGGCTGCCCTCTGCTGAGAACAGCCCCGAGATGGGATCACAGCAACCAGATTACAAACCGGAGAAGCAAGAGCAAAATCTGTGTGTGTGACGTGTTGGCTACAGAATGCTGGGCAGAGCTGGGGATTCCAGGGTTTTATTCGGTCACTGCGTCGAGGCACCTCAGATCTTGGCCCAGCAGACGCTTGGGCGGCTGCTGTGGTTTGTTTTGTTTGGTTGTGGTTTCAGCAGGCTGGTCCCTCCCAACAAAAATGAAGAATGAACATTAACAGGAGAGAGTTCCTGAGCCAATTATGAAACGCCAAGTGTAATTTCCTGCATTTTGCGCTGTTTAATGTTTATTTCTGATATTTCCAGTAACGGAACAGAAAGCCCAGCCGCTACACTAAAGAGTCACCGTTAAAATATTTCACGAGACGTATGCACTGCTCAGCTAAATGAAAAGGCTCCAAACTTGTGTTGTATTATATTCAAACACCACCTCCAACTGAAACCACTCAAAAAACCAGAAACCCAAGCATGTGAGCACTGTCCCCTCCAGCCCTGCTGAGTCGGGAGTCCTCCTGCACAGCACGGCATTTTGCCTGGAAACCAGAGATCCTCACCCAAAGCCGCAGGGCAATTCCTAGAAGGTGCCAAACCTGGTGAGGCTGGGGACTCCACCCTGACACTTGATACTGACTGCTTCAGTCCACCTCCCCCAAAATGCCTGTGCAACGCGCTTGGGCTTTACGAGCTGGTGTGCGGGAAGGGCGACGCTGCTGGGCTCTGCTGGGCTGAGGTGGCTGCACACCCCTGCGTGCCTGCGCGGCTGGAACCAGGTGGGCTCTGCCGCGGCCAGACGTGTGCTGCTGCCTGTAGCCGTTCTGTTCTGCGGTGTACGAGTTTTGGGGAGGACCTGGTGGCAGAGGGCTGCGGAGAGCAGGGGGGCGGTGAACTCCCCCCAGAGGCTGTGGTGCCACGCTGGGTTTTTCCTGCTGGCCGCCGGCAGGCAGTGCTGGGGGCCGGGCGCTGCTGCCTGCCACGGGGCCTGCGCTCCCCCGCCCTGCAAGCAGGGCATTCAGTGGGGTCTGTCGGGGGTGTCCGATCCCAGATTCTGCCTCCCCTCCTGCTTGGAAACGGCCATGCTGTCCGCCCCGCCCCTAGAGACCACCGCACCCAGCCCCTGGAACCAGTGACACTGTGACGTCAGCCTCGTTGCCAAGGGCACCGCGGGCACCGCGGGCACCGCGAGCCCTGCAGGCACTCTGTCGGCTGCTGCACTGATGGTGACAAGCCCTCAGTTCTGGCAGCTGGCACATGCCACTGGCAGCGATGATTCTCCTCCGTCTCCTCGTCCTGCTGGCCCTGTGCTGGCCTGCGACCAGCGCCTGGGACAGCTGTGGGTAAGTGGCCGAGGCTCTGGGAGGGAGCTTGGGCACCCTGATGGGTTTCCCTGGAGGGTGTCCACTGGTCCCCTGTGGTCACGCCACGGCTTCCCCAGCCCCTCGCGGGAGCCTTGGCTCCTTGCAGCACCCGGGCTGCTGGCACAGCTGGCCTGCGGGACTCCAGCAGAAAAGGGGGTGGCTGCCCGCCCTCCCCACGGGGCTCCCTGGCCTTGCTGTCCATGCAGCGCCCCGTGGGGAGGGCAGAGGGCTGACCTTCAGCCGGGAGAGCCGTGAGCCGTCGAGCAGGACGGTGACGAGTTTCTGGTTGCAGAGGGACCTGCGGGCTCCGGCCCACGGCTGCTGCTGACGACACCTCGCACGAGGTGGGGGGCAGAGACGCCCAGGCAGGGGGCTGGCCCTGGATCGTGAGCATCCAGGATACCCGGAGAGGAGGCACGGGCCACGTGTGTGGAGGGTCCCTCATCAGCACACAGTGGGTCCTGGCAGCAGCCCACTGCTTCACCGAGGCCAGGTAAGAGGGCCAGGAACGGGGATATCCCCCGGCACTCGCGGGTGCCCCGTCCGCAGCACCACGGGCTACTCCCGTCCCCTTTCCTTGCGGTACGCCCAGTGCCTGGGCACTGCAGAGCCCGGCTGAGAGGCGGCTCAGGAGAGTGCTGGGCTCCTGCCACAGCCTCCCACAGCCTCCCCATGCCTGCAGCCCAAGACACGCACGGCAGTCTGAGCCTCCGTAGCGCTGCTTTCCTCTCGCGCACGTGAAGCAGAGGGCAGGGAACTGCTGGGCTGCTGCAGCACGTGGCTGGGCTCCCTCTGAGCCCTCTCCCCATCTGCCTTCCAGGCACATCACCAGGTGGCGCGTGGTGGTCGGGGCCACCAGCTTGACTCAGCCCGGCCCGGAGGCTCAGGTGCGCTCTGTTAAGCAGTTGCTGGTTCACGAAGAGTATAACAAGATCTCGCAGAGCAACGACATTGCTCTGCTGCAGTTGGACGAGCCTGTGCGGTGCAGCAACTCCATACAGCTCGCCTGCGTGCCTGACGCCTCGCTGAAAGTGTCGGAGCTGACGACCTGCTATGTCAGTGGCTGGGGGACCACGACAGCGAAAGGTGAGTTCCCAAAGAGCGCTCGCGTCCCGAGTGCGAGCTCGGCACACGGGGGAGGCGGGCTGGGCTTCCTGACAGCGGAGGCGAGAGCCAGAGCCCGCCTGCGGGGACGTGTGCCCGTAGGGAGATGGGCCTGGCCCAGGGCCCGCGGCGAGAGAGCAGGGCAACGCCGGGCCAAAGCCAAGCCCCAGGGAAGAAGCTCACCCGGACGGGGCGGGAGACCTGGCCACGATCTGCCAGGCATTAATTCCTTTCTGTGCTCGCAGGCGCAGGACCGACGGATGTCCTGCAGGAGGCCAAGGTCCACCTCATCGACCTCAACTCCTGCAACAGCAGCCAGTGGTACGCAGGGGCCCTCCACCCCCACAACCTGTGCGCTGGCTACCCCCAGGGCGGCATCGACACCTGCCAGGTAGGAGCCTGAGAGAAGGCAGTGCCCAGCGGCAGCGGCAGCCCCGGCACAGCCGCCCAGACACCCCCCGGCGCGGGCTTTGCCGGGCCAGTCGCCCTCCCACCGCTGGGTCCCCGCCGCTGGCGGGGCTCACCTCCCCTTCCCCAGCTGCAGCTCCTTGCCCAGGGCCCCAGTTGCCCCAGAGGCCCGGGACTCCGCCCAGAAAGCCCACCCAGCCCTCCTGGCAGACCCGAGGTCCAGCTCCCAGCCCTCGAACATCCCTCTTGCACCCGGCCAGCATCGCTGTGCAGAGAAGAGCGTGAGCCCTACCCCACGGGCCCACCACCCCCTCCCAGACAGCGTCCTGTCGGCCCCAGCACCTGAGCAGGGCCTCTGTGCCACGGATACAGCTCGGGGGGGGGGCGGGCAGAGAGGAGGAGGCAGCCCAGGGGCAGGGACAGCGGCCACCTGACACCACCGTGACCCTCATTCCTCCACTGCAGGGTGACAGCGGTGGTCCTCTCGTCTGCAAAGACAACAGTGCTGAGTATTTCTGGCTTGTTGGGGTGACCACCTGGGGGACAGGCTGTGGGAGAGCAAGACGGCCTGGAATCTACACCTCCATTCAGCACTTTTACAACTGGATCCTAGAACAGATGGGGCTGCCCCCAGAAGGACCAGCTGCTCCAACACCACGGCCGGCCTTCCCCTCAACCCCCTTGCAGACGCCAAGGCCAACACCAACAGAATCAGGCGGGTTCAGCTCCCGCCCCCTTCTACTGCAGAACTTGGTGGAGTTCTTGGCCTGGTTGCAGAAGGTCCTGCAGAACCTGAGGGAAGGCCTGAGCAGCAGGATGGACAGGATCCAGTGCAGGCTGCAGTGCACCATGGCCATCTCCTGCAGGGGCTCTGCCTGCTGAGCCAATGGCACCCTCAGGGTCAAAGGCCTGCTTGGTCCTGCCCACGCGCCTCCGACTGCAGAAGAAGTTTGTCTTAGTTCTCGAATAAAGTTCCCAAGTTTCACAGCTCACCATGCTTCTCTTCTATTCCGTCTCCTGGGCAAGGCAAGGATTCCATGCCCAGCACCTGCAAAATGAGGCTGCAGGCAGCCAAGCTGGGCACAGAAGGGAAGAGTCACTCTGAGGGGCGACCCTGGGCCTGGTTGGAGGGGAGGGGGAGGGTGCGGTGGGAGAGGGGACCCCTGATCACAGGGGGCCAGAGGTCTTGGGGACAGCAGCTGCAAACACAGAGTGTCACAGCTGCTGGTGGGAATCGGGCAGCAACAGGGATCTGAGCAGGCACAGAGGGGAACAGAGGGGTCTGAGCATGCGCCAAGGGGAGAGCAGAGGGCCTGGTCCTGTGCGCAGAGAGGGAACGGAGGGATCTGGTCATGTGCTGGGGGGAATGGAGGGGAATGGAGGATGCAGAGAGGGACTGGAGGCGATCTGACAGGGGAGCTCACAGGAACAGAGCAGCACCAGATGGGACGGGTGGAGTCTGGGTGTTGATGAAGGGTGACGGTGGGAATCCACAGGCACTTGTGGAAAAGAGGGATGTGAGCATGCACAGAGGGGAGGAGCTGGCACTAAGCAGACACTGAGAGGAACAGAGGAGATCTGAGTCTTGGAGGAGGGAGGGAGGGCAGAGGAGATGTGTGTGCATGCAGAGGGAGAAGGAGGGAGGACGCCTGAGCGTATCAGGAGGGGAAGGCAGGGATCTGTTTGTGCAAGGACAGCAGAGGGGCCCCAAGAGAGCACAGTGAGGGGAACAGAGAGGACAGAGAAGCAGCTGGATGGGAACGGAGAACATCTGAGAGCACTTGGGAGTGAAGAGAATGAGTCCGGGGGGATCTAGAGGCACCCAGAAGGGAAGGGAACAGGAGGAGTTTGAAAGCGTGTGGAGGCGGCACGGCTTGGATGTAAGGTAGCCAGAAAGGCTGGTGGGGACTGAGGGCTGCACAGAGGGGAGTGGAGGAGATCTGAGCATGCTTGGGTGGGAATGCAGGGGTCTAGGGCACAGTCAGGGGAGCAGAGAGGAGCTACAAGAACCCAGAAGGGCACAGGGGGTGACTGAGGCTCCACAGAGGGGAATGAGGGGAGCCTGAACACACAGAGAGAGGAATGGAAGGGACCACAGAGGCATCAGGGGCAACAGAGAGCACGTGGAGGGTCGTGGAGGGTCATGGAGGGCATCTGAACGCACCCAGAACTGCATGGATGGCTCTGATGGGCCCCGCGATGCTCCCCAGGGACCTTCGTTTGCCCTCGGGTGCAACGCAGAAGTTTCTGTTTGGCCATCCCAGCCTCTAGAGTCACGCATTTACCTCGTGGTGCACCCAGAAGTGCGCGTTTGGATGCCTCTGGTTTCCCTGCCGTACACCTCAGCTCCTCCTTTTTCCTTCTGGTGCCACCCAGAGCCCTCCATTTTCACTGCAGCGCATTCCCGTGTCCTACATCTGCTGAGGTCTCTCGGGCTACAGCCCCACCATGTGTTCCTCTCCCATCTGTGTCAGTGATGACGTTTGGGGAGGGCTGGGGAAGGGTCTGGGTGCTCTGGGCAATGTCAGAGGGCACAAACACACGGGAGGCCCTTGACTGAAGGAGACGATTGTTTTGGAGGGTGCACCCGGCCAGGAGGGTGAGGATGAGGGGGTATGATGTGGCGCCTTGGTAAGTGTGGTCTGGCCGGGCCCTTTGCTGCCACTGAGGGAAGAGGTTTTCTGTCTCTGGGGAAATGGATTTGCAGAGGCAGGTGACAATGTGACAGCTTCTCTCGCCACCCTACTGGGATGCGGTGGCAAGATGTGAAAGGACCTCTCAAGATCACCTGGCCCAATTCCCTCCTCAGGAAAGTGTCCCGTTGGGTTTGGAATATCCCCAAGGATGGAGACTCCCTCCCTGGGGAGCCTGTGCCAGTGTTTGGTCAGCCTCACGGTGAAAAAGTGTTTCCTTGTGTGTCAGTTTGTGCCCGTTGCCTCTTGTCCAGGCGTGGGGCACCACTGGGAAGAGCCCGGCTCCCACTTCTTCGTTGTGCCCCTTCAGGTATTGACACACATCGATGGGATCCCCCTGAGCCTTCCCTTCTCCAGGCTGAGCAGTCCCATCTCTCCCGGCCTCTCCTTGCAGGAGAGATGCTCTAGTCCCTCCATCACCTTTGTGGCCCTTTGATGGACACTGTTGAGCACATCCCTATCTCTCTCACCCTGGAGAACCCAGAACTGGACGCCAGAAGTGGCCTCACCGGTGCTGAATAAAGGGAGAGGTTCACCTGCTCGACCTGCTGGCAACACCCCTTCGAGCACAGCCCGGGATGCTGTGGCCATTCCCCGCCATGACCAGGCACCGCTGGCTGATGGCCAGCGTGTTGCCCACCTTGGGCTGTCCTTGGCCACTTTCACAGGCCCACCTTGCAGCTGGGTGGCCCCAGGATCGACTCCAGCGGAGTGCACCACTGGTCACTGGTGTCCAGCTGGACTTTGTGTCACTGGTCAGCGCTCTCCGGACCCGTCCGTTCAGCCCGTTTCAGTCCACCTCCCCGTTCACCTATAGAAGCTCTATTTTGCCATTTTGTCTGTGAGGATGCTTTGGAAGAGTGTCAACAACTTAACAAAAGAGCAGTGGACAATATCCATGGCTCTCCCCCTGTCCCACACTGGAGAAGGTTATCGGGTTACTTAGACACTATTTCCCCTTTGTAAATGCGTGCTAGCTACTGCAGATCACCCGCCTGCTGTTCACGTGGCTGGAAATGGTTTCAAGGACCGGCTGCTCCATCACTGTCCCCGGGATCGAGGTGAGGCTGGCCAGTCTGTGGTTCCCTGGGTCCTCCTTCTGGCTCTTGAAGACAGGAGTGACAGTCACTTCCCTCCAGCCTTGAGGCACTTTTCCTCCAGCCTTGAGGTTGCCAGGATCAACCAGGGATTTTTGAGTGGCCTTGCGATGACGCTGGCCAGCTCCCCCAGCCCCTGCACGCCTGTTCCCTCAGGGCCCATGAACCTCTGCATGTCCAGTTTGCTTCCGTACCCCCTGACCTGACCCTCTCCCATCGGGATTTCCTCTGTCTTGCTTCAGACTTTCCCCCTGATCTCTTGGGCTGGGGGTTCCTGAAGGCTGGTCTTCCCAGTGAAGACAGATGCGAAGAGCTTGCTGAGCACTGTGACCTTTTCCGTGTCCTGTGTCACCAGGGCCCTGAAGGGGTGTTCAGCAGCAGACCCCCACTATCCCCGGTGTTCCTTTTGTTCACGTACTTGTAGAAATCCCCCTTGCTTCCCCTCCCATCCCTTGCCAGATTCGCCTCCAGGCAGCCCTGGCTTTCCCAGTCCCATCCCTCAATGACTGGGCATCCCTTCATTCCAGCAGCCACCACACCTGGATTCCACCTGTAAATGTAGTAGATAGGCGGAAAGGTGGAGACTTCTCAGCAAATGTATGAATATTCATGTCTTTAAGGGATATAAAGGGTGAACTTTTGTCTTGGTGTGTGCACGTTAGGAGGAATGATCCCTCGTGCACCCAGAGCCAGATAAAGAAACGCCCACTCTTAATGCTACGTCGGGGTTAAGAGGTTCGTCGTCGCTTTTGGTGACAGTAACACCCCTCAGATTTACAGGCATTAATGAAAATCATCTCCTCCCATCTCTTCCTTTATGCTTTTCCAGAAGTTCTCCGTGCGTGACCATTTGTCAACACGAGCATCTGGGAGGAACTTCTGTGTCAGGAAAAGCCGGTGCCGAGCCCCTGCGCTGCAAAACGGTGACGTGGTTCACCCTTCAGTCTGGTCCTGTTTGCTGGCTTTGTCGTGGCAGGACAGTCCGTTTTTAAGACAGATTTCAAAATCATTTCTGTGAGTAAGGTGAAATGCAAACAGATCTTGATAAAGAGGAAAGGAAACCGCTTTTATGGAGAATCTCAGAGGTGTTTTTGCCAAGATAAGCAGTGTGTGATTTGACTATGAGAATTGCTGCTGTGTATTTCCTGACAGAGAGTCCCTTCCCTTGGCTCAGTTTCACAGACGTGTTGGTTTAATTCAGTTAAATATTGTGATCCGAGCCTGGTGTAATTTGCTGTAAATCCACTGATTTCAAAGGACAACTGAGTCCTATTAAGCATCTGCCCTGTATTTTTACTCTTCATTCAAAACAAATAGGCAGAACAGTTCAACAATTACAGCTAAGACTGAAAGATGGAGAAAAGCTTGTCCCGGTGTCTGAAAGGTGATGCTAAATGGGGATTTAATGTGAAAATGCAAATGAGAAATGTTATTATACCATAAAATAACTATCCTCAGACGTGTGATCCGGCACAGAAGCATGGGGAGGTCTGCCTGCGAGCTTTAAGAGGATGTTCGGGAGGGAAAAGCATGTCTCGTGGATGTGTGACCGCTGGCGCAAGCACAGCACCAAACTCTTCTCTGTGACTATGAACCCTCTCATTTGTACAAAAAGTGGAGATCACCAACACGAAGGACTAGAACATCTTTGAAAATTTATTTTTTTCCATTTCCCGAAAAGCCCCATCTAAAATTCAAACCCTTTTTTTTTTTTTTTTTTTTTTTTTTCCCCAGAACGACTGCTTTATTTTGCTACGGTAATAATTCCCCTCACAAACCTGGATCTGCCCAGGGACCGGCCGTATTACCATCAGCAGCGGCCCCACAGGTAATTCCTGCCTTTCTGTGGGACATCCCCCACACGGGTCACGGACCAGCAGCCGGGAAAACACAAAATACACTGTGCCTGCTGCTTCGCGTGTGGGTTTGACAAGGCTGCCCTCTGCTGAGAACAGCCCCGAGATGGGATCACAGCAACCAGATTACAAACCGGAGAAGCAAGAGCAAAATCTGTGTGTGTGACGTGTTGGCTACAGAATGCTGGGCAGAGCTGGGGATTCCAGGGTTTTATTCGGTCACTGCGTCGAGGCACCTCAGATCTTGGCCCAGCAGACGCTTGGGCGGCTGCTGTGGTTTGTTTTGTTTGGTTGTGGTTTCAGCAGGCTGGTCCCTCCCAACAAAAATGAAGAATGAACATTAACAGGAGAGAGTTCCTGAGCCAATTATGAAACGCCAAGTGTAATTTCCTGCATTTTGCGCTGTTTAATGTTTATTTCTGATATTTCCAGTAACGGAACAGAAAGCCCAGCCGCTACACTAAAGAGTCACCGTTAAAATATTTCACGAGACGTATGCACTGCTCAGCTAAATGAAAAGGCTCCAAACTTGTGTTGTATTATATTCAAACACCACCTCCAACTGAAACCACTCAAAAAACCAGAAACCCAAGCATGTGAGCACTGTCCCCTCCAGCCCTGCTGAGTCGGGAGTCCTCCTGCACAGCACGGCATTTTGCCTGGAAACCAGAGATCCTCACCCAAAGCCGCAGGGCAATTCCTAGAAGGTGCCAAACCTGGTGAGGCTGGGGACTCCACCCTGACACTTGATACTGACTGCTTCAGTCCACCTCCCCCAAAATGCCTGTGCAACGCGCTTGGGCTTTACGAGCTGGTGTGCGGGAAGGGCGACGCTGCTGGGCTCTGCTGGGCTGAGGTGGCTGCACACCCCTGCGTGCCTGCGCGGCTGGAACCAGGTGGGCTCTGCCGCGGCCAGACGTGTGCTGCTGCCTGTAGCCGTTCTGTTCTGCGGTGTACGAGTTTTGGGGAGGACCTGGTGGCAGAGGGCTGCGGAGAGCAGGGGGGCGGTGAACTCCCCCCAGAGGCTGTGGTGCCACGCTGGGTTTTTCCTGCTGGCCGCCGGCAGGCAGTGCTGGGGGCCGGGCGCTGCTGCCTGCCACGGGGCCTGCGCTCCCCCGCCCTGCAAGCAGGGCATTCAGTGGGGTCTGTCGGGGGTGTCCGATCCCAGATTCTGCCTCCCCTCCTGCTTGGAAACGGCCATGCTGTCCGCCCCGCCCCTAGAGACCACCGGACCCAGCCCCTGGAACCAGTGACACTGTGACGTCAGCCTCGTTGCCAAGGGCACCGCGGGCACCGCGGGCACCGCGAGCCCTGCAGGCACTCTGTCGGCTGCTGCACTGGTGGTGACAAGCCCTCAGTTCTGGCAGCTGGCACATGCCACTGGCAGCGATGATTCTCCTCCGTCTCCTCGTCCTGCTGGCCCTGTGCTGGCCTGCGACCAGCGCCTGGGACAGCTGTGGGTAAGTGGCCGAGGCTCTGGGAGGGAGCTTGGGCACCCTGATGGGTTTCCCTGGAGGGTGTCCACTGGTCCCCTGTGGTCACGCCACGGCTTCCCCAGCCCCTCGCGGGAGCCTTGGCTCCTTGCAGCACCCGGGCTGCTGGCACAACTGGCCTTTGGGACTCCAGCAGAAAAGGGGGTGGCTGCCCGCCCTCCCCACGGGGCTCCCTGGCCTTGCTGTCCATGCAGCGCCCCGTGGGGAGGGCAGAGGGCTGACCTTCAGCCGGGAGAGCCGTGAGCCGTCGAGCAGGACGGTGACGAGTTTCTGGTTGCAGAGGGACCTGCGGGCTCCGGCCCACGGCTGCTGCTGACGACACCTCGCACGAGGTGGGGGGCAGAGACGCCCAGGCAGGGGGCTGGCCCTGGATCGTGAGCATCCAGGATACCCGGAGAGGAGGCACGGGCCACGTGTGTGGAGGGTCCCTCATCAGCACACAGTGGGTCCTGGCAGCAGCCCACTGCTTCACCGAGGCCAGGTAAGGAGGGCCAGGAACGGGGATATCCCCCGGCACTCGCGGGTGCCCCGTCCGCAGCACCACGGGCTACTCCCGTCCCCTTTCCTTGCGGTACGCCCAGTGCCTGGGCACTGCAGAGCCCGGCTGAGAGGCGGCTCAGGAGAGTGCTGGGCTCCTGCCACAGCCTCCCACAGCCTCCCCATGCCTGCAGCCCAAGACACGCAGCGGCAGTCTGAGCCTCCGTAGCGCTGCTTTCCTCTCGCGCACGTGAAGCAGAGGGCAGGGAACTGCTGGGCTGCTGCAGCACGTGGCTGGGCTCCCTCTGAGCCCTCTCCCCATCTGCCTTCCAGGCACATCACCAGGTGGCGCGTGGTGGTCGGGGCCACCAGCTTGACTCAGCCCGGCCCGGAGGCTCAGGTGCGCTCTGTTAAGCAGTTGCTGGTTCACGAAGAGTATAACAAGATCTCGCAGAGCAACGACATTGCTCTGCTGCAGTTGGACGAGCCCGTGCGGTGCAGCAACTCCATACAGCTCGCCTGCGTGCCTGACGCCTCGCTGAATGTGTCGGAGCTGACGACCTGCTATGTCAGTGGCTGGGGGACCACGACGGCGAAAGGTGAGTTCCCAAAGAGCGCTCGCGTCCCGAGTGCGAGCTCGGCACACGGGGGAGGCGGGCTGGGCTTCCTGACAGCGGAGGCGAGAGCCAGAGCCCGCCTGCGGGGACGTGTGCCCGTAGGGAGATGGGCCTGGCCCAGGGCCCGCGGCGAGAGAGCAGGGCAACGTCGGGCCAAAGCCAAGCCCCAGGGAAGAAGCTCACCCAGACGGGGCGGGAGACCTGGCCACGAGCTGCCAGGCATTAATTCCTTTCTGTGCTCGCAGGCGCAGGACCGACGGATGTCCTGCAGGAGGCCAAGGTCCACCTCATCGACCTCAACTCCTGCAACAGCAGCCGGTGGTACGCAGGGGCCCTCCACCCCCACAACCTGTGCGCTGGCTACCCCCAGGGCGGCATCGACACCTGCCAGGTAGGAGCCTGAGAGAAGGCAGCGCCCAGCGGCAGCGGCAGCCCCGGCACAGCCGCCCAGACACCCCCCGGCGCGGGCTTTGCCGGGCCAGTCGCCCTCCCACCGCTGGGTCCCCGCCGCTGGCGGGGCTCACCTCCCCTTCCCCAGCTGCAGCTCCTTGCCCAGGGCCCCACTTGCCCCAGAGGCCCGGGACTCCGCCCAGAAAGCCCATTCAGCCCTCCTGGCAGACCCGAGGTCCAGCTCCCAGCCCTCGAACATCCCTCTTGCACCCGGCCAGCATCGCTGTGCAGAGAAGAGCGTGAGCCCTACCCCACGGGCCCACCACCCCCTCCCAGACAGCGTCCTGTCGGCCCCAGCACCTGAGCAGGGCCTCTGTGCCACGGATACAGCTCGGGGGGGGGGGGGGGGGGGGGGGGCGGGCAGAGAGGAGGAGGCAGCCCAGGGGCAGGGACAGCGGCCACCTGACACCACCGTGACCCTCATTCCTCCACTGCAGGGTGACAGCGGTGGTCCTCTCGTCTGCAAAGACAACAGTGCTGAGTATTTCTGGCTTGTTGGGGTGACCACCTGGGGGACAGGCTGTGGGAGAGCAAGACGGCCTGGAATCTACACCTCCATTCAGCACTTTTACAACTGGATCCTAGAACAGATGGGGCTGCCCCCAGAAGGACCAGCTGCTCCAACACCACGGCCGGCCTTCCCGTCAACCCCCTTGCAGACGCCAAGGCCAACACCAACAGAATCAGGCGGGTTCAGCTCCCGCCCCCTTCTACTGCAGAACTTGGTGGAGTTCTTGGCCTGGTTGCAGAAGGTCCTGCAGAACCTGAGGGAAGGCCTGAGCAGCAGGATGGACAGGATCCAGTGCAGGCTGCAGTGCACCATGGCCATCTCCTGCAGGGGCTCTGCCTGCTGAGCCAATGGCACCCTCAGGGTCAAAGGCCTGCTTGGTCCTGCCCACGCGCCTCCGACTGCAGAAGAAGTTTGTCTTAGTTCTCGAATAAAGTTCCCAAGTTTCACAGCTCACCATGCTTCTCTTCTATTCCGTCTCCTGGGCAAGGCAAGGATTCCATGCCCAGCACCTGCAAAATGAGGCTGCAGGCAGCCAAGCTGGGCACAGAAGGGAAGAGTCACTCTGAGGGGCGACCCTGGGCCTGGTTGGAGGGGAGGGGGAGGGTGCGGTGGGAGAGGGGACCCCTGATCACAGGGGGCCAGAGGTCTTGGGGACAGCAGCTGGAAACACAGAGTGTCACAGCTGCTGGTGGGAATCGGGCAGCAACAGGGATCTGAGCAGGCACAGAGGGGAACAGAGGGGTCTGAGCATGCGCCAAGGGGAGAGCAGAGGGCCTGGTCCTGTGCGCAGAGAGGGAACGGAGGGATCTGGTCATGTGCTGGGGGGAATGGAGGGGAACGGAGGATGCAGAGAGGGACTGGAGGCGATCTGACAGGGGAGCTCACAGGAACAGAGCAGCACCAGATGGGACGGGTGGAGTCTGGGTGTTGATGAAGGGTGACGGTGGGAATCCACAGGCACTTGTGGAAAAGAGGGATGTGAGCATGCACAGAGGGGAGGAGCTGGCACTAAGCAGACACTGAGAGGAACAGAGGAGATCTGAGTCTTGGAGGAGGGAGGGAGGGCAGAGGAGATGTGTGTGCATGCAGAGGGAGAAGGAGGGAGGACGCCTGAGCGTATCAGGAGGGGAAGGCAGGGATCTGTTTGTGCAAGGACAGCAGAGGGGCCCCAAGAGAGCACAGTGAGGGGAACAGAGAGGACAGAGAAGCAGCTGGATGGGAACGGAGAACATCTGAGAGCACTTGGGAGTGAAGAGAATGAGTCCGGGGGGATCTAGAGGCACCCAGAAGGGAAGGGAACAGGAGGAGTTTGAAAGCGTGTGGAGGCGGCACGGCTTGGATGTAAGGTAGCCAGAAAGGCTGGTGGGGACTGAGGGCTGCACAGAGGGGAGTGGAGGAGATCTGAGCATGCTTGGGTGGGAATGCAGGGGTCTAGGGCACAGTCAGGGGAGCAGAGAGGAGCTACAAGAACCCAGAAGGGCACAGGGGGTGACTGAGGCTCCACAGAGGGGAATGAGGGGAGCCTGAACACACAGAGAGAGGAATGGAAGGGACCACAGAGGCATCAGGGGCAACAGAGAGCACGTGGAGGGTCGTGGAGGGTCATGGAGGGCATCTGAACGCACCCAGAACTGCATGGATGGCTCTGATGGGCCCCGCGATGCTCCCCAGGGACCTTCGTTTGCCCTCGGGTGCAACGCAGAAGTTTCTGTTTGGCCATCCCAGCCTCTAGAGTCACGCATTTACCTCGTGGTGCACCCAGAAGTGCGCGTTTGGATGCCTCTGGTTTCCCTGCCGTACACCTCAGCTCCTCCTTTTTCCTTCTGGTGCCACCCAGAGCCCTCCATTTTCACTGCAGCGCATTCCCGTGTCCTACATCTGCTGAGGTCTCTCGGGCTACAGCCCCACCATGTGTTCCTCTCCCATCTGTGTCAGTGATGACGTTTGGGGAGGGCTGGGGAAGGGTCTGGGTGCTCTGGGCAATGTCAGAGGGCACAAACACACGGGAGGCCCTTGACTGAAGGAGACGATTGTTTTGGAGGGTGCACCCGGCCAGGAGGGTGAGGATGAGGGGGTATGATGTGGCGCCTTGGTAAGTGTGGTCTGGCCGGGCCCTTTGCTGCCACTGAGGGAAGAGGTTTTCTGTCTCTGGGGAAATGGATTTGCAGAGGCAGGTGACAATGTGACAGCTTCTCTCGCCACCCTACTGGGATGCGGTGGCAAGATGTGAAAGGACCTCTCAAGATCACCTGGCCCAATTCCCTCCTCAGGAAAGTGTCCCGTTGGGTTTGGAATATCCCCAAGGATGGAGACTCCCTCCCTGGGGAGCCTGTGCCAGTGTTTGGTCAGCCTCACGGTGAAAAAGTGTTTCCTTGTGTGTCAGTTTGTGCCCGTTGCCTCTTGTCCAGGCGTGGGGCACCACTGGGAAGAGCCCGGCTCCCACTTCTTCGTTGTGCCCCTTCAGGTATTGACACACATCGATGGGATCCCCCTGAGCCTTCCCTTCTCCAGGCTGAGCAGTCCCATCTCTCCCGGCCTCTCCTTGCAGGAGAGATGCTCTAGTCCCTCCATCACCTTTGTGGCCCTTTGATGGACACTGTTGAGCACATCCCTATCTCTCTCACCCTGGAGAACCCAGAACTGGACGCCAGAAGTGGCCTCACCGGTGCTGAATAAAGGGAGAGGTTCACCTGCTCGACCTGCTGGCAACACCCCTTCGAGCACAGCCCGGGATGCTGTGGCCATTCCCCGCCATGACCAGGCACTGCTGGCTGATGGCCAGCGTGTTGCCCACCTTGGGCTGTCCTTGGCCACTTTCACAGGCCCACCTTGCAGCTGGGTGGCCCCAGGATCGACTCCAGCGGAGTGCACCACTGGTCACTGGTGTCCAGCTGGACTTTGTGTCACTGGTCAGCGCTCTCCGGACCCGTCCGTTCAGCCCGTTTCAGTCCACCTCCCCGTTCACCTATAGAAGCTCTATTTTGCCATTTTGTCTGTGAGGATGCTTTGGAAGAGTGTCAACAACTTAACAAAAGAGCAGTGGACAATATCCATGGCTCTCCCCCTGTCCCACACTGGAGAAGGTTATCGGGTTACTTAGACACTATTTCCCCTTTGTAAATGCGTGCTAGCTACTGCAGATCACCCGCCTGCTGTTCACGTGGCTGGAAATGGTTTCAAGGACCGGCTGCTCCATCACTGTCCCCGGGATCGAGGTGAGGCTGGCCAGTCTGTGGTTCCCTGGGTCCTCCTTCTGGCTCTTGAAGACAGGAGTGACAGTCACTTCCCTCCAGCCTTGAGGCACTTTTCCTCCAGCCTTGAGGTTGCCAGGATCAACCAGGGATTTTTGAGTGGCCTTGCGATGACGCTGGCCAGCTCCCCCAGCCCCTGCACGTCTGTTCCCTCAGGGCCCATGAACCTCTGCATGTCCAGTTTGCTTCCGTACCCCCTGACCTGACCCTCTCCCATCGGGATTTCCTCTGTCTTGCTTCAGACTTTCCCCCTGATCTCTTGGGCTGGGGGTTCCTGAAGGCTGGTCTTCCCAGTGAAGACAGATGCGAAGAGCTTGCTGAGCACTGTGACCTTTTCCGTGTCCTGTGTCACCAGGGCCCTGAAGGGGTGTTCAGCAGCAGACCCCCACTATCCCCGGTGTTCCTTTTGTTCACGTACTTGTAGAAATCCCCCTTGCTTCCCCTCCCATCCCTTGCCAGATTCGCCTCCAGGCAGCCCTGGCTTTCCCAGTCCCATCCCTCAATGACTGGGCATCCCTTCATTCCAGCAGCCACCACACCTGGATTCCACCTGTAAATGTAGTAGATAGGCGGAAAGGTGGAGACTTCTCAGCAAATGTATGAATATTCATGTCTTTAAGGGATATAAAGGGTGAACTTTTGTCTTGGTGTGTGCACGTTAGGAGGAATGATCCCTCGTGCACCCAGAGCCAGATAAAGAAACGCCCACTCTTAATGCTACGTCGGGGTTAAGAGGTTCGTCGTCGCTTTTGGTGACAGTAACACCCCTCAGATTTACAGGCATTAATGAAAATCATCTCCTCCCATCTCTTCCTTTATGCTTTTCCAGAAGTTCTCCGTGCGTGACCATTTGTCAACACGAGCATCTGGGAGGAACTTCTGTGTCAGGAAAAGCCGGTGCCGAGCCCCTGCGCTGCAAAACGGTGACGTGGTTCACCCTTCAGTCTGGTCCTGTTTGCTGGCTTTGTCGTGGCAGGACAGTCCGTTTTTAAGACAGATTTCAAAATCATTTCTGTGAGTAAGGTGAAATGCAAACAGATCTTGATAAAGAGGAAAGGAAACCGCTTTTATGGAGAATCTCAGAGGTGTTTTTGCCAAGATAAGCAGTGTGTGATTTGACTATGAGAATTGCTGCTGTGTATTTCCTGACAGAGAGTCCCTTCCCTTGGCTCAGTTTCACAGACGTGTTGGTTTAATTCAGTTAAATATTGTGATCCGAGCCTGGTGTAATTTGCTGTAAATCCACTGATTTCAAAGGACAACTGAGTCCTATTAAGCATCTGCCCTGTATTTTTACTCTTCATTCAAAACAAATAGGCAGAACAGTTCAACAATTACAGCTAAGACTGAAAGATGGAGAAAAGCTTGTCCCGGTGTCTGAAAGGTGATGCTAAATGGGGATTTAATGTGAAAATGCAAATGAGAAATGTTATTATACCATAAAATAACTATCCTCAGACGTGTGATCCGGCACAGAAGCATGGGGAGGTCTGCCTGCGAGCTTTAAGAGGATGTTCGGGAGGGAAAAGCATGTCTCGTAGATGTGTGACCGCTGGCGCAAGCACAGCACCAAACTCTTCTCTGTGACTATGAACCCTCTCATTTGTACAAAAAGTGGAGATCACCAACACGAAGGACTAGAACATCTTTGAAAATTTATTTTTTTCCATTTCCCGAAAAGCCCCATCTAAAATTCAAACCCTTTTTTTTTTTTTTTTTTTTTTTTTTCCCCAGAACGACTGCTTTATTTTGCTACGGTAATAATTCCCCTCACAAACCTGGATCTGCCCAGGGACCGGCCGTATTACCATCAGCAGCGGCCCCACAGGTAATTCCTGCCTTTCTGTGGGACATCCCCCACACGGGTCACGGACCAGCAGCCGGGAAAACACAAAATACACTGTGCCTGCTGCTTCGCGTGTGGGTTTGACAAGGCTGCCCTCTGCTGAGAACAGCCCCGAGATGGGATCACAGCAACCAGATTACAAACCGGAGAAGCAAGAGCAAAATCTGTGTGTGTGACGTGTTGGCTACAGAATGCTGGGCAGAGCTGGGGATTCCAGGGTTTTATTCGGTCACTGCGTCGAGGCACCTCAGATCTTGGCCCAGCAGACGCTTGGGCGGCTGCTGTGGTTTGTTTTGTTTGGTTGTGGTTTCAGCAGGCTGGTCCCTCCCAACAAAAATGAAGAATGAACATTAACAGGAGAGAGTTCCTGAGCCAATTATGAAACGCCAAGTGTAATTTCCTGCATTTTGCGCTGTTTAATGTTTATTTCTGATATTTCCAGTAACGGAACAGAAAGCCCAGCCGCTACACTAAAGAGTCACCGTTAAAATATTTCACGAGACGTATGCACTGCTCAGCTAAATGAAAAGGCTCCAAACTTGTGTTGTATTATATTCAAACACCACCTCCAACTGAAACCACTCAAAAAACCAGAAACCCAAGCATGTGAGCACTGTCCCCTCCAGCCCTGCTGAGTCGGGAGTCCTCCTGCACAGCACGGCATTTTGCCTGGAAACCAGAGATCCTCACCCAAAGCCGCAGGGCAATTCCTAGAAGGTGCCAAACCTGGTGAGGCTGGGGACTCCACCCTGACACTTGATACTGACTGCTTCAGTCCACCTCCCCCAAAATGCCTGTGCAACGCGCTTGGGCTTTACGAGCTGGTGTGCGGGAAGGGCGACGCTGCTGGGCTCTGCTGGGCTGAGGTGGCTGCACACCCCTGCGTGCCTGCGCGGCTGGAACCAGGTGGGCTCTGCCGCGGCCAGACGTGTGCTGCTGCCTGTAGCCGTTCTGTTCTGCGGTGTACGAGTTTTGGGGAGGACCTGGTGGCAGAGGGCTGCGGAGAGCAGGGGGGCGGTGAACTCCCCCCAGAGGCTGTGGTGCCACGCTGGGTTTTTCCTGCTGGCCGCCGGCAGGCAGTGCTGGGGGCCGGGCGCTGCTGCCTGCCACGGGGCCTGCGCTCCCCCGCCCTGCAAGCAGGGCATTCAGTGGGGTCTGTCGGGGGTGTCCGATCCCAGATTCTGCCTCCCCTCCTGCTTGGAAACGGCCATGCTGTCCGCCCCGCCCCTAGAGACCACCGCACCCAGCCCCTGGAACCAGTGACACTGTGACGTCAGCCTCGTTGCCAAGGGCACCGCGGGCACCGCGGGCACCGCGAGCCCTGCAGGCACTCTGTCGGCTGCTGCACTGGTGGTGACAAGCCCTCAGTTCTGGCAGCTGGCACATGCCACTGGCAGCGATGATTCTCCTCCGTCTCCTCGTCCTGCTGGCCCTGTGCTGGCCTGCGACCAGCGCCTGGGACAGCTGTGGGTAAGTGGCCGAGGCTCTGGGAGGGAGCTTGGGCACCCTGATGGGTTTCCCTGGAGGGTGTCCACTGGTCCCCTGTGGTCACGCCACGGCTTCCCCAGCCCCTCGCGGGAGCCTTGGCTCCTTGCAGCACCCGGGCTGCTGGCACAGCTGGCCTTTGGGACTCCAGCAGAAAAGGGGGTGGCTGCCCGCCATTCCCACGGGGCTCCCTGGCCTTGCTGTCCATGCAGCGCCCCGTGGGGAGGGCAGAGGGCTGACCTTCAGCCGGGAGAGCCGTGAGCCGTCGAGCAGGACGGTGACGAGTTTCTGGTTGCAGAGGGACCTGCGGGCTCCGGCCCACGGCTGCTGCTGACGACACCTCGCACGAGGTGGGGGGCAGAGACGCCCAGGCAGGGGGCTGGCCCTGGATCGTGAGCATCCAGGATACCCGGAGAGGAGGCACGGGCCACGTGTGTGGAGGGTCCCTCATCAGCACACAGTGGGTCCTGGCAGCAGCCCACTGCTTCACCGAGGCCAGGTAAGGAGGGCCAGGAACAGGGATAACCCCCGGCACTCGCGGGTGCCCCGTCCGCAGCACCACGGGCTACTCCCGTCCCCTTTCCTTGCGGTACGCCCAGTGCCTGGGCACTGCAGAGCCCGGCTGAGAGGCGGCTCAGGAGAGTGCTGGGCTCCTGCCACAGCCTCCCACAGCCTCCCCATGCCTGCAGCCCAAGACACGCAGCGGCAGTCTGAGCCTCCGTAGCGCTGCTTTCCTCTCGCGCACGTGAAGCAGAGGGCAGGGAACTGCTGGGCTGCTGCAGCACGTGGCTGGGCTCCCTCTGAGCCCTCTCCCCATCTGCCTTCCAGGCACATCACCAGGTGGCGCGTGGTGGTCGGGGCCACCAGCTTGACTCAGCCCGGCCCGGAGGCTCAGGTGCGCTCTGTTAAGCAGTTGCTGGTTCACGAAGAGTATAACAAGATCTCGCAGAGCAACGACATTGCTCTGCTGCAGTTGGACGAGCCCGTGCGGTGCAGCAACTCCATACAGCTCGCCTGCGTGCCTGACGCCTCGCTGAAAGTGTCGGAGCTGACGACCTGCTATGTCAGTGGCTGGGGGACCACGACGGCGAAAGGTGAGTTCCCAAAGAGCGCTCGCGTCCCGAGTGCGAGCTCGGCACACGGGGGAGGCGGGCTGGGCTTCCTGACAGCGGAGGCGAGAGCCAGAGCCCGCCTGCGGGGACGTGTGCCCGTAGGGAGATGGGCCTGGCCCAGGGCCCGCGGCGAGAGAGCAGGGCAACGCCGGGCCAAAGCCAAGCCCCAGGGAAGAAGCTCACCCAGACGGGGCGGGAGACCTGGCCACGAGCTGCCAGGCATTAATTCCTTTCTGTGCTCGCAGGCGCAGGACCGACGGATGTCCTGCAGGAGGCCAAGGTCCACCTCATCGACCTCAACTCCTGCAACAGCAGCCGGTGGTACGCAGGGGCCCTCCACCCCCACAACCTGTGCGCTGGCTACCCCCAGGGCGGCATCGACACCTGCCAGGTAGGAGCCTGAGAGAAGGCAGCGCCCAGCGGCAGCGGCAGCCCCGGCACAGCCGCCCAGACACCCCCCGGTGCGGGCTTTGCCGGGCCAGTCGCCCTCCCACCACTGGGTCCCCGCCGCTGGCGGGGCTCACCTCCCCTTCCCCAGCTGCAGCTCCTTGCCCAGGGCCCCACTTGCCCCAGAGGCCCGGGACTCCGCCCAGAAAGCCCATCCAGCCCTCCTGGCAGACCCGAGGTCCAGCTCCCAGCCCTCGAACATCCCTCTTGCACCCGGCCAGCATCGCTGTGCAGAGAAGAGCGTGAGCCCTACCCCACGGGCCCACCACCCCCTCCCAGACAGCATCCTGTCGGCCCCAGCACCTGAGCAGGGCCTCTGTGCCACGGATACAGCTCGGGGGGGGGGCGGGCAGAGAGGAGGAGGCAGCCCAGGGGCAGGGACAGCGGCCACCTGACACCACCGTGACCCTCATTCCTCCACTGCAGGGTGACAGCGGTGGTCCTCTCGTCTGCAAAGACAACAGTGCTGAGTATTTCTGGCTTGTTGGGGTGACCACCTGGGGGACAGGCTGTGGGAGAGCAAGACGGCCTGGAATCTACACCTCCATTCAGCACTTTTACAACTGGATCCTAGAACAGATGGGGCTGCCCCCAGAAGGACCAGCTGCTCCAACACCACGGCCGGCCTTCCCCTCAACCCCCTTGCAGACGCCAAGGCCAACACCAACAGAATCAGGCGGGTTCAGCTCCCGCCCCCTTCTACTGCAGAACTTGGTGGAGTTCTTGGCCTGGTTGCAGAAGGTCCTGCAGAACCTGAGGGAAGGCCTGAGCAGCAGGATGGACAGGATCCAGTGCAGGCTGCAGTGCACCATGGCCATCTCCTGCAGGGGCTCTGCCTGCTGAGCCAATGGCACCCTCAGGGTCAAAGGCCTGCTTGGTCCTGCCCACGCGCCTCCGACTGCAGAAGAAGTTTGTCTTAGTTCTCGAATAAAGTTCCCAAGTTTCACAGCTCACCATGCTTCTCTTCTATTCCGTCTCCTGGGCAAGGCAAGGATTCCATGCCCAGCACCTGCAAAATGAGCCCCATTAGCCCCCCCAGGAGACCCCAGATCCCCCACAAAATCCCCACAAGGACCCCAGTAACCCCCCTCTGGACCCTTCTTGCACCCCATTACTGTCCCCCAGGACCCCAATATCTCCCCCAGAAACTGCTCCCAGGAGCCCATTTGACACCCCCCGACCACACCCCCCGACACTAATAACCCCCTCAACTCCACCATGACCCCAATAACCCCCCCCCAGGCACCAAAATCCTCCCCTAGACCCCAACGTCTCCCTCAAGACACCCCCAGGACCCCAGTACCTCCCCCAGAACCCCCTCCAGGACGTCCCCAATCCCCCACCTCGACACCAATATCTCCCTCAAGACCCCCCCCCCCGCGAGGACCCCAGTAACCCTCCCAAACCCCTCCAGCCTTCTCCTGCCAAGGTGGCACCATCCCCAGCAGGCCCAGCACTAGTGGTGGTGGCTCCGGCCTAGCAGTGGGTGAGCGCAGGGGCTGGGCCCGATTTCCCTGCGGGGGGGGGGCGGGGGGCAGGATCGCAGGGGAAGGAGAGAGCTTCGGTCTAATCCCCCAAACTTTTTCAAAAAAAAGCTTTGTTGTCACAGTTTGGGCTGTTCAGACGTTCTGATGTGTGACTGCGCTTGCCCTTTTACCTTGAACTCGGTGGGTTTTGGTGTCTGTGAGGGTCCGTTGTGTCTGGGGGTTTATCTCTCAGGTTACCCCAGGGAAAGGGAATTTTAGCCCTTTACTTCAAGTCTGAAAGAAGTGACCCATTTCATCTTTTCTGCCCTCTGTGGTGATTTGGGTGGGTTCAGTCTGATGAAACACCTCAGAGTGGTGCTTCAGAGGGTGCCGGTCACCAGAGCCGAGAGGTGCTGATCAGAAACTGGCACTAAGCCCGAGGGCGAGAGCTGGCCCAGGCGGGCTCTTGCCTTCTGGCTGTGGGACAGTTTTTCCCATCTCGGAGGTGCTGGGAGAGCTGGCGGGGGGTGGTGTGAGCAGGGGGGTGTGCTGGAGCCCAGCCCCTCTGCAGAGCCCTGCTGCTCCTCTGCCTTTCTGGACAAAGGTCAGTGTCTGTGCAGAGCTTCTAATTCGCACCTTTGCCAAAAGACAAATCCTGGTTTTTTCAGGGTGAACGACCTGCTCTGCTTTCAGAAAAGAATCTCTTGACCTCTGCAGGCAGAGCAGAAGTCTCACACAATTAAGGTCTAAGAAGAAATTGAAAAACAATTAAAGGACAAGCGTCCGTGTGCTGGGAGTCTGGGAGTGCTTCTGGTTGGGAAGTCCGGCAGCAGCCCTTGCTCTGAGGCTGCAAACAGCCGGCAGAGCTCCAGCCATGGGGTCACTGCTTCAGCCTCCCCTGGCAGCCGCTCCTTCATCTGCACCTCTCCCCCCTGCACCAGCTCTGCATAAAAGAGTCGCTTTTCTCTGCTCGTGGCTGTGGATTGCTCTAAACGTGATGTAACTGGTTGCCACCTGTTTCTTTGCAAGCTTGTCCCGCCCGATGTGCTGTCAGGCACAGATCATCACCTCGATCCTAGGTGAGTGTTGGGGCTTCTCCTGGGGTCTCCTGTGCATCAATTGCGTTTTTGCATCCTTGGTCTGGGCACAGTGTAGTGACAGGTATTAAAATCATTATTTTTTTTAACATGAATCACCACCATTTTCTTTACAATCCTTCGCCTTTTTTTAAATTGATTCATGTTTGGGTTTCAAAACGTTCTAGGTTTTGTTGTACAGGATTTGTATGTACTGTTTTCTTTATTTTAACTATCATTATTGGGTGTACCTTTTTTCCTTTGGCCAATTCAGGATCCATTGTTATTGCCGAGATTTGTGTCTCTTGAATGACTGAATGAATCTATCTAATAAAACATGGAATCATACATGGTATGTGTAAGTGTCCATTGGCACTTACTTTCTCCCACATCAACTCCTCCTTTCTGAGTTCTGTTCAAGCAAAATTAACCTTTGTTGGGGAACTGAACTGGCCCTGTTTCACCATGTTCCCAAGTAGCATTACTAACATCACTGTAGTTACTTACAATTTGTGACGGGGAAAGCAGTACAGAGACCCACGGCCAGCTTGATAATCCTAAAGGTCCCCCACAAACCCAGCGATGACTTGAGTTGAAGGTTTTACTTATAGTTTTTGCTAATAGAACAAATTAATTATCTTCAAAGGGGTCATATAGGCTGGTAATATTTTGACCCTTTTTAGCTATTATGAAGTCACTAACATATATAGTGAGGAGAAAAAGCCAGCTACTATAGTGAGGTCCGGTATGGCACATTTTTCTGTTTTCCCCTGGACCCATTGGGCTGCTGCCAACAGTCAGGTTCATATCTTCTTAACAGCAAAAATGGAGGCCAATCTGGTCTTGCCCTCACTTGGACTTATCCTCAGTTTTTCTCCCACTCTCTTCTTTTTCTTAACTCTATAAACTGACATTTCTATGTGAAACAGTACAAAACCAAAACCCATAAATATTATAACTTTTTAACATACATACATACACATAGGGATCACGTAGACGATTCAGGATCTCACTACTATTGATGTTACTCAGTCTGTTTCAATAAGTCCAGTCTTATTTTAACTTTGTCGTATTCGAAGCTTCAGATCTCCAGGTGTTGACTCGATCTTCAAATTGGATTCACTGTGCCTGCTGCTTCGCGTGTGGGTTTGACAAGGCTGCCCTCTGCTGAGAACAGCCCCGAGATGGGATCACAGCAACCAGATTACAAACCGGAGAAGCAAGAGCAAAATCTGTGTGTGTGACGTGTTGGCTACAGAATGCTGGGCAGAGCTGGGGATTCCAGGGTTTTATTCGGTCACTGCGTCGAGGCACCTCAGATCTTGGCCCAGCAGACGCTTGGGCGGCTGCTGTGGTTTGTTTTGTTTGGTTGTGGTTTCAGCAGGCTGGTCCCTCCCAACAAAAATGAAGAATGAACATTAACAGGAGAGAGTTCCTGAGCCAATTATGAAACGCCAAGTGTAATTTCCTGCATTTTGCGCCGTTTAATGTTTATTTCTGATATTTCCAGTAACGGAACAGAAAGCCCAGCCGCTACACTAAAGAGTCACCGTTAAAATATTTCACGAGACGTATGCACTGCTCAGCTAAATGAAAAGGCTCCAAACTTGTGTTGTATTATATTCAAACACCACCTCCAACTGAAACCACTCAAAAAACCAGAAACCCAAGCATGTGAGCACTGTCCCCTCCAGCCCTGCTGAGTCGGGAGTCCTCCTGCACAGCACGGCATTTTGCCTGGAAACCAGAGATCCTCACCCAAAGCCGCAGGGCAATTCCTAGAAGGTGCCAAACCTGGTGAGGCTGGGGACTCCACCCTGACACTTGATACTGACTGCTTCAGTCCACCTCCCCCAAAATGCCTGTGCAACGCGCTTGGGCTTTACGAGCTGGTGTGCGGGAAGGGCGACGCTGCTGGGCTCTGCTGGGCTGAGGTGGCTGCACACCCCTGCGTGCCTGCGCGGCTGGAACCAGGTGGGCTCTGCCGCGGCCAGACGTGTGCTGCTGCCTGTAGCCGTTCTGTTCTGCGGTGTACGAGTTTTGGGGAGGACCTGGTGGCAGAGGGCTGCGGAGAGCAGGGGGGCGGTGAACTCCCCCCAGAGGCTGTGGTGCCACGCTGGGTTTTTCCTGCTGGCCGCCGGCAGGCAGTGCTGGGGGCCGGGCGCTGCTGCCTGCCACGGGGCCTGCGCTCCCCCGCCCTGCAAGCAGGGCATTCAGTGGGGTCTGTCGGGGGTGTCCGATCCCAGATTCTGCCTCCCCTCCTGCTTGGAAACGGCCATGCTGTCCGCCCCGCCCCTAGAGACCACCGCACCCAGCCCCTGGAACCAGTGACACTGTGACGTCAGCCTCGTTGCCAAGGGCACCGCGGGCACCGCGGGCACCGCGAGCCCTGCAGGCACTCTGTCGGCTGCTGCACTGGTGGTGACAAGCCCTCAGTTCTGGCAGCTGGCACATGCCACTGGCAGCGATGATTCTCCTCCGTCTCCTCGTCCTGCTGGCCCTGTGCTGGCCTGCGACCAGCGCCTGGGACAGCTGTGGGTAAGTGGCCGAGGCTCTGGGAGGGAGCTTGGGCACCCTGATGGGTTTCCCTGGAGGGTGTCCACTGGTCCCCTGTGGTCACGCCACGGCTTCCCCAGCCCCTCGCGGGAGCCTTGGCTCCTTGCAGCACCCGGGCTGCTGGCACAGCTGGCCTTTGGGACTCCAGCAGAAAAGGGGGTGGCTGCCCGCCATTCCCACGGGGCTCCCTGGCCTTGCTGTCCATGCAGCGCCCCGTGGGGAGGGCAGAGGGCTGACCTTCAGCCGGGAGAGCCGTGAGCCGTCGAGCAGGACGGTGACGAGTTTCTGGTTGCAGAGGGACCTGCGGGCTCCGGCCCACGGCTGCTGCTGACGACACCTCGCACGAGGTGGGGGGCAGAGACGCCCAGGCAGGGGGCTGGCCCTGGATCGTGAGCATCCAGGATACCCGGAGAGGAGGCACGGGCCACGTGTGTGGAGGGTCCCTCATCAGCACACAGTGGGTCCTGGCAGCAGCCCACTGCTTCACCGAGGCCAGGTAAGGAGGGCCAGGAACAGGGATAACCCCCGGCACTCGCGGGTGCCCCGTCCGCAGCACCACGGGCTACTCCCGTCCCCTTTCCTTGCGGTACGCCCAGTGCCTGGGCACTGCAGAGCCCGGCTGAGAGGCGGCTCAGGAGAGTGCTGGGCTCCTGCCACAGCCTCCCACAGCCTCCCCATGCCTGCAGCCCAAGACACGCAGCGGCAGTCTGAGCCTCCGTAGCGCTGCTTTCCTCTCGCGCACGTGAAGCAGAGGGCAGGGAACTGCTGGGCTGCTGCAGCACGTGGCTGGGCTCCCTCTGAGCCCTCTCCCCATCTGCCTTCCAGGCACATCACCAGGTGGCGCGTGGTGGTCGGGGCCACCAGCTTGACTCAGCCCGGCCCGGAGGCTCAGGTGCGCTCTGTTAAGCAGTTGCTGGTTCACGAAGAGTATAACAAGATCTCGCAGAGCAACGACATTGCTCTGCTGCAGTTGGACGAGCCCGTGCGGTGCAGCAACTCCATACAGCTCGCCTGCGTGCCTGACGCCTCGCTGAAAGTGTCGGAGCTGACGACCTGCTATGTCAGTGGCTGGGGGACCACGACGGCGAAAGGTGAGTTCCCAAAGAGCGCTCGCGTCCCGAGTGCGAGCTCGGCACACGGGGGAGGCGGGCTGGGCTTCCTGACAGCGGAGGCAAGAGCCAGAGCCCGCCTGCGGGGACGTGTGCCCGTAGGGAGATGGGCCTGGCCCAGGGCCCGCGGCGAGAGAGCAGGGCAACGCCGGGCCAAAGCCAAGCCCCAGGGAAGAAGCTCACCCAGACGGGGCGGGAGACCTGGCCACGAGCTGCCAGGCATTAATTCCTTTCTGTGCTCGCAGGCGCAGGACCGACGGATGTCCTGCAGGAGGCCAAGGTCCACCTCATCGACCTCAACTCCTGCAACAGCAGCCGGTGGTACGCAGGGGCCCTCCACCCCCACAACCTGTGCGCTGGCTACCCCCAGGGCGGCATCGACACCTGCCAGGTAGGAGCCTGAGAGAAGGCAGCGCCCAGCGGCAGCGGCAGCCCCGGCACAGCCGCCCAGACACCCCCCGGTGCGGGCTTTGCCGGGCCAGTCGCCCTCCCACCACTGGGTCCCCGCCGCTGGCGGGGCTCACCTCCCCTTCCCCAGCTGCAGCTCCTTGCCCAGGGCCCCACTTGCCCCAGAGGCCCGGGACTCCGCCCAGAAAGCCCATCCAGCCCTCCTGGCAGACCCGAGGTCCAGCTCCCAGCCCTCGAACATCCCTCTTGCACCCGGCCAGCATCGCTGTGCAGAGAAGAGCGTGAGCCCTACCCCACGGGCCCACCACCCCCTCCCAGACAGCGTCCTGTCGGCCCCAGCACCTGAGCAGGGCCTCTGTGCCACGGATACAGCTCGGGGGGGGGGCGGGCAGAGAGGAGGAGGCAGCCCAGGGGCAGGGACAGCGGCCACCTGACACCACCGTGACCCTCATTCCTCCACTGCAGGGTGACAGCGGTGGTCCTCTCGTCTGCAAAGACAACAGTGCTGAGTATTTCTGGCTTGTTGGGGTGACCACCTGGGGGACAGGCTGTGGGAGAGCAAGACGGCCTGGAATCTACACCTCCATTCAGCACTTTTACAACTGGATCCTAGAACAGATGGGGCTGCCCCCAGAAGGACCAGCTGCTCCAACACCACGGCCGGCCTTCCCCTCAACCCCCTTGCAGACGCCAAGGCCAACACCAACAGAATCAGGCGGGTTCAGCTCCCGCCCCCTTCTACTGCAGAACTTGGTGGAGTTCTTGGCCTGGTTGCAGAAGGTCCTGCAGAACCTGAGGGAAGGCCTGAGCAGCAGGATGGACAGGATCCAGTGCAGGCTGCAGTGCACCATGGCCATCTCCTGCAGGGGCTCTGCCTGCTGAGCCAATGGCACCCTCAGGGTCAAAGGCCTGCTTGGTCCTGCCCACGCGCCTCCGACTGCAGAAGAAGTTTGTCTTAGTTCTCGAATAAAGTTCCCAAGTTTCACAGCTCACCATGCTTCTCTTCTATTCCGTCTCCTGGGCAAGGCAAGGATTCCATGCCCAGCACCTGCAAAATGAGCCCCATTAGCCCCCCCAGGAGACCCCAGATCCCCCACAAAATCCCCACAAGGACCCCAGTAACCCCCCTCTGGACCCTTCTTGCACCCCATTACTGTCCCCCAGGACCCCAATATCTCCCCCAGAAACTGCTCCCAGGAGCCCATTTGACACCCCCCGACCACACCCCCCAACACTAATAACCCCCTCAACTCCACCATGACCCCAATAACCCCCCCCCAGGCACCAAAATCCTCCCCTAGACCCCAACGTCTCCCTCAAGACACCCCCAGGACCCCAGTACCTCCCCCAGAACCCCCTCCAGGACGTCCCCAATCCCCCACCTCGACACCAATATCTCCCTCAAGACCCCCCCCCCCGCGAGGACCCCAGTAACCCTCCCAAACCCCTCCAGCCTTCTCCTGCCAAGGTGGCACCATCCCCAGCAGGCCCAGCACTAGTGGTGGTGGCTCCGGCCTAGCAGTGGGTGAGCGCAGGGGCTGGGCCCGATTTCCCTGCGGGGGGGGGGCGGGGGGCAGGATCGCAGGGGAAGGAGAGAGCTTCGGTCTAATCCCCCAAACTTTTTCAAAAAAAAGCTTTGTTGTCACAGTTTGGGCTGTTCAGACGTTCTGATGTGTGACTGCGCTTGCCCTTTTACCTTGAACTCGGTGGGTTTTGGTGTCTGTGAGGGTCCGTTGTGTCTGGGGGTTTATCTCTCAGGTTACCCCAGGGAAAGGGAATTTTAGCCCTTTACTTCAAGTCTGAAAGAAGTGACCCATTTCATCTTTTCTGCCCTCTGTGGTGATTTGGGTGGGTTCAGTCTGATGAAACACCTCAGAGTGGTGCTTCAGAGGGTGCCGGTCACCAGAGCCGAGAGGTGCTGATCAGAAACTGGCACTAAGCCCGAGGGCGAGAGCTGGCCCAGGCGGGCTCTTGCCTTCTGGCTGTGGGACAGTTTTTCCCATCTCGGAGGTGCTGGGAGAGCTGGCGGGGGGTGGTGTGAGCAGGGGGGTGTGCTGGAGCCCAGCCCCTCTGCAGAGCCCTGCTGCTCCTCTGCCTTTCTGGACAAAGGTCAGTGTCTGTGCAGAGCTTCTAATTCGCACCTTTGCCAAAAGACAAATCCTGGTTTTTTCAGGGTGAACGACCTGCTCTGCTTTCAGAAAAGAATCTCTTGACCTCTGCAGGCAGAGCAGAAGTCTCACACAATTAAGGTCTAAGAAGAAATTGAAAAACAATTAAAGGACAAGCGTCCGTGTGCTGGGAGTCTGGGAGTGCTTCTGGTTGGGAAGTCCGGCAGCAGCCCTTGCTCTGAGGCTGCAAACAGCCGGCAGAGCTCCAGCCATGGGGTCACTGCTTCAGCCTCCCCTGGCAGCCGCTCCTTCATCTGCACCTCTCCCCCCTGCACCAGCTCTGCATAAAAGAGTCGCTTTTCTCTGCTCGTGGCTGTGGATTGCTCTAAACGTGATGTAACTGGTTGCCACCTGTTTCTTTGCAAGCTTGTCCCGCCCGATGTGCTGTCAGGCACAGATCATCACCTCGATCCTAGGTGAGTGTTGGGGCTTCTCCTGGGGTCTCCTGTGCATCAATTGCGTTTTTGCATCCTTGGTCTGGGCACAGTGTAGTGACAGGTATTAAAATCATTATTTTTTTTAACATGAATCACCACCATTTTCTTTACAATCCTTCGCCTTTTTTTAAATTGATTCATGTTTGGGTTTCAAAACGTTCTAGGTTTTGTTGTACAGGATTTGTATGTACTGTTTTCTTTATTTTAACTATCATTATTGGGTGTACCTTTTTTCCTTTGGCCAATTCAGGATCCATTGTTATTGCCGAGATTTGTGTCTCTTGAATGACTGAATGAATCTATCTAATAAAACATGGAATCATACATGGTATGTGTAAGTGTCCATTGGCACTTACTTTCTCCCACATCAACTCCTCCTTTCTGAGTTCTGTTCAAGCAAAATTAACCTTTGTTGGGGAACTGAACTGGCCCTGTTTCACCATGTTCCCAAGTAGCATTACTAACATCACTGTAGTTACTTACAATTTGTGACGGGGAAAGCAGTACAGAGACCCACGGCCAGCTTGATAATCCTAAAGGTCCCCCACAAACCCAGCGATGACTTGAGTTGAAGGTTTTACTTATAGTTTTTGCTAATAGAACAAATTAATTATCTTCAAAAGGGTCATATAGGCTGGTAATATTTTGACCCTTTTTAGCTATTATGAAGTCACTAACATATATAGTGAGGAGAAAAAGCCAGCTACTATAGTGAGGTCCGGTATGGCACATTTTTCTGTTTTCCCCTGGACCCATTGGGCTGCTGCCAACAGTCAGGTTCATATCTTCTTAACAGCAAAAATGGAGGCCAATCTGGTCTTGCCCTCACTTGGACTTATCCTCAGTTTTTCTCCCACTCTCTTCTTTTTCTTAACTCTATAAACTGACATTTCTATGTGAAACAGTACAAAACCAAAACCCATAAATATTATAACTTTTTAACATACATACATACACATAGGGATCACGTAGACGATTCAGGATCTCACTACTATTGATGTTACTCAGTCTGTTTCAATAAGTCCAGTCTTATTTTAACTTTGTCGTATTCGAAGCTTCAGATCTCCAGGTGTTGACTCGATCTTCCAATTGGATTCACTGTGCCTGCTGCTTCGCGTGTGGGTTTGACAAGGCTGCCCTCTGCTGAGAACAGCCCCGAGATGGGATCACAGCAACCAGATTACAAACCGGAGAAGCAAGAGCAAAATCTGTGTGTGTGACGTGTTGGCTACAGAATGCTGGGCAGAGCTGGGGATTCCAGGGTTTTATTCGGTCACTGCGTCGAGGCACCTCAGATCTTGGCCCAGCAGACGCTTGGGCGGCTGCTGTGGTTTGTTTTGTTTGGTTGTGGTTTCAGCAGGCTGGTCCCTCCCAACAAAAATGAAGAATGAACATTAACAGGAGAGAGTTCCTGAGCCAATTATGAAACGCCAAGTGTAATTTCCTGCATTTTGCGCCGTTTAATGTTTATTTCTGATATTTCCAGTAACGGAACAGAAAGCCCAGCAGCTACACTAAAGAGTCACCGTTAAAATATTTCACGAGACGTATGCACTGCTCAGCTAAATGAAAAGGCTCCAAACTTGTGTTGTATTATATTCAAACACCACCTCCAACTGAAACCACTCAAAAAACCAGAAACCCAAGCATGTGAGCACTGTCCCCTCCAGCCCTGCTGAGTCGGGAGTCCTCCTGCACAGCACGGCATTTTGCCTGGAAACCAGAGATCCTCACCCAAAGCCGCAGGGCAATTCCTAGAAGGTGCCAAACCTGGTGAGGCTGGGGACTCCACCCTGACACTTGATACTGACTGCTTCAGTCCACCTCCCCCAAAATGCCTGTGCAACGCGCTTGGGCTTTATGAGCTGGTGTGCGGGAAGGGCGACGCTGCTGGGCTCTGCTGGGCTGAGGTGGCTGCACACCCCTGCGTGCCTGCGCGGCTGGAACCAGGTGGGCTCTGCCGCGGCCAGACGTGTGCTGCTGCCTGTAGCCGTTCTGTTCTGCGGTGTACGAGTTTTGGGGAGGACCTGGTGGCAGAGGGCTGCGGAGAGCAGGGGGGCGGTGAACTCCCCCCAGAGGCTGTGGTGCCACGCTGGGTTTTTCCTGCTGGCCGCCGGCAGGCAGTGCTGGGGGCCGGGCGCTGCTGCCTGCCACGGGGCCTGCGCTCCCCCGCCCTGCAAGCAGGGCATTCAGTGGGGTCTGTCGGGGGTGTCCGATCCCAGATTCTGCCTCCCCTCCTGCTTGGAAACGGCCATGCTGTCCGCCCCGCCCCTAGAGACCACCGGACCCAGCCCCTGGAACCAGTGACACTGTGACGTCAGCCTCGTTGCCAAGGGCACCGCGGGCACCGCGGGCACCGCGAGCCCTGCAGGCACTCTGTCGGCTGCTGCACTGGTGGTGACAAGCCCTCAGTTCTGGCAGCTGGCACATGCCACTGGCAGCGATGATTCTCCTCCGTCTCCTCGTCCTGCTGGCCCTGTGCTGGCCTGCGACCAGCGCCTGGGACAGCTGTGGGTAAGTGGCCGAGGCTCTGGGAGGGAGCTTGGGCACCCTGATGGGTTTCCCTGGAGGGTGTCCACTGGTCCCCTGTGGTCACGCCACGGCTTCCCCAGCCCCTCGCGGGAGCCTTGGCTCCTTGCAGCACCCGGGCTGCTGGCACAGCTGGCCTGCGGGACTCCAGCAGAAAAGGGGGTGGCTGCCCGCCCTCCCCACGGGGCTCCCTGGCCTTGCTGTCCATGCAGCGCCCCGTGGGGAGGGCAGAGGGCTGACCTTCAGCCGGGAGAGCCGTGAGCCGTCGAGCAGGACGGTGACGAGTTTCTGGTTGCAGAGGGACCTGCGGGCTCCGGCCCACGGCTGCTGCTGACGACACCTCGCACGAGGTGGGGGGCAGAGACGCCCAGGCAGGGGGCTGGCCCTGGATCGTGAGCATCCAGGATACCCGGAGAGGAGGCACGGGCCACGTGTGTGGAGGGTCCCTCATCAGCACACAGTGGGTCCTGGCAGCAGCCCACTGCTTCACCGAGGCCAGGTAAGGAGGGCCAGGAACGGGGATATCCCCCGGCACTCGCGGGTGCCCCGTCCGCAGCACCACGGGCTACTCCCGTCCCCTTTCCTTGCGGTACGCCCAGTGCCTGGGCACTGCAGAGCCCGGCTGAGAGGCGGCTCAGGAGAGTGCTGCGCTCCTGCCACAGCCTCCCACAGCCTCCCCATGCCTGCAGCCCAAGACACGCAGCGGCAGTCTGAGCCTCCGTAGCGCTGCTTTCCTCTCGCGCACGTGAAGCAGAGGGCAGGGAACTGCTGGGCTGCTGCAGCACGTGGCTGGGCTCCCTCTGAGCCCTCTCCCCATCTGCCTTCCAGGCACATCACCAGGTGGCGCGTGGTGGTCGGGGCCACCAGCTTGACTCAGCCCGGCCCGGAGGCTCAGGTGCGCTCTGTTAAGCAGTTGCTGGTTCACGAAGAGTATAACAAGATCTCGCAGAGCAACGACATTGCTCTGCTGCAGTTGGACGAGCCCGTGCGGTGCAGCAACTCCATACAGCTCGCCTGCGTGCCTGACGCCTCGCTGAAAGTGTCGGAGCTGACGACCTGCTATGTCAGTGGCTGGGGGACCACGACGGCGAAAGGTGAGTTCCCAAAGAGCGCTCGCGTCCCGAGTGCGAGCTCGGCACACGGGGGAGGCGGGCTGGGCTTCCTGACAGCGGAGGCGAGAGCCAGAGCCCGCCTGCGGGGACGTGTGCCCGTAGGGAGATGGGCCTGGCCCAGGGCCCGCGGCGAGAGAGCAGGGCAACGCCGGGCCAAAGCCAAGCCCCAGGGAAGAAGCTCACCCAGACGGGGCGGGAGACCTGGCCACGAGCTGCCAGGCATTAATTCCTTTCTGTGCTCGCAGGCGCAGGACCGACGGATGTCCTGCAGGAGGCCAAGGTCCACCTCATCGACCTCAACTCCTGCAACAGCAGCCGGTGGTACGCAGGGGCCCTCCACCCCCACAACCTGTGCGCTGGCTACCCCCAGGGCGGCATCGACACCTGCCAGGTAGGAGCCTGAGAGAAGGCAGCGCCCAGCGGCAGCGGCAGCCCCGGCACAGCCGCCCAGACACCCCCCGGCGCGGGCTTTGCCGGGCCAGTCGCCCTCCCACCACTGGGTCCCCGCCGCTGGCGGGGCTCACCTCCCCTTCCCCAGCTGCAGCTCCTTGCCCAGGGCCCCACTTGCCCCAGAGGCCCGGGACTCCGCCCAGAAAGCCCACCCAGCCCTCCTGGCAGACCCGAGGTCCAGCTCCCAGCCCTCGAACATCCCTCTTGCACCCGGCCAGCATCGCTGTGCAGAGAAGAGCGTGAGCCCTACCCCACGGGCCCACCACCCCCTCCCAGACAGCGTCCTGTCGGCCCCAGCACCTGAGCAGGGCCTCTGTGCCACGGATACAGCTCGGGGGGGGGGCGGGCAGAGAGGAGGAGGCAGCCCAGGGGCAGGGACAGCGGCCACCTGACACCACCGTGACCCTCATTCCTCCACTGCAGGGTGACAGCGGTGGTCCTCTCGTCTGCAAAGACAACAGTGCTGAGTATTTCTGGCTTGTTGGGGTGACCACCTGGGGGACAGGCTGTGGGAGAGCAAGACGGCCTGGAATCTACACCTCCATTCAGCACTTTTACAACTGGATCCTAGAACAGATGGGGCTGCCCCCAGAAGGACCAGCTGCTCCAACACCACGGCCGGCCTTCCCGTCAACCCCCTTGCAGACGCCAAGGCCAACACCAACAGAATCAGGCGGGTTCAGCTCCCGCCCCCTTCTACTGCAGAACTTGGTGGAGTTCTTGGCCTGGTTGCAGAAGGTCCTGCAGAACCTGAGGGAAGGCCTGAGCAGCAGGATGGACAGGATCCAGTGCAGGCTGCAGTGCACCATGGCCATCTCCTGCAGGGGCTCTGCCTGCTGAGCCAATGGCACCCTCAGGGTCAAAGGCCTGCTTGGTCCTGCCCACGCGCCTCCGACTGCAGAAGAAGTTTGTCTTAGTTCTCGAATAAAGTTCCCAAGTTTCACAGCTCACCATGCTTCTCTTCTATTCCGTCTCCTGGGCAAGGCAAGGATTCCATGCCCAGCACCTGCAAAATGAGCCCCATTAGCCCCCCCAGGAGACCCCAGATCCCCCACAAAATCCCCACAAGGACCCCAGTAACCCCCCTCTGGACCCTTCTTGCACCCCATTACTGTCCCCCAGGACCCCAATATCTCCCCCAGAAACTGCTCCCAGGAGCCCATTTGACACCCCCCGACCACACCCCCCAACACTAATAACCCCCTCAACTCCACCATGACCCCAATAACCCCCCCCCAGGCACCAAAATCCTCCCCTAGACCCCAACGTCTCCCTCAAGACACCCCCAGGACCCCAGTACCTCCCCCAGAACCCCCTCCAGGACGTCCCCAATCCCCCACCTCGACACCAATATCTCCCTCAAGACCCCCCCCCCCCGCGAGGACCCCAGTAACCCTCCCAAACCCCTCCAGCCTTCTCCTGCCAAGGTGGCACCATCCCCAGCAGGCCCAGCACTAGTGGTGGTGGCTCCGGCCTAGCAGTGGGTGAGCGCAGGGGCTGGGCCCGATTTCCCTGCGGGGGGGGGGGCGGGGGGCAGGATCGCAGGGGAAGGAGAGAGCTTCGGTCTAATCCCCCAAACTTTTTCAAAAAAAAGCTTTGTTGTCACAGTTTGGGCTGTTCAGACGTTCTGATGTGTGACTGCGCTTGCCCTTTTACCTTGAACTCGGTGGGTTTTGGTGTCTGTGAGGGTCCGTTGTGTCTGGGGGTTTATCTCTCAGGTTACCCCAGGGAAAGGGAATTTTAGCCCTTTACTTCAAGTCTGAAAGAAGTGACCCATTTCATCTTTTCTGCCCTCTGTGGTGATTTGGGTGGGTTCAGTCTGATGAAACACCTCAGAGTGGTGCTTCAGAGGGTGCCGGTCACCAGAGCCGAGAGGTGCTGATCAGAAACTGGCACTAAGCCCGAGGGCGAGAGCTGGCCCAGGCGGGCTCTTGCCTTCTGGCTGTGGGACAGTTTTTCCCATCTCGGAGGTGCTGGGAGAGCTGGCGGGGGGTGGTGTGAGCAGGGGGGTGTGCTGGAGCCCAGCCCCTCTGCAGAGCCCTGCTGCTCCTCTGCCTTTCTGGACAAAGGTCAGTGTCTGTGCAGAGCTTCTAATTCGCACCTTTGCCAAAAGACAAATCCTGTTTTTTTCAGGGTGAACGACCTGCTCTGCTTTCAGAAAAGAATCTCTTGACCTCTGCAGGCAGAGCAGAAGTCTCACACAATTAAGGTCTAAGAAGAAATTGAAAAACAATTAAAGGACAAGCGTCCGTGTGCTGGGAGTCTGGGAGTGCTTCTGGTTGGGAAGTCCGGCAGCAGCCCTTGCTCTGAGGCTGCAAACAGCCGGCAGAGCTCCAGCCATGGGGTCACTGCTTCAGCCTCCCCTGGCAGCCGCTCCTTCATCTGCACCTCTCCCCCCTGCACCAGCTCTGCATAAAAGAGTCGCTTTTCTCTGCTCGTGGCTGTGGATTGCTCTAAACGTGATGTAACTGGTTGCCACCTGTTTCTTTGCAAGCTTGTCCCGCCCGATGTGCTGTCAGGCACAGATCATCACCTCGATCCTAGGTGAGTGTTGGGGCTTCTCCTGGGGTCTCCTGTGCATCAATTGCGTTTTTGCATCCTTGGTCTGGGCACAGTGTAGTGACAGGTATTAAAATCATTATTTTTTTTAACATGAATCACCACCATTTTCTTTACAATCCTTCGCCTTTTTTTAAATTGATTCATGTTTGGGTTTCAAAACGTTCTAGGTTTTGTTGTACAGGATTTGTATGTACTGTTTTCTTTATTTTAACTATCATTATTGGGTGTACCTTTTTTCCTTTGGCCAATTCAGGATCCATTGTTATTGCCGAGATTTGTGTCTCTTGAATGACTGAATGAATCTATCTAATAAAACATGGAATCATACATGGTATGTGTAAGTGTCCATTGGCACTTACTTTCTCCCACATCAACTCCTCCTTTCTGAGTTCTGTTCAAGCAAAATTAACCTTTGTTGGGGAACTGAACTGGCCCTGTTTCACCATGTTCCCAAGTAGCATTACTAACATCACTGTAGTTACTTACAATTTGTGACGGGGAAAGCAGTACAGAGACCCACGGCCAGCTTGATAATCCTAAAGGTCCCCCACAAACCCAGCGATGACTTGAGTTGAAGGTTTTACTTATAGTTTTTGCTAATAGAACAAATTAATTATCTTCAAAGGGGTCATATAGGCTGGTAATATTTTGACCCTTTTTAGCTATTATGAAGTCACTAACATATATAGTGAGGAGAAAAAGCCAGCTACTATAGTGAGGTCCGGTATGGCACATTTTTCTGTTTTCCCCTGGACCCATTGGGCTGCTGCCAACAGTCAGGTTCATATCTTCTTAACAGCAAAAATGGAGGCCAATCTGGTCTTGCCCTCACTTGGACTTATCCTCAGTTTTTCTCCCACTCTCTTCTTTTTCTTAACTCTATAAACTGACATTTCTATGTGAAACAGTACAAAACCAAAACCCATAAATATTATAACTTTTTAACATACATACATACACATAGGGATCACGTAGACGATTCAGGATCTCACTACTATTGATGTTACTCAGTCTGTTTCAATAAGTCCAGTCTTATTTTAACTTTGTCGTATTCGAAGCTTCAGATCTCCAGGTGTTGACTCGATCTTCCAATTGGATTCACTGTGCCTGCTGCTTCGCGTGTGGGTTTGACAAGGCTGCCCTCTGCTGAGAACAGCCCCGAGATGGGATCACAGCAACCAGATTACAAACCGGAGAAGCAAGAGCAAAATCTGTGTGTGTGACGTGTTGGCTACAGAATGCTGGGCAGAGCTGGGGATTCCAGGGTTTTATTCGGTCACTGCGTCGAGGCACCTCAGATCTTGGCCCAGCAGACGCTTGGGCGGCTGCTGTGGTTTGTTTTGTTTGGTTGTGGTTTCAGCAGGCTGGTCCCTCCCAACAAAAATGAAGAATGAACATTAACAGGAGAGAGTTCCTGAGCCAATTATGAAACGCCAAGTGTAATTTCCTGCATTTTGCGCTGTTTAATGTTTATTTCTGATATTTCCAGTAACGGAACAGAAAGCCCAGCCGCTACACTAAAGAGTCACCGTTAAAATATTTCACGAGACGTATGCACTGCTCAGCTAAATGAAAAGGCTCCAAACTTGTGTTGTATTATATTCAAACACCACCTCCAACTGAAACCACTCAAAAAACCAGAAACCCAAGCATGTGAGCACTGTCCCCTCCAGCCCTGCTGAGTCGGGAGTCCTCCTGCACAGCACGGCATTTTGCCTGGAAACCAGAGATCCTCACCCAAAGCCGCAGGGCAATTCCTAGAAGGTGCCAAACCTGGTGAGGCTGGGGACTCCACCCTGACACTTGATACTGACTGCTTCAGTCCACCTCCCCCAAAATGCCTGTGCAACGCGCTTGGGCTTTACGAGCTGGTGTGCGGGAAGGGCGACGCTGCTGGGCTCTGCTGGGCTGAGGTGGCTGCACACCCCTGCGTGCCTGCGCGGCTGGAACCAGGTGGGCTCTGCCGCGGCCAGACGTGTGCTGCTGCCTGTAGCCGTTCTGTTCTGCGGTGTACGAGTTTTGGGGAGGACCTGGTGGCAGAGGGCTGCGGAGAGCAGGGGGGCGGTGAACTCCCCCCAGAGGCTGTGGTGCCACGCTGGGTTTTTCCTGCTGGCCGCCGGCAGGCAGTGCTGGGGGCCGGGCGCTGCTGCCTGCCACGGGGCCTGCGCTCCCCCGCCCTGCAAGCAGGGCATTCAGTGGGGTCTGTCGGGGGTGTCCGATCCCAGATTCTGCCTCCCCTCCTGCTTGGAAACGGCCATGCTGTCCGCCCCGCCCCTAGAGACCACCGCACCCAGCCCCTGGAACCAGTGACACTGTGACGTCAGCCTCGTTGCCAAGGGCACCGCGGGCACCGCGGGCACCGCGAGCCCTGCAGGCACTCTGTCGGCTGCTGCACTGGTGGTGACAAGCCCTCAGTTCTGGCAGCTGGCACATGCCACTGGCAGCGATGATTCTCCTCCGTCTCCTCGTCCTGCTGGCCCTGTGCTGGCCTGCGACCAGCGCCTGGGACAGCTGTGGGTAAGTGGCCGAGGCTCTGGGAGGGAGCTTGGGCACCCTGATGGGTTTCCCTGGAGGGTGTCCACTGGTCCCCTGTGGTCACGCCACGGCTTCCCCAGCCCCTCGCGGGAGCCTTGGCTCCTTGCAGCACCCGGGCTGCTGGCACAGCTGGCCTGCGGGACTCCAGCAGAAAAGGGGGTGGCTGCCCGCCCTCCCCACGGGGCTCCCTGGCCTTGCTGTCCATGCAGCGCCCCGTGGGGAGGGCAGAGGGCTGACCTTCAGCCGGGAGAGCCGTGAGCCGTCGAGCAGGACGGTGACGAGTTTCTGGTTGCAGAGGGACCTGCGGGCTCCGGCCCACGGCTGCTGCTGACGACACCTCGCACGAGGTGGGGGGCAGAGACGCCCAGGCAGGGGGCTGGCCCTGGATCGTGAGCATCCAGGATACCCGGAGAGGAGGCACGGGCCACGTGTGTGGAGGGTCCCTCATCAGCACACAGTGGGTCCTGGCAGCAGCCCACTGCTTCACCGAGGCCAGGTAAGGAGGGCCAGGAACGGGGATATCCCCCGGCACTCGCGGGTGCCCCGTCCGCAGCACCACGGGCTACTCCCGTCCCCTTTCCTTGCGGTACGCCCAGTGCCTGGGCACTGCAGAGCCCGGCTGAGAGGCGGCTCAGGAGAGTGCTGGGCTCCTGCCACAGCCTCCCACAGCCTCCCCATGCCTGCAGCCCAAGACACGCAGCGGCAGTCTGAGCCTCCGTAGCGCTGCTTTCCTCTCGCGCACGTGAAGCAGAGGGCAGGGAACTGCTGGGCTGCTGCAGCACGTGGCTGGGCTCCCTCTGAGCCCTCTCCCCATCTGCCTTCCAGGCACATCACCAGGTGGCGCGTGGTGGTCGGGGCCACCAGCTTGACTCAGCCCGGCCCGGAGGCTCAGGTGCGCTCTGTTAAGCAGTTGCTGGTTCACGAAGAGTATAACAAGATCTCGCAGAGCAACGACATTGCTCTGCTGCAGTTGGACGAGCCCGTGCGGTGCAGCAACTCCATACAGCTCGCCTGCGTGCCTGACGCCTCGCTGAAAGTGTCGGAGCTGACGACCTGCTATGTCAGTGGCTGGGGGACCACGACGGCGAAAGGTGAGTTCCCAAAGAGCGCTCGCGTCCCGAGTGCGAGCTCGGCACACGGGGGAGGCGGGCTGGGCTTCCTGACAGCGGAGGCGAGAGCCAGAGCCCGCCTGCGGGGACGTGTGCCCGTAGGGAGATGGGCCTGGCCCAGGGCCCGCGGCGAGAGAGCAGGGCAACGCCGGGCCAAAGCCAAGCCCCAGGGAAGAAGCTCACCCAGACGGGGCGGGAGACCTGGCCACGAGCTGCCAGGCATTAATTCCTTTCTGTGCTCGCAGGCGCAGGACCGACGGATGTCCTGCAGGAGGCCAAGGTCCACCTCATCGACCTCAACTCCTGCAACAGCAGCCGGTGGTACGCAGGGGCCCTCCACCCCCACAACCTGTGCGCTGGCTACCCCCAGGGCGGCATCGACACCTGCCAGGTAGGAGCCTGAGAGAAGGCAGCGCCCAGCGGCAGCGGCAGCCCCGGCACAGCCGCCCAGACACCCCCCGGCGCGGGCTTTGCCGGGCCAGTCGCCCTCCCACCACTGGGTCCCCGCCGCTGGCGGGGCTCACCTCCCCTTCCCCAGCTGCAGCTCCTTGCCCAGGGCCCCACTTGCCCCAGAGGCCCGGGACTCCGCCCAGAAAGCCCACCCAGCCCTCCTGGCAGACCCGAGGTCCAGCTCCCAGCCCTCGAACATCCCTCTTGCACCCGGCCAGCATCGCTGTGCAGAGAAGAGCGTGAGCCCTACCCCACGGGCCCACCACCCCCTCCCAGACAGCGTCCTGTCGGCCCCAGCACCTGAGCAGGGCCTCTGTGCCACGGATACAGCTCGGGGGGGGGGGGGGGGGGGGGGGGCGGGCAGAGAGGAGGAGGCAGCCCAGGGGCAGGGACAGCGGCCACCTGACACCACCGTGACCCTCATTCCTCCACTGCAGGGTGACAGCGGTGGTCCTCTCGTCTGCAAAGACAACAGTGCTGAGTATTTCTGGCTTGTTGGGGTGACCACCTGGGGGACAGGCTGTGGGAGAGCAAGACGGCCTGGAATCTACACCTCCATTCAGCACTTTTACAACTGGATCCTAGAACAGATGGGGCTGCCCCCAGAAGGACCAGCTGCTCCAACACCACGGCCGGCCTTCCCCTCAACCCCCTTGCAGACGCCAAGGCCAACACCAACAGAATCAGGCGGGTTCAGCTCCCGCCCCCTTCTACTGCAGAACTTGGTGGAGTTCTTGGCCTGGTTGCAGAAGGTCCTGCAGAACCTGAGGGAAGGCCTGAGCAGCAGGATGGACAGGATCCAGTGCAGGCTGCAGTGCACCATGGCCATCTCCTGCAGGGGCTCTGCCTGCTGAGCCAATGGCACCCTCAGGGTCAAAGGCCTGCTTGGTCCTGCCCACGCGCCTCCGACTGCAGAAGAAGTTTGTCTTAGTTCTCGAATAAAGTTCCCAAGTTTCACAGCTCACCATGCTTCTCTTCTATTCCGTCTCCTGGGCAAGGCAAGGATTCCATGCCCAGCACCTGCAAAATGAGCCCCATTAGCCCCCCCAGGAGACCCCAGATCCCCCACAAAATCCCCACAAGGACCCCAGTAACCCCCCTCTGGACCCTTCTTGCACCCCATTACTGTCCCCCAGGACCCCAATATCTCCCCCAGAAACTGCTCCCAGGAGCCCATTTGACACCCCCCGACCACACCCCCCGACACTAATAACCCCCTCAACTCCACCATGACCCCAATAACCCCCCCCCAGGCACCAAAATCCTCCCCTAGACCCCAACGTCTCCCTCAAGACACCCCCAGGACCCCAGTACCTCCCCCAGAACCCCCTCCAGGACGTCCCCAATCCCCCACCTCGACACCAATATCTCCCTCAAGACCCCCCCCCCCCGCGAGGACCCCAGTAACCCTCCCAAACCCCTCCAGCCTTCTCCTGCCAAGGTGGCACCATCCCCAGCAGGCCCAGCACTAGTGGTGGTGGCTCCGGCCTAGCAGTGGGTGAGCGCAGGGGCTGGGCCCGATTTCCCTGCGGGGGGGGGGGGGGCGGGGGGCAGGATCGCAGGGGAAGGAGAGAGCTTCGGTCTAATCCCCCAAACTTTTTCAAAAAAAAGCTTTGTTGTCACAGTTTGGGCTGTTCAGACGTTCTGATGTGTGACTGCGCTTGCCCTTTTACCTTGAACTCGGTGGGTTTTGGTGTCTGTGAGGGTCCGTTGTGTCTGGGGGTTTATCTCTCAGGTTACCCCAGGGAAAGGGAATTTTAGCCCTTTACTTCAAGTCTGAAAGAAGTGACCCATTTCATCTTTTCTGCCCTCTGTGGTGATTTGGGTGGGTTCAGTCTGATGAAACACCTCAGAGTGGTGCTTCAGAGGGTGCCGGTCACCAGAGCCGAGAGGTGCTGATCAGAAACTGGCACTAAGCCCGAGGGCGAGAGCTGGCCCAGGCGGGCTCTTGCCTTCTGGCTGTGGGACAGTTTTTCCCATCTCGGAGGTGCTGGGAGAGCTGGCGGGGGGTGGTGTGAGCAGGGGGGTGTGCTGGAGCCCAGCCCCTCTGCAGAGCCCTGCTGCTCCTCTGCCTTTCTGGACAAAGGTCAGTGTCTGTGCAGAGCTTCTAATTCGCACCTTTGCCAAAAGACAAATCCTGGTTTTTTCAGGGTGAACGACCTGCTCTGCTTTCAGAAAAGAATCTCTTGACCTCTGCAGGCAGAGCAGAAGTCTCACACAATTAAGGTCTAAGAAGAAATTGAAAAACAATTAAAGGACAAGCGTCCGTGTGCTGGGAGTCTGGGAGTGCTTCTGGTTGGGAAGTCCGGCAGCAGCCCTTGCTCTGAGGCTGCAAACAGCCGGCAGAGCTCCAGCCATGGGGTCACTGCTTCAGCCTCCCCTGGCAGCCGCTCCTTCATCTGCACCTCTCCCCCCTGCACCAGCTCTGCATAAAAGAGTCGCTTTTCTCTGCTCGTGGCTGTGGATTGCTCTAAACGTGATGTAACTGGTTGCCACCTGTTTCTTTGCAAGCTTGTCCCGCCCGATGTGCTGTCAGGCACAGATCATCACCTCGATCCTAGGTGAGTGTTGGGGCTTCTCCTGGGGTCTCCTGTGCATCAATTGCGTTTTTGCATCCTTGGTCTGGGCACAGTGTAGTGACAGGTATTAAAATCATTATTTTTTTTAACATGAATCACCACCATTTTCTTTACAATCCTTCGCCTTTTTTTAAATTGATTCATGTTTGGGTTTCAAAACGTTCTAGGTTTTGTTGTACAGGATTTGTATGTACTGTTTTCTTTATTTTAACTATCATTATTGGGTGTACCTTTTTTCCTTTGGCCAATTCAGGATCCATTGTTATTGCCGAGATTTGTGTCTCTTGAATGACTGAATGAATCTATCTAATAAAACATGGAATCATACATGGTATGTGTAAGTGTCCATTGGCACTTACTTTCTCCCACATCAACTCCTCCTTTCTGAGTTCTGTTCAAGCAAAATTAACCTTTGTTGGGGAACTGAACTGGCCCTGTTTCACCATGTTCCCAAGTAGCATTACTAACATCACTGTAGTTACTTACAATTTGTGACGGGGAAAGCAGTACAGAGACCCACGGCCAGCTTGATAATCCTAAAGGTCCCCCACAAACCCAGCGATGACTTGAGTTGAAGGTTTTACTTATAGTTTTTGCTAATAGAACAAATTAATTATCTTCAAAGGGGTCATATAGGCTGGTAATATTTTGACCCTTTTTAGCTATTATGAAGTCACTAACATATATAGTGAGGAGAAAAAGCCAGCTACTATAGTGAGGTCCGGTATGGCACATTTTTCTGTTTTCCCCTGGACCCATTGGGCTGCTGCCAACAGTCAGGTTCATATCTTCTTAACAGCAAAAATGGAGGCCAATCTGGTCTTGCCCTCACTTGGACTTATCCTCAGTTTTTCTCCCACTCTCTTCTTTTTCTTAACTCTATAAACTGACATTTCTATGTGAAACAGTACAAAACCAAAACCCATAAATATTATAACTTTTTAACATACATACATACACATAGGGATCACGTAGACGATTCAGGATCTCACTACTATTGATGTTACTCAGTCTGTTTCAATAAGTCCAGTCTTATTTTAACTTTGTCGTATTCGAAGCTTCAGATCTCCAGGTGTTGACTCGATCTTCCAATTGGATTCACTGTGCCTGCTGCTTCGCGTGTGGGTTTGACAAGGCTGCCCTCTGCTGAGAACAGCCCCGAGATGGGATCACAGCAACCAGATTACAAACCGGAGAAGCAAGAGCAAAATCTGTGTGTGTGACGTGTTGGCTACAGAATGCTGGGCAGAGCTGGGGATTCCAGGGTTTTATTCGGTCACTGCGTCGAGGCACCTCAGATCTTGGCCCAGCAGACGCTTGGGCGGCTGCTGTGGTTTGTTTTGTTTGGTTGTGGTTTCAGCAGGCTGGTCCCTCCCAACAAAAATGAAGAATGAACATTAACAGGAGAGAGTTCCTGAGCCAATTATGAAACGCCAAGTGTAATTTCCTGCATTTTGCGCCGTTTAATGTTTATTTCTGATATTTCCAGTAACGGAACAGAAAGCCCAGCCGCTACACTAAAGAGTCACCGTTAAAATATTTCACGAGACGTATGCACTGCTCAGCTAAATGAAAAGGCTCCAAACTTGTGTTGTATTATATTCAAACACCACCTCCAACTGAAACCACTCAAAAAACCAGAAACCCAAGCATGTGAGCACTGTCCCCTCCAGCCCTGCTGAGTCGGGAGTCCTCCTGCACAGCACGGCATTTTGCCTGGAAACCAGAGATCCTCACCCAAAGCCGCAGGGCAATTCCTAGAAGGTGCCAAACCTGGTGAGGCTGGGGACTCCACCCTGACACTTGATACTGACTGCTTCAGTCCACCTCCCCCAAAATGCCTGTGCAACGCGCTTGGGCTTTACGAGCTGGTGTGCGGGAAGGGCGACGCTGCTGGGCTCTGCTGGGCTGAGGTGGCTGCACACCCCTGCGTGCCTGCGCGGCTGGAACCAGGTGGGCTCTGCCGCGGCCAGACGTGTGCTGCTGCCTGTAGCCGTTCTGTTCTGCGGTGTACGAGTTTTGGGGAGGACCTGGTGGCAGAGGGCTGCGGAGAGCAGGGGGGCGGTGAACTCCCCCCAGAGGCTGTGGTGCCACGCTGGGTTTTTCCTGCTGGCCGCCGGCAGGCAGTGCTGGGGGCTGGGCGCTGCTGCCTGCCACGGGGCCTGCGCTCCCCCGCCCTGCAAGCAGGGCATTCAGTGGGGTCTGTCGGGGGTGTCCGATCCCAGATTCTGCCTCCCCTCCTGCTTGGAAACGGCCATGCTGTCCGCCCCGCCCCTAGAGACCACCGCACCCAGCCCCTGGAACCAGTGACACTGTGACGTCAGCCTCGTTGCCAAGGGCACCGCGGGCACCGCGGGCACCGCGAGCCCTGCAGGCACTCTGTCGGCTGCTGCACTGGTGGTGACAAGTCCTCAGTTCTGGCAGCTGGCACATGCCACTGGCAGCGATGATTCTCCTCCGTCTCCTCGTCCTGCTGGCCCTGTGCTGGCCTGCGACCAGCGCCTGGGACAGCTGTGGGTAAGTGGCCGAGGCTCTGGGAGGGAGCTTGGGCACCCTGATGGGTTTCCCTGGAGGGTGTCCACTGGTCCCCTGTGGTCACGCCACGGCTTCCCCAGCCCCTCGCGGGAGCCTTGGCTCCTTGCAGCACCCGGGCTGCTGGCACAACTGGCCTGCGGGACTCCAGCAGAAAAGGGGGTGGCTGCCCGCCCTCCCCACGGGGCTCCCTGGCCTTGCTGTCCATGCAGCGCCCCGTGGGGAGGGCAGAGGGCTGACCTTCAGCCGGGAGAGCCGTGAGCCGTCGAGCAGGACGGTGACGAGTTTCTGGTTGCAGAGGGACCTGCGGGCTCCGGCCCACGGCTGCTGCTGACGACACCTCGCACGAGGTGGGGGGCAGAGACGCCCAGGCAGGGGGCTGGCCCTGGATCGTGAGCATCCAGGATACCCGGAGAGGAGGCACGGGCCACGTGTGTGGAGGGTCCCTCATCAGCACACAGTGGGTCCTGGCAGCAGCCCACTGCTTCACCGAGGCCAGGTAAGGAGGGCCAGGAACGGGGATAACCCCCGGCACTCGCGGGTGCCCCGTCCGCAGCACCACGGGCTACTCCCGTCCCCTTTCCTTGCGGTACGCCCAGTGCCTGGGCACTGCAGAGCCCAGCTGAGAGGCGGCTCAGGAGAGTGCTGGGCTCCTGCCACAGCCTCCCACAGCCTCCCCATGCCTGCAGCCCAAGACACGCAGCGGCAGTCTGAGCCTCCGTAGCGCTGCTTTCCTCTCGCGCACGTGAAGCAGAGGGCAGGGAACTGCTGGGCTGCTGCAGCACGTGGCTGGGCTCCCTCTGAGCCCTCTCCCCATCTGCCTTCCAGGCACATCACCAGGTGGCGCGTGGTGGTCGGGGCCACCAGCTTGACTCAGCCCGGCCCGGAGGCTCAGGTGCGCTCTGTTAAGCAGTTGCTGGTTCACGAAGAGTATAACAAGATCTCGCAGAGCAACGACATTGCTCTGCTGCAGTTGGACGAGCCCGTGCGGTGCAGCAACTCCATACAGCTCGCCTGCGTGCCTGACGCCTCGCTGAAAGTGTCGGAGCTGACGACCTGCTATGTCAGTGGCTGGGGGACCACGACGGCGAAAGGTGAGTTCCCAAAGAGCGCTCGCGTCCCGAGTGCGAGCTCGGCACACGGGGGAGGCGGGCTGGGCTTCCTGACAGCGGAGGCGAGAGCCAGAGCCCGCCTGCGGGGACGTGTGCCCGTAGGGAGATGGGCCTGGCCCAGGGCCCGCGGCGAGAGAGCAGGGCAACGCCGGGCCAAAGCCAAGCCCCAGGGAAGAAGCTCACCCAGACGGGGCGGGAGACCTGGCCACGAGCTGCCAGGCATTAATTCCTTTCTGTGCTCGCAGGCGCAGGACCGACGGATGTCCTGCAGGAGGCCAAGGTCCACCTCATCGACCTCAACTCCTGCAACAGCAGCCGGTGGTACGCAGGGGCCCTCCACCCCCACAACCTGTGCGCTGGCTACCCCCAGGGCGGCATCGACACCTGCCAGGTAGGAGCCTGAGAGAAGGCAGCGCCCAGCGGCAGCGGCAGCCCCGGCACAGCCGCCCAGACACCCCCCGGCGCGGGCTTTGCCGGGCCAGTCGCCCTCCCACCGCTGGGTCCCCGCCGCTGGCGGGGCTCACCTCCCCTTCCCCAGCTGCAGCTCCTTGCCCAGGGCCCCACTTGCCCCAGAGGCCCGGGACTCCGCCCAGAAAGCCCACCCAGCCCTCCTGGCAGACCCGAGGTCCAGCTCCCAGCCCTCGAACATCCCTCTTGCACCCGGCCAGCATCGCTGTGCAGAGAAGAGCGTGAGCCCTACCCCACGGGCCCACCACCCCCTCCCAGACAGCGTCCTGTCGGCCCCAGCACCTGAGCAGGGCCTCTGTGGCACGGATACAGCTTGGGGGGGGGGGGGGGCGGGCAGAGAGGAGGAGGCAGCCCAGGGGCAGGGACAGCGGCCACCTGACACCACCGTGACCCTCATTCCTCCACTGCAGGGTGACAGCGGTGGTCCTCTCGTCTGCAAAGACAACAGTGCTGAGTATTTCTGGCTTGTTGGGGTGACCACCTGGGGGACAGGCTGTGGGAGAGCAAGACGGCCTGGAATCTACACCTCCATTCAGCACTTTTACAACTGGATCCTAGAACAGATGGGGCTGCCCCCAGAAGGACCAGCTGCTCCAACACCACGGCCGGCCTTCCCGTCAACCCCCTTGCAGACGCCAAGGCCAACACCAACAGAATCAGGCGGGTTCAGCTCCCGCCCCCTTCTACTGCAGAACTTGGTGGAGTTCTTGGCCTGGTTGCAGAAGGTCCTGCAGAACCTGAGGGAAGGCCTGAGCAGCAGGATGGACAGGATCCAGTGCAGGCTGCAGTGCACCATGGCCATCTCCTGCAGGGGCTCTGCCTGCTGAGCCAATGGCACCCTCAGGGTCAAAGGCCTGCTTGGTCCTGCCCACGCGCCTCCGACTGCAGAAGAAGTTTGTCTTAGTTCTCGAATAAAGTTCCCAAGTTTCACAGCTCACCATGCTTCTCTTCTATTCCGTCTCCTGGGCAAGGCAAGGATTCCATGCCCAGCACCTGCAAAATGAGCCCCATTAGCCCCCCCAGGAGACCCCAGATCCCCCACAAAATCCCCACAAGGACCCCAGTAACCCCCCTCTGGACCCTTCTTGCACCCCATTACTGTCCCCCAGGACCCCAATATCTCCCCCAGAAACTGCTCCCAGGAGCCCATTTGACACCCCCCGACCACACCCCCCGACACTAATAACCCCCTCAACTCCGCCATGACCCCAATAACCCCCCCCCAGGCACCAAAATCCTCCCCTAGACCCCAACGTCTCCCTCAAGACACCCCCAGGACCCCAGTACCTCCCCCAGAACCCCCTCCAGGACGTCCCCAATCCCCCACCTCGACACCAATATCTCCCTCAAGACCCCCCCCCCCGCGAGGACCCCAGTAACCCTCCCAAACCCCTCCAGCCTTCTCCTGCCAAGGTGGCACCATCCCCAGCAGGCCCAGCACTAGTGGTGGTGGCTCCGGCCTAGCAGTGGGTGAGCGCAGGGGCTGGGCCCGATTTCCCTGCGGGGGGGGGGGGCGGGGGGCAGGATCGCAGGGGAAGGAGAGAGCTTCGGTCTAATCCCCCAAACTTTTTCAAAAAAAAGCTTTGTTGTCACAGTTTGGGCTGTTCAGACGTTCTGATGTGTGACTGCGCTTGCCCTTTTACCTTGAACTCGGTGGGTTTTGGTGTCTGTGAGGGTCCGTTGTGTCTGGGGGTTTATCTCTCAGGTTACCCCAGGGAAAGGGAATTTTAGCCCTTTACTTCAAGTCTGAAAGAAGTGACCCATTTCATCTTTTCTGCCCTCTGTGGTGATTTGGGTGGGTTCAGTCTGATGAAACACCTCAGAGTGGTGCTTCAGAGGGTGCCGGTCACCAGAGCCGAGAGGTGCTGATCAGAAACTGGCACTAAGCCCGAGGGCGAGAGCTGGCCCAGGCGGGCTCTTGCCTTCTGGCTGTGGGACAGTTTTTCCCATCTCGGAGGTGCTGGGAGAGCTGGCGGGGGGTGGTGTGAGCAGGGGGGTGTGCTGGAGCCCAGCCCCTCTGCAGAGCCCTGCTGCTCCTCTGCCTTTCTGGACAAAGGTCAGTGTCTGTGCAGAGCTTCTAATTCGCACCTTTGCCAAAAGACAAATCCTGGTTTTTTCAGGGTGAACGACCTGCTCTGCTTTCAGAAAAGAATCTCTTGACCTCTGCAGGCAGAGCAGAAGTCTCACACAATTAAGGTCTAAGAAGAAATTGAAAAACAATTAAAGGACAAGCGTCCGTGTGCTGGGAGTCTGGGAGTGCTTCTGGTTGGGAAGTCCGGCAGCAGCCCTTGCTCTGAGGCTGCAAACAGCCGGCAGAGCTCCAGCCATGGGGTCACTGCTTCAGCCTCCCCTGGCAGCCGCTCCTTCATCTGCACCTCTCCCCCCTGCACCAGCTCTGCATAAAAGAGTCGCTTTTCTCTGCTCGTGGCTGTGGATTGCTCTAAACGTGATGTAACTGGTTGCCACCTGTTTCTTTGCAAGCTTGTCCCGCCCGATGTGCTGTCAGGCACAGATCATCACCTCGATCCTAGGTGAGTGTTGGGGCTTCTCCTGGGGTCTCCTGTGCATCAATTGCGTTTTTTCATCCTTGGTCTGGGCACAGTGTAGTGACAGGTATTAAAATCATTATTTTTTTTAACATGAATCACCACCATTTTCTTTACAATCCTTCGCCTTTTTTTAAATTGATTCATGTTTGGGTTTCAAAACGTTCTAGGTTTTGTTGTACAGGATTTGTATGTACTGTTTTCTTTATTTTAACTATCATTATTGGGTGTACCTTTTTTCCTTTGGCCAATTCAGGATCCATTGTTATTGCCGAGATTTGTGTCTCTTGAATGACTGAATGAATCTATCTAATAAAACATGGAATCATACATGGTATGTGTAAGTGTCCATTGGCACTTACTTTCTCCCACATCAACTCCTCCTTTCTGAGTTCTGTTCAAGCAAAATTAACCTTTGTTGGGGAACTGAACTGGCCCTGTTTCACCATGTTCCCAAGTAGCATTACTAACATCACTGTAGTTACTTACAATTTGTGACGGGGAAAGCAGTACAGAGACCCACGGCCAGCTTGATAATCCTAAAGGTCCCCCACAAACCCAGCGATGACTTGAGTTGAAGGTTTTACTTATAGTTTTTGCTAATAGAACAAATTAATTATCTTCAAAGGGGTCATATAGGCTGGTAATATTTTGACCCTTTTTAGCTATTATGAAGTCACTAACATATATAGTGAGGAGAAAAAGCCAGCTACTATAGTGAGGTCCGGTATGGCACATTTTTCTGTTTTCCCCTGGACCCATTGGGCTGCTGCCAACAGTCAGGTTCATATCTTCTTAACAGCAAAAATGGAGGCCAATCTGGTCTTGCCCTCACTTGGACTTATCCTCAGTTTTTCTCCCACTCTCTTCTTTTTCTTAACTCTATAAACTGACATTTCTATGTGAAACAGTACAAAACCAAAACCCATAAATATTATAACTTTTTAACATACATACATACACATAGGGATCACGTAGACGATTCAGGATCTCACTACTATTGATGTTACTCAGTCTGTTTCAATAAGTCCAGTCTTATTTTAACTTTGTCGTATTCGAAGCTTCAGATCTCCAGGTGTTGACTCGATCTTCCAATTGGATTCACTGTGCCTGCTGCTTCGCGTGTGGGTTTGACAAGGCTGCCCTCTGCTGAGAACAGCCCCGAGATGGGATCACAGCAACCAGATTACAAACCGGAGAAGCAAGAGCAAAATCTGTGTGTGTGACGTGTTGGCTACAGAATGCTGGGCAGAGCTGGGGATTCCAGGGTTTTATTCGGTCACTGCGTCGAGGCACCTCAGATCTTGGCCCAGCAGACGCTTGGGCGGCTGCTGTGGTTTGTTTTGTTTGGTTGTGGTTTCAGCAGGCTGGTCCCTCCCAACAAAAATGAAGAATGAACATTAACAGGAGAGAGTTCCTGAGCCAATTATGAAACGCCAAGTGTAATTTCCTGCATTTTGCGCCGTTTAATGTTTATTTCTGATATTTCCAGTAACGGAACAGAAAGCCCAGCAGCTACACTAAAGAGTCACCGTTAAAATATTTCACGAGACGTATGCACTGCTCAGCTAAATGAAAAGGCTCCAAACTTGTGTTGTATTATATTCAAACACCACCTCCAACTGAAACCACTCAAAAAACCAGAAACCCAAGCATGTGAGCACTGTCCCCTCCAGCCCTGCTGAGTCGGGAGTCCTCCTGCACAGCACGGCATTTTGCCTGGAAACCAGAGATCCTCACCCAAAGCCGCAGGGCAATTCCTAGAAGGTGCCAAACCTGGTGAGGCTGGGGACTCCACCCTGACACTTGATACTGACTGCTTCAGTCCACCTCCCCCAAAATGCCTGTGCAACGCGCTTGGGCTTTACGAGCTGGTGTGCGGGAAGGGCGACGCTGCTGGGCTCTGCTGGGCTGAGGTGGCTGCACACCCCTGCGTGCCTGCGCGGCTGGAACCAGGTGGGCTCTGCCGCGGCCAGACGTGTGCTGCTGCCTGTAGCCGTTCTGTTCTGCGGTGTACGAGTTTTGGGGAGGACCTGGTGGCAGAGGGCTGCGGAGAGCAGGGGGGCGGTGAACTCCCCCCAGAGGCTGTGGTGCCACGCTGGGTTTTTCCTGCTGGCCGCCGGCAGGCAGTGCTGGGGGCCGGGCGCTGCTGCCTGCCACGGGGCCTGCGCTCCCCCGCCCTGCAAGCAGGGCATTCAGTGGGGTCTGTCGGGGGTGTCCGATCCCAGATTCTGCCTCCCCTCCTGCTTGGAAACGGCCATGCTGTCCGCCCCGCCCCTAGAGACCACCGCACCCAGCCCCTGGAACCAGTGACACTGTGACGTCAGCCTCGTTGCCAAGGGCACCGCGGGCACCGCGGGCACCGCGAGCCCTGCAGGCACTCTGTCGGCTGCTGCACTGGTGGTGACAAGCCCTCAGTTCTGGCAGCTGGCACATGCCACTGGCAGCGATGATTCTCCTCCGTCTCCTCGTCCTGCTGGCCCTGTGCTGGCCTGCGACCAGCGCCTGGGACAGCTGTGGGTAAGTGGCCGAGGCTCTGGGAGGGAGCTTGGGCACCCTGATGGGTTTCCCTGGAGGGTGTCCACTGGTCCCCTGTGGTCACGCCACGGCTTCCCCAGCCCCTCGCGGGAGCCTTGGCTCCTTGCAGCACCCGGGCTGCTGGCACAGCTGGCCTTTGGGACTCCAGCAGAAAAGGGGGTGGCTGCCCGCCCTCCCCACGGGGCTCCCTGGCCTTGCTGTCCATGCAGCGCCCCGTGGGGAGGGCAGAGGGCTGACCTTCAGCCGGGAGAGCCGTGAGCCGTCGAGCAGGACGGTGACGAGTTTCTGGTTGCAGAGGGACCTGCGGGCTCCGGCCCACGGCTGCTGCTGACGACAGCTCGCACGAGGTGGGGGGCAGAGACGCCCAGGCAGGGGGCTGGCCCTGGATCGTGAGCATCCAGGATACCCGGAGAGGAGGCACGGGCCACGTGTGTGGAGGGTCCCTCATCAGCACACAGTGGGTCCTGGCAGCAGCCCACTGCTTCACCGAGGCCAGGTAAGGAGGGCCAGGAACGGGGATAACCCCCGGCACTCGCGGGTGCCCCGTCCGCAGCACCACGGGCTACTCCCGTCCCCTTTCCTTGCGGTACGCCCAGTGCCTGGGCACTGCAGAGCCCGGCTGAGAGGCGGCTCAGGAGAGTGCTGCGCTCCTGCCACAGCCTCCCACAGCCTCCCCATGCCTGCAGCCCAAGACACGCAGCGGCAGTCTGAGCCTCCGTAGCGCTGCTTTCCTCTCGCGCACGTGAAGCAGAGGGCAGGGAACTGCTGGGCTGCTGCAGCACGTGGCTGGGCTCCCTCTGAGCCCTCTCCCCATCTGCCTTCCAGGCACATCACCAGGTGGCGCGTGGTGGTCGGGGCCACCAGCTTGACTCAGCCCGGCCCGGAGGCTCAGGTGCGCTCTGTTAAGCAGTTGCTGGTTCACGAAGAGTATAACAAGATCTCGCAGAGCAACGACATTGCTCTGCTGCAGTTGGACGAGCCCGTGCGGTGCAGCAACTCCATACAGCTCGCCTGCGTGCCTGACGCCTCGCTGAAAGTGTCGGAGCTGACGACCTGCTATGTCAGTGGCTGGGGGACCACGACGGCGAAAGGTGAGTTCCCAAAGAGCGCTCGCGTCCTGAGTGCGAGCTCGGCACACGGGGGAGGTGGGCTGGGCTTCCTGACAGCGGAGGCGAGAGCCAGAGCCCGCCTGCGGGGACGTGTGCCCGTAGGGAGATGGGCCTGGCCCAGGGCCCGCGGCGAGAGAGCAGGGCAACGCCGGGCCAAAGCCAAGCCCCAGGGAAGAAGCTCACCCAGACGGGGCGGGAGACCTGGCCACGAGCTGCCAGGCATTAATTCCTTTCTGTGCTCGCAGGCGCAGGACCGACGGATGTCCTGCAGGAGGCCAAGGTCCACCTCATCGACCTCAACTCCTGCAACAGCAGCCGGTGGTACGCAGGGGCCCTCCACCCCCACAACCTGTGCGCTGGCTACCCCCAGGGCGGCATCGACACCTGCCAGGTAGGAGCCTGAGAGAAGGCAGCGCCCAGCGGCAGCGGCAGCCCCGGCACAGCCGCCCAGACACCCCCCGGCGCGGGCTTTGCCGGGCCAGTCGCCCTCCCACCGCTGGGTCCCCGCCGCTGGCGGGGCTCACCTCCCCTTCCCCAGCTGCAGCTCCTTGCCCAGGGCCCCACTTGCCCCAGAGGCCCGGGACTCCGCCCAGAAAGCCCACCCAGCCCTCCTGGCAGACCCGAGGTCCAGCTCCCAGCCCTCGAACATCCCTCTTGCACCCGGCCAGCATCGCTGTGCAGAGAAGAGCGTGAGCCCTACCCCACGGGCCCACCACCCCCTCCCAGACAGCGTCCTGTCGGCCCCAGCACCTGAGCAGGGCCTCTGTGCCACGGATACAGCTCGGGGGGGGGGCGGGCAGAGAGGAGGAGGCAGCCCAGGGGCAGGGACAGCGGCCACCTGACACCACCGTGACCCTCATTCCTCCACTGCAGGGTGACAGCGGTGGTCCTCTCGTCTGCAAAGACAACAGTGCTGAGTATTTCTGGCTTGTTGGGGTGACCACCTGGGGGACAGGCTGTGGGAGAGCAAGACGGCCTGGAATCTACACCTCCATTCAGCACTTTTACAACTGGATCCTAGAACAGATGGGGCTGCCCCCAGAAGGACCAGCTGCTCCAACACCACGGCCGGCCTTCCCCTCAACCCCCTTGCAGACGCCAAGGCCAACACCAACAGAATCAGGCGGGTTCAGCTCCCGCCCCCTTCTACTGCAGAACTTGGTGGAGTTCTTGGCCTGGTTGCAGAAGGTCCTGCAGAACCTGAGGGAAGGCCTGAGCAGCAGGATGGACAGGATCCAGTGCAGGCTGCAGTGCACCATGGCCATCTCCTGCAGGGGCTCTGCCTGCTGAGCCAATGGCACCCTCAGGGTCAAAGGCCTGCTTGGTCCTGCCCACGCGCCTCCGACTGCAGAAGAAGTTTGTCTTAGTTCTCGAATAAAGTTCCCAAGTTTCACAGCTCACCATGCTTCTCTTCTATTCCGTCTCCTGGGCAAGGCAAGGATTCCATGCCCAGCACCTGCAAAATGAGCCCCATTAGCCCCCCCAGGAGACCCCAGATCCCCCACAAAATCCCCACAAGGACCCCAGTAACCCCCCTCTGGACCCTTCTTGCACCCCATTACTGTCCCCCAGGACCCCAATATCTCCCCCAGAAACTGCTCCCAGGAGCCCATTTGACACCCCCCGACCACACCCCCCGACACTAATAACCCCCTCAACTCCACCATGACCCCAATAACCCCCCCCAGGCACCAAAATCCTCCCCTAGACCCCAACGTCTCCCTCAAGACACCCCCAGGACCCCAGTACCTCCCCCAGAACCCCCTCCAGGACGTCCCCAATCCCCCACCTCGACACCAATATCTCCCTCAAGACCCCCCCCCCCCGCGAGGACCCCAGTAACCCTCCCAAACCCCTCCAGCCTTCTCCTGCCAAGGTGGCACCATCCCCAGCAGGCCCAGCACTAGTGGTGGTGGCTCCGGCCTAGCAGTGGGTGAGCGCAGGGGCTGGGCCCGATTTCCCTGCGGGGGGGGGGGCGGGGGGCAGGATCGCAGGGGAAGGAGAGAGCTTCGGTCTAATCCCCCAAACTTTTTCAAAAAAAAGCTTTGTTGTCACAGTTTGGGCTGTTCAGACGTTCTGATGTGTGACTGCGCTTGCCCTTTTACCTTGAACTCGGTGGGTTTTGGTGTCTGTGAGGGTCCGTTGTGTCTGGGGGTTTATCTCTCAGGTTACCCCAGGGAAAGGGAATTTTAGCCCTTTACTTCAAGTCTGAAAGAAGTGACCCATTTCATCTTTTCTGCCCTCTGTGGTGATTTGGGTGGGTTCAGTCTGATGAAACACCTCAGAGTGGTGCTTCAGAGGGTGCCGGTCACCAGAGCCGAGAGGTGCTGATCAGAAACTGGCACTAAGCCCGAGGGCGAGAGCTGGCCCAGGCGGGCTCTTGCCTTCTGGCTGTGGGACAGTTTTTCCCATCTCGGAGGTGCTGGGAGAGCTGGCGGGGGGTGGTGTGAGCAGGGGGGTGTGCTGGAGCCCAGCCCCTCTGCAGAGCCCTGCTGCTCCTCTGCCTTTCTGGACAAAGGTCAGTGTCTGTGCAGAGCTTCTAATTCGCACCTTTGCCAAAAGACAAATCCTGTTTTTTTCAGGGTGAACGACCTGCTCTGCTTTCAGAAAAGAATCTCTTGACCTCTGCAGGCAGAGCAGAAGTCTCACACAATTAAGGTCTAAGAAGAAATTGAAAAACAATTAAAGGACAAGCGTCCGTGTGCTGGGAGTCTGGGAGTGCTTCTGGTTGGGAAGTCCGGCAGCAGCCCTTGCTCTGAGGCTGCAAACAGCCGGCAGAGCTCCAGCCATGGGGTCACTGCTTCAGCCTCCCCTGGCAGCCGCTCCTTCATCTGCACCTCTCCCCCCTGCACCAGCTCTGCATAAAAGAGTCGCTTTTCTCTGCTCGTGGCTGTGGATTGCTCTAAACGTGATGTAACTGGTTGCCACCTGTTTCTTTGCAAGCTTGTCCCGCCCGATGTGCTGTCAGGCACAGATCATCACCTCGATCCTAGGTGAGTGTTGGGGCTTCTCCTGGGGTCTCCTGTGCATCAATTGCGTTTTTGCATCCTTGGTCTGGGCACAGTGTAGTGACAGGTATTAAAATCATTATTTTTTTTAACATGAATCACCACCATTTTCTTTACAATCCTTCGCCTTTTTTTAAATTGATTCATGTTTGGGTTTCAAAACGTTCTAGGTTTTGTTGTACAGGATTTGTATGTACTGTTTTCTTTATTTTAACTATCATTATTGGGTGTACCTTTTTTCCTTTGGCCAATTCAGGATCCATTGTTATTGCCGAGATTTGTGTCTCTTGAATGACTGAATGAATCTATCTAATAAAACATGGAATCATACATGGTATGTGTAAGTGTCCATTGGCACTTACTTTCTCCCACATCAACTCCTCCTTTCTGAGTTCTGTTCAAGCAAAATTAACCTTTGTTGGGGAACTGAACTGGCCCTGTTTCACCATGTTCCCAAGTAGCATTACTAACATCACTGTAGTTACTTACAATTTGTGACGGGGAAAGCAGTACAGAGACCCACGGCCAGCTTGATAATCCTAAAGGTCCCCCACAAACCCAGCGATGACTTGAGTTGAAGGTTTTACTTATAGTTTTTGCTAATAGAACAAATTAATTATCTTCAAAGGGGTCATATAGGCTGGTAATATTTTGACCCTTTTTAGCTATTATGAAGTCACTAACATATATAGTGAGGAGAAAAAGCCAGCTACTATAGTGAGGTCCGGTATGGCACATTTTTCTGTTTTCCCCTGGACCCATTGGGCTGCTGCCAACAGTCAGGTTCATATCTTCTTAACAGCAAAAATGGAGGCCAATCTGGTCTTGCCCTCACTTGGACTTATCCTCAGTTTTTCTCCCACTCTCTTCTTTTTCTTAACTCTATAAACTGACATTTCTATGTGAAACAGTACAAAACCAAAACCCATAAATATTATAACTTTTTAACATACATACATACACATAGGGATCACGTAGACGATTCAGGATCTCACTACTATTGATGTTACTCAGTCTGTTTCAATAAGTCCAGTCTTATTTTAACTTTGTCGTATTCGAAGCTTCAGATCTCCAGGTGTTGACTCGATCTTCCAATTGGATTCACTGTGCCTGCTGCTTCGCGTGTGGGTTTGACAAGGCTGCCCTCTGCTGAGAACAGCCCCGAGATGGGATCACAGCAACCAGATTACAAACCGGAGAAGCAAGAGCAAAATCTGTGTGTGTGACGTGTTGGCTACAGAATGCTGGGCAGAGCTGGGGATTCCAGGGTTTTATTCGGTCACTGCGTCGAGGCACCTCAGATCTTGGCCCAGCAGACGCTTGGGCGGCTGCTGTGGTTTGTTTTGTTTGGTTGTGGTTTCAGCAGGCTGGTCCCTCCCAACAAAAATGAAGAATGAACATTAACAGGAGAGAGTTCCTGAGCCAATTATGAAACGCCAAGTGTAATTTCCTGCATTTTGCGCCATTTAATGTTTATTTCTGATATTTCCAGTAACGGAACAGAAAGCCCAGCCGCTACACTAAAGAGTCACCGTTAAAATATTTCACGAGACGTATGCACTGCTCAGCTAAATGAAAAGGCTCCAAACTTGTGTTGTATTATATTCAAACACCACCTCCAACTGAAACCACTCAAAAAACCAGAAACCCAAGCATGTGAGCACTGTCCCCTCCAGCCCTGCTGAGTCGGGAGTCCTCCTGCACAGCACGGCATTTTGCCTGGAAACCAGAGATCCTCACCCAAAGCCGCAGGGCAATTCCTAGAAGGTGCCAAACCTGGTGAGGCTGGGGACTCCACCCTGACACTTGATACTGACTGCTTCAGTCCACCTCCCCCAAAATGCCTGTGCAACGCGCTTGGGCTTTACGAGCTGGTGTGCGGGAAGGGCGACGCTGCTGGGCTCTGCTGGGCTGAGGTGGCTGCACACCCCTGCGTGCCTGCGCGGCTGGAACCAGGTGGGCTCTGCCGCGGCCAGACGTGTGCTGCTGCCTGTAGCCGTTCTGTTCTGCGGTGTACGAGTTTTGGGGAGGACCTGGTGGCAGAGGGCTGCGGAGAGCAGGGGGGCGGTGAACTCCCCCCAGAGGCTGTGGTGCCACGCTGGGTTTTTCCTGCTGGCCGCCGGCAGGCAGTGCTGGGGGCCGGGCGCTGCTGCCTGCCACGGGGCCTGCGCTCCCCCGCCCTGCAAGCAGGGCATTCAGTGGGGTCTGTCGGGGGTGTCCGATCCCAGATTCTGCCTCCCCTCCTGCTTGGAAACGGCCATGCTGTCCGCCCCGCCCCTAGAGACCACCGCACCCAGCCCCTGGAACCAGTGACACTGTGACGTCAGCCTCGTTGCCAAGGGCACCGCGGGCACCGCGGGCACCGCGAGCCCTGCAGGCACTCTGTCGGCTGCTGCACTGGTGGTGACAAGCCCTCAGTTCTGGCAGCTGGCACATGCCACTGGCAGCGATGATTCTCCTCCGTCTCCTCGTCCTGCTGGCCCTGTGCTGGCCTGCGACCAGCGCCTGGGACAGCTGTGGGTAAGTGGCCGAGGCTCTGGGAGGGAGCTTGGGCACCCTGATGGGTTTCCCTGGAGGGTGTCCACTGGTCCCCTGTGGTCACGCCACGGCTTCCCCAGCCCCTCGCGGGAGCCTTGGCTCCTTGCAGCACCCGGGCTGCTGGCACAACTGGCCTGCGGGACTCCAGCAGAAAAGGGGGTGGCTGCCCGCCCTCCCCACGGGGCTCCCTGGCCTTGCTGTCCATGCAGCGCCCCGTGGGGAGGGCAGAGGGCTGACCTTCAGCCGGGAGAGCCGTGAGCCGTCGAGCAGGACGGTGACGAGTTTCTGGTTGCAGAGGGACCTGCGGGCTCCGGCCCACGGCTGCTGCTGACGACAGCTCGCACGAGGTGGGGGGCAGAGACGCCCAGGCAGGGGGCTGGCCCTGGATCGTGAGCATCCAGGATACCCGGAGAGGAGGCACGGGCCACGTGTGTGGAGGGTCCCTCATCAGCACACAGTGGGTCCTGGCAGCAGCCCACTGCTTCACCGAGGCCAGGTAAGGAGGGCCAGGAACGGGGATATCCCCCGGCACTCGCGGGTGCCCCGTCCGCAGCACCACGGGCTACTCCCGTCCCCTTTCCTTGCGGTACGCCCAGTGCCTGGGCACTGCAGAGCCCGGCTGAGAGGCGGCTCAGGAGAGTGCTGGGCTCCTGCCACAGCCTCCCACAGCCTCCCCATGCCTGCAGCCCAAGACACGCAGCGGCAGTCTGAGCCTCCGTAGCGCTGCTTTCCTCTCGCGCACGTGAAGCAGAGGGCAGGGAACTGCTGGGCTGCTGCAGCACGTGGCTGGGCTCCCTCTGAGCCCTCTCCCCATCTGCCTTCCAGGCACATCACCAGGTGGCGCGTGGTGGTCGGGGCCACCAGCTTGACTCAGCCCGGCCCGGAGGCTCAGGTGCGCTCTGTTAAGCAGTTGCTGGTTCACGAAGAGTATAACAAGATCTCGCAGAGCAACGACATTGCTCTGCTGCAGTTGGACGAGCCCGTGCGGTGCAGCAACTCCATACAGCTCGCCTGCGTGCCTGACGCCTCGCTGAAAGTGTCGGAGCTGACGACCTGCTATGTCAGTGGCTGGGGGACCACGACGGCGAAAGGTGAGTTCCCAAAGAGCGCTCGCGTCCCGAGTGCGAGCTCGGCACACGGGGGAGGCGGGCTGGGCTTCCTGACAGCGGAGGCGAGAGCCAGAGCCCGCCTGCGGGGACGTGTGCCCGTAGGGAGATGGGCCTGGCCCAGGGCCCGCGGCGAGAGAGCAGGGCAACGCCGGGCCAAAGCCAAGCCCCAGGGAAGAAGCTCACCCAGACGGGGCGGGAGACCTGGCCACGAGCTGCCAGGCATTAATTCCTTTCTGTGCTCGCAGGCGCAGGACCGACGGATGTCCTGCAGGAGGCCAAGGTCCACCTCATCGACCTCAACTCCTGCAACAGCAGCCGGTGGTACGCAGGGGCCCTCCACCCCCACAACCTGTGCGCTGGCTACCCCCAGGGCGGCATCGACACCTGCCAGGTAGGAGCCTGAGAGAAGGCAGCGCCCAGCGGCAGCGGCAGCCCCGGCACAGCCGCCCAGACACCCCCCGGCGCGGGCTTTGCCGGGCCAGTCGCCCTCCCACCACTGGGTCCCCGCCGCTGGCGGGGCTCACCTCCCCTTCCCCAGCTGCAGCTCCTTGCCCAGGGCCCCACTTGCCCCAGAGGCCCGGGACTCCGCCCAGAAAGCCCACCCAGCCCTCCTGGCAGACCCGAGGTCCAGCTCCCAGCCCTCGAACATCCCTCTTGCACCCGGCCAGCATCGCTGTGCAGAGAAGAGCGTGAGCCCTACCCCACGGGCCCACCACCCCCTCCCAGACAGCGTCCTGTCGGCCCCAGCACCTGAGCAGGGCCTCTGTGCCACGGATACAGCTCGGGGGGGGGGCGGGCAGAGAGGAGGAGGCAGCCCAGGGGCAGGGACAGCGGCCACCTGACACCACCGTGACCCTCATTCCTCCACTGCAGGGTGACAGCGGTGGTCCTCTCGTCTGCAAAGACAACAGTGCTGAGTATTTCTGGCTTGTTGGGGTGACCACCTGGGGGACAGGCTGTGGGAGAGCAAGACGGCCTGGAATCTACACCTCCATTCAGCACTTTTACAACTGGATCCTAGAACAGATGGGGCTGCCCCCAGAAGGACCAGCTGCTCCAACACCACGGCCGGCCTTCCCGTCAACCCCCTTGCAGACGCCAAGGCCAACACCAACAGAATCAGGCGGGTTCAGCTCCCGCCCCCTTCTACTGCAGAACTTGGTGGAGTTCTTGGCCTGGTTGCAGAAGGTCCTGCAGAACCTGAGGGAAGGCCTGAGCAGCAGGATGGACAGGATCCAGTGCAGGCTGCAGTGCACCATGGCCATCTCCTGCAGGGGCTCTGCCTGCTGAGCCAATGGCACCCTCAGGGTCAAAGGCCTGCTTGGTCCTGCCCACGCGCCTCCGACTGCAGAAGAAGTTTGTCTTAGTTCTCGAATAAAGTTCCCAAGTTTCACAGCTCACCATGCTTCTCTTCTATTCCGTCTCCTGGGCAAGGCAAGGATTCCATGCCCAGCACCTGCAAAATGAGCCCCATTAGCCCCCCCAGGAGACCCCAGATCCCCCACAAAATCCCCACAAGGACCCCAGTAACCCCCCTCTGGACCCTTCTTGCACCCCATTACTGTCCCCCAGGACCCCAATATCTCCCCCAGAAACTGCTCCCAGGAGCCCATTTGACACCCCCCGACCACACCCCCCGACACTAATAACCCCCTCAACTCCACCATGACCCCAATAACCCCCCCCCAGGCACCAAAATCCTCCCCTAGACCCCAACGTCTCCCTCAAGACACCCCCAGGACCCCAGTACCTCCCCCAGAACCCCCTCCAGGACGTCCCCAATCCCCCACCTCGACACCAATATCTCCCTCAAGACCCCCCCCCCCCGCGAGGACCCCAGTAACCCTCCCAAACCCCTCCAGCCTTCTCCTGCCAAGGTGGCACCATCCCCAGCAGGCCCAGCACTAGTGGTGGTGGCTCCGGCCTAGCAGTGGGTGAGCGCAGGGGCTGGGCCCGATTTCCCTGCGGGGGGGGGGGCGGGGGGCAGGATCGCAGGGGAAGGAGAGAGCTTCGGTCTAATCCCCCAAACTTTTTCAAAAAAAAGCTTTGTTGTCACAGTTTGGGCTGTTCAGACGTTCTGATGTGTGACTGCGCTTGCCCTTTTACCTTGAACTCGGTGGGTTTTGGTGTCTGTGAGGGTCCGTTGTGTCTGGGGGTTTATCTCTCAGGTTACCCCAGGGAAAGGGAATTTTAGCCCTTTACTTCAAGTCTGAAAGAAGTGACCCATTTCATCTTTTCTGCCCTCTGTGGTGATTTGGGTGGGTTCAGTCTGATGAAACACCTCAGAGTGGTGCTTCAGAGGGTGCCGGTCACCAGAGCCGAGAGGTGCTGATCAGAAACTGGCACTAAGCCCGAGGGCGAGAGCTGGCCCAGGCGGGCTCTTGCCTTCTGGCTGTGGGACAGTTTTTCCCATCTCGGAGGTGCTGGGAGAGCTGGCGGGGGGTGGTGTGAGCAGGGGGGTGTGCTGGAGCCCAGCCCCTCTGCAGAGCCCTGCTGCTCCTCTGCCTTTCTGGACAAAGGTCAGTGTCTGTGCAGAGCTTCTAATTCGCACCTTTGCCAAAAGACAAATCCTGGTTTTTTCAGGGTGAACGACCTGCTCTGCTTTCAGAAAAGAATCTCTTGACCTCTGCAGGCAGAGCAGAAGTCTCACACAATTAAGGTCTAAGAAGAAATTGAAAAACAATTAAAGGACAAGCGTCCGTGTGCTGGGAGTCTGGGAGTGCTTCTGGTTGGGAAGTCCGGCAGCAGCCCTTGCTCTGAGGCTGCAAACAGCCGGCAGAGCTCCAGCCATGGGGTCACTGCTTCAGCCTCCCCTGGCAGCCGCTCCTTCATCTGCACCTCTCCCCCCTGCACCAGCTCTGCATAAAAGAGTCGCTTTTCTCTGCTCGTGGCTGTGGATTGCTCTAAACGTGATGTAACTGGTTGCCACCTGTTTCTTTGCAAGCTTGTCCCGCCCGATGTGCTGTCAGGCACAGATCATCACCTCGATCCTAGGTGAGTGTTGGGGCTTCTCCTGGGGTCTCCTGTGCATCAATTGCGTTTTTGCATCCTTGGTCTGGGCACAGTGTAGTGACAGGTATTAAAATCATTATTTTTTTTAACATGAATCACCACCATTTTCTTTACAATCCTTCGCCTTTTTTTAAATTGATTCATGTTTGGGTTTCAAAACGTTCTAGGTTTTGTTGTACAGGATTTGTATGTACTGTTTTCTTTATTTTAACTATCATTATTGGGTGTACCTTTTTTCCTTTGGCCAATTCAGGATCCATTGTTATTGCCGAGATTTGTGTCTCTTGAATGACTGAATGAATCTATCTAATAAAACATGGAATCATACATGGTATGTGTAAGTGTCCATTGGCACTTACTTTCTCCCACATCAACTCCTCCTTTCTGAGTTCTGTTCAAGCAAAATTAACCTTTGTTGGGGAACTGAACTGGCCCTGTTTCACCATGTTCCCAAGTAGCATTACTAACATCACTGTAGTTACTTACAATTTGTGACGGGGAAAGCAGTACAGAGACCCACGGCCAGCTTGATAATCCTAAAGGTCCCCCACAAACCCAGCGATGACTTGAGTTGAAGGTTTTACTTATAGTTTTTGCTAATAGAACAAATTAATTATCTTCAAAGGGGTCATATAGGCTGGTAATATTTTGACCCTTTTTAGCTATTATGAAGTCACTAACATATATAGTGAGGAGAAAAAGCCAGCTACTATAGTGAGGTCCGGTATGGCACATTTTTCTGTTTTCCCCTGGACCCATTGGGCTGCTGCCAACAGTCAGGTTCATATCTTCTTAACAGCAAAAATGGAGGCCAATCTGGTCTTGCCCTCACTTGGACTTATCCTCAGTTTTTCTCCCACTCTCTTCTTTTTCTTAACTCTATAAACTGACATTTCTATGTGAAACAGTACAAAACCAAAACCCATAAATATTATAACTTTTTAACATACATACATACACATAGGGATCACGTAGACGATTCAGGATCTCACTACTATTGATGTTACTCAGTCTGTTTCAATAAGTCCAGTCTTATTTTAACTTTGTCGTATTCGAAGCTTCAGATCTCCAGGTGTTGACTCGATCTTCCAATTGGATTCACTGTGCCTGCTGCTTCGCGTGTGGGTTTGACAAGGCTGCCCTCTGCTGAGAACAGCCCCGAGATGGGATCACAGCAACCAGATTACAAACCGGAGAAGCAAGAGCAAAATCTGTGTGTGTGACGTGTTGGCTACAGAATGCTGGGCAGAGCTGGGGATTCCAGGGTTTTATTCGGTCACTGCGTCGAGGCACCTCAGATCTTGGCCCAGCAGACGCTTGGGCGGCTGCTGTGGTTTGTTTTGTTTGGTTGTGGTTTCAGCAGGCTGGTCCCTCCCAACAAAAATGAAGAATGAACATTAACAGGAGAGAGTTCCTGAGCCAATTATGAAACGCCAAGTGTAATTTCCTGCATTTTGCGCCGTTTAATGTTTATTTCTGATATTTCCAGTAACGGAACAGAAAGCCCAGCCGCTACACTAAAGAGTCACCGTTAAAATATTTCACGAGACGTATGCACTGCTCAGCTAAATGAAAAGGCTCCAAACTTGTGTTGTATTATATTCAAACACCACCTCCAACTGAAACCACTCAAAAAACCAGAAACCCAAGCATGTGAGCACTGTCCCCTCCAGCCCTGCTGAGTCGGGAGTCCTCCTGCACAGCACGGCATTTTGCCTGGAAACCAGAGATCCTCACCCAAAGCCGCAGGGCAATTCCTAGAAGGTGCCAAACCTGGTGAGGCTGGGGACTCCACCCTGACACTTGATACTGACTGCTTCAGTCCACCTCCCCCAAAATGCCTGTGCAACGCGCTTGGGCTTTACGAGCTGGTGTGCGGGAAGGGCGACGCTGCTGGGCTCTGCTGGGCTGAGGTGGCTGCACACCCCTGCGTGCCTGCGCGGCTGGAACCAGGTGGGCTCTGCCGCGGCCAGACGTGTGCTGCTGCCTGTAGCCGTTCTGTTCTGCGGTGTACGAGTTTTGGGGAGGACCTGGTGGCAGAGGGCTGCGGAGAGCAGGGGGGCGGTGAACTCCCCCCAGAGGCTGTGGTGCCACGCTGGGTTTTTCCTGCTGGCCGCCGGCAGGCAGTGCTGGGGGCCGGGCGCTGCTGCCTGCCACGGGGCCTGCGCTCCCCCGCCCTGCAAGCAGGGCATTCAGTGGGGTCTGTCGGGGGTGTCCGATCCCAGATTCTGCCTCCCCTCCTGCTTGGAAACGGCCATGCTGTCCGCCCCGCCCCTAGAGACCACCGCACCCAGCCCCTGGAACCAGTGACACTGTGACGTCAGCCTCGTTGCCAAGGGCACCGCGGGCACCGCGGGCACCGCGAGCCCTGCAGGCACTCTGTCGGCTGCTGCACTGGTGGTGACAAGCCCTCAGTTCTGGCAGCTGGCACATGCCACTGGCAGCGATGATTCTCCTCCGTCTCCTCGTCCTGCTGGCCCTGTGCTGGCCTGCGACCAGCGCCTGGGACAGCTGTGGGTAAGTGGCCGAGGCTCTGGGAGGGAGCTTGGGCACCCTGATGGGTTTCCCTGGAGGGTGTCCACTGGTCCCCTGTGGTCACGCCACGGCTTCCCCAGCCCCTCGCGGGAGCCTTGGCTCCTTGCAGCACCCGGGCTGCTGGCACAGCTGGCCTTTGGGACTCCAGCAGAAAAGGGGGTGGCTGCCCGCCCTCCCCACGGGGCTCCCTGGCCTTGCTGTCCATGCAGCGCCCCGTGGGGAGGGCAGAGGGCTGACCTTCAGCCGGGAGAGCCGTGAGCCGTCGAGCAGGACGGTGACGAGTTTCTGGTTGCAGAGGGACCTGCGGGCTCCGGCCCACGGCTGCTGCTGACGACACCTCGCACGAGGTGGGGGGCAGAGACGCCCAGGCAGGGGGCTGGCCCTGGATCGTGAGCATCCAGGATACCCGTAGAGGAGGCACGGGCCACGTGTGTGGAGGGTCCCTCATCAGCACACAGTGGGTCCTGGCAGCAGCCCACTGCTTCACCGAGGCCAGGTAAGGAGGGCCAGGAACGGGGATAACCCCCGGCACTCGCAGGTGCCCCGTCCGCAGCACCACGGGCTACTCCCGTCCCCTTTCCTTGCGGTACGCCCAGTGCCTGGGCACTGCAGAGCCCGGCTGAGAGGCGGCTCAGGAGAGTGCTGGGCTCCTGCCACAGCCTCCCACAGCCTCCCCATGCCTGCAGCCCAAGACACGCAGCGGCAGTCTGAGCCTCCGTAGCGCTGCTTTCCTCTCGCGCACGTGAAGCAGAGGGCAGGGAACTGCTGGGCTGCTGCAGCACGTGGCTGGGCTCCCTCTGAGCCCTCTCCCCATCTGCCTTCCAGGCACATCACCAGGTGGCGCGTGGTGGTCGGGGCCACCAGCTTGACTCAGCCCGGCCCGGAGGCTCAGGTGCGCTCTGTTAAGCAGTTGCTGGTTCACGAAGAGTATAACAAGATCTCGCAGAGCAACGACATTGCTCTGCTGCAGTTGGACGAGCCCGTGCGGTGCAGCAACTCCATACAGCTCGCCTGCGTGCCTGACGCCTCGCTGAAAGTGTCGGAGCTGACGACCTGCTATGTCAGTGGCTGGGGGACCACGACGGCGAAAGGTGAGTTCCCAAAGAGCGCTCGCGTCCCGAGTGCGAGCTCGGCACACGGGGGAGGCGGGCTGGGCTTCCTGACAGCGGAGGCGAGAGCCAGAGCCCGCCTGCGGGGACGTGTGCCCGTAGGGAGATGGGCCTGGCCCAGGGCCCGCGGCGAGAGAGCAGGGCAACGCCGGGCCAAAGCCAAGCCCCAGGGAAGAAGCTCACCCAGACGGGGCGGGAGACCTGGCCACGAGCTGCCAGGCATTAATTCCTTTCTGTGCTCGCAGGCGCAGGACCGACGGATGTCCTGCAGGAGGCCAAGGTCCACCTCATCGACCTCAACTCCTGCAACAGCAGCCGGTGGTATGCAGGGGCCCTCCACCCCCACAACCTGTGCACTGGCTACCCCCAGGGCGGCATCGACACCTGCCAGGTAGGAGCCTGAGAGAAGGCAGCGCCCAGCGGCAGCGGCAGCCCCGGCACAGCCGCCCAGACACCCCCCGGCGCGGGCTTTGCCGGGCCAGTCGCCCTCCCACCACTGGGTCCCCGCCGCTGGCGGGGCTCACCTCCCCTTCCCCAGCTGCAGCTCCTTGCCCAGGGCCCCACTTGCCCCAGAGGCCCGGGACTCCGCCCAGAAAGCCCACCCAGCCCTCCTGGCAGACCCGAGGTCCAGCTCCCAGCCCTCGAACATCCCTCTTGCACCCGGCCAGCATCGCTGTGCAGAGAAGAGCGTGAGCCCTACCCCACGGGCCCACCACCCCCTCCCAGACAGCGTCCTGTCGGCCCCAGCACCTGAGCAGGGCCTCTGTGCCACGGATACAGCTCGGGGGGGGGGGGGGGCGGGCAGAGAGGAGGAGGCAGCCCAGGGGCAGGGACAGCGGCCACCTGACACCACCGTGACCCTCATTCCTCCACTGCAGGGTGACAGCGGTGGTCCTCTCGTCTGCAAAGACAACAGTGCTGAGTATTTCTGGCTTGTTGGGGTGACCACCTGGGGGACAGGCTGTGGGAGAGCAAGACGGCCTGGAATCTACACCTCCATTCAGCACTTTTACAACTGGATCCTAGAACAGATGGGGCTGCCCCCAGAAGGACCAGCTGCTCCAACACCACGGCCGGCCTTCCCGTCAACCCCCTTGCAGACGCCAAGGCCAACACCAACAGAATCAGGCGGGTTCAGCTCCCGCCCCCTTCTACTGCAGAACTTGGTGGAGTTCTTGGCCTGGTTGCAGAAGGTCCTGCAGAACCTGAGGGAAGGCCTGAGCAGCAGGATGGACAGGATCCAGTGCAGGCTGCAGTGCACCATGGCCATCTCCTGCAGGGGCTCTGCCTGCTGAGCCAATGGCACCCTCAGGGTCAAAGGCCTGCTTGGTCCTGCCCACGCGCCTCCGACTGCAGAAGAAGTTTGTCTTAGTTCTCGAATAAAGTTCCCAAGTTTCACAGCTCACCATGCTTCTCTTCTATTCCGTCTCCTGGGCAAGGCAAGGATTCCATGCCCAGCACCTGCAAAATGAGCCCCATTAGCCCCCCCAGGAGACCCCAGATCCCCCACAAAATCCCCACAAGGACCCCAGTAACCCCCCTCTGGACCCTTCTTGCACCCCATTACTGTCCCCCAGGACCCCAATATCTCCCCCAGAAACTGCTCCCAGGAGCCCATTTGACACCCCCCGACCACACCCCCCGACACTAATAACCCCCTCAACTCCACCATGACCCCAATAACCCCCCCCCAGGCACCAAAATCCTCCCCTAGACCCCAACGTCTCCCTCAAGACACCCCCAGGACCCCAGTACCTCCCCCAGAACCCCCTCCAGGACGTCCCCAATCCCCCACCTCGACACCAATATCTCCCTCAAGACCCCCCCCCCCCGCGAGGACCCCAGTAACCCTCCCAAACCCCTCCAGCCTTCTCCTGCCAAGGTGGCACCATCCCCAGCAGGCCCAGCACTAGTGGTGGTGGCTCCGGCCTAGCAGTGGGTGAGCGCAGGGGCTGGGCCCGATTTCCCTGCGGGGGGGGGGGGGGGCGGGGGGCAGGATCGCAGGGGAAGGAGAGAGCTTCGGTCTAATCCCCCAAACTTTTTCAAAAAAAAGCTTTGTTGTCACAGTTTGGGCTGTTCAGACGTTCTGATGTGTGACTGCGCTTGCCCTTTTACCTTGAACTCGGTGGGTTTTGGTGTCTGTGAGGGTCCGTTGTGTCTGGGGGTTTATCTCTCAGGTTACCCCAGGGAAAGGGAATTTTAGCCCTTTACTTCAAGTCTGAAAGAAGTGACCCATTTCATCTTTTCTGCCCTCTGTGGTGATTTGGGTGGGTTCAGTCTGATGAAACACCTCAGAGTGGTGCTTCAGAGGGTGCCGGTCACCAGAGCCGAGAGGTGCTGATCAGAAACTGGCACTAAGCCCGAGGGCGAGAGCTGGCCCAGGCGGGCTCTTGCCTTCTGGCTGTGGGACAGTTTTTCCCATCTCGGAGGTGCTGGGAGAGCTGGCGGGGGGTGGTGTGAGCAGGGGGGTGTGCTGGAGCCCAGCCCCTCTGCAGAGCCCTGCTGCTCCTCTGCCTTTCTGGACAAAGGTCAGTGTCTGTGCAGAGCTTCTAATTCGCACCTTTGCCAAAAGACAAATCCTGTTTTTTTCAGGGTGAACGACCTGCTCTGCTTTCAGAAAAGAATCTCTTGACCTCTGCAGGCAGAGCAGAAGTCTCACACAATTAAGGTCTAAGAAGAAATTGAAAAACAATTAAAGGACAAGCGTCCGTGTGCTGGGAGTCTGGGAGTGCTTCTGGTTGGGAAGTCCGGCAGCAGCCCTTGCTCTGAGGCTGCAAACAGCCGGCAGAGCTCCAGCCATGGGGTCACTGCTTCAGCCTCCCCTGGCAGCCGCTCCTTCATCTGCACCTCTCCCCCCTGCACCAGCTCTGCATAAAAGAGTCGCTTTTCTCTGCTCGTGGCTGTGGATTGCTCTAAACGTGATGTAACTGGTTGCCACCTGTTTCTTTGCAAGCTTGTCCCGCCCGATGTGCTGTCAGGCACAGATCATCACCTCGATCCTAGGTGAGTGTTGGGGCTTCTCCTGGGGTCTCCTGTGCATCAATTGCGTTTTTGCATCCTTGGTCTGGGCACAGTGTAGTGACAGGTATTAAAATCATTATTTTTTTTAACATGAATCACCACCATTTTCTTTACAATCCTTCGCCTTTTTTTAAATTGATTCATGTTTGGGTTTCAAAACGTTCTAGGTTTTGTTGTACAGGATTTGTATGTACTGTTTTCTTTATTTTAACTATCATTATTGGGTGTACCTTTTTTCCTTTGGCCAATTCAGGATCCATTGTTATTGCCGAGATTTGTGTCTCTTGAATGACTGAATGAATCTATCTAATAAAACATGGAATCATACATGGTATGTGTAAGTGTCCATTGGCACTTACTTTCTCCCACATCAACTCCTCCTTTCTGAGTTCTGTTCAAGCAAAATTAACCTTTGTTGGGGAACTGAACTGGCCCTGTTTCACCATGTTCCCAAGTAGCATTACTAACATCACTGTAGTTACTTACAATTTGTGACGGGGAAAGCAGTACAGAGACCCACGGCCAGCTTGATAATCCTAAAGGTCCCCCACAAACCCAGCGATGACTTGAGTTGAAGGTTTTACTTATAGTTTTTGCTAATAGAACAAATTAATTATCTTCAAAGGGGTCATATAGGCTGGTAATATTTTGACCCTTTTTAGCTATTATGAAGTCACTAACATATATAGTGAGGAGAAAAAGCCAGCTACTATAGTGAGGTCCGGTATGGCACATTTTTCTGTTTTCCCCTGGACCCATTGGGCTGCTGCCAACAGTCAGGTTCATATCTTCTTAACAGCAAAAATGGAGGCCAATCTGGTCTTGCCCTCACTTGGACTTATCCTCAGTTTTTCTCCCACTCTCTTCTTTTTCTTAACTCTATAAACTGACATTTCTATGTGAAACAGTACAAAACCAAAACCCATAAATATTATAACTTTTTAACATACATACATACACATAGGGATCACGTAGACGATTCAGGATCTCACTACTATTGATGTTACTCAGTCTGTTTCAATAAGTCCAGTCTTATTTTAACTTTGTCGTATTCGAAGCTTCAGATCTCCAGGTGTTGACTCGATCTTCCAATTGGATTCACTGTGCCTGCTGCTTCGCGTGTGGGTTTGACAAGGCTGCCCTCTGCTGAGAACAGCCCCGAGATGGGATCACAGCAACCAGATTACAAACCGGAGAAGCAAGAGCAAAATCTGTGTGTGTGACGTGTTGGCTACAGAATGCTGGGCAGAGCTGGGGATTCCAGGGTTTTATTCGGTCACTGCGTCGAGGCACCTCAGATCTTGGCCCAGCAGACGCTTGGGCGGCTGCTGTGGTTTGTTTTGTTTGGTTGTGGTTTCAGCAGGCTGGTCCCTCCCAACAAAAATGAAGAATGAACATTAACAGGAGAGAGTTCCTGAGCCAATTATGAAACGCCAAGTGTAATTTCCTGCATTTTGCGCCGTTTAATGTTTATTTCTGATATTTCCAGTAACGGAACAGAAAGCCCAGCCGCTACACTAAAGAGTCACCGTTAAAATATTTCACGAGACGTATGCACTGCTCAGCTAAATGAAAAGGCTCCAAACTTGTGTTGTATTATATTCAAACACCACCTCCAACTGAAACCACTCAAAAAACCAGAAACCCAAGCATGTGAGCACTGTCCCCTCCAGCCCTGCTGAGTCGGGAGTCCTCCTGCACAGCACGGCATTTTGCCTGGAAACCAGAGATCCTCACCCAAAGCCGCAGGGCAATTCCTAGAAGGTGCCAAACCTGGTGAGGCTGGGGACTCCACCCTGACACTTGATACTGACTGCTTCAGTCCACCTCCCCCAAAATGCCTGTGCAACGCGCTTGGGCTTTACGAGCTGGTGTGCGGGAAGGGCGACGCTGCTGGGCTCTGCTGGGCTGAGGTGGCTGCACACCCCTGCGTGCCTGCGCGGCTGGAACCAGGTGGGCTCTGCCGCGGCCAGACGTGTGCTGCTGCCTGTAGCCGTTCTGTTCTGCGGTGTACGAGTTTTGGGGAGGACCTGGTGGCAGAGGGCTGCGGAGAGCAGGGGGGCGGTGAACTCCCCCCAGAGGCTGTGGTGCCACGCTGGGTTTTTCCTGCTGGCCGCCGGCAGGCAGTGCTGGGGGCCGGGCGCTGCTGCCTGCCACGGGGCCTGCGCTCCCCCGCCCTGCAAGCAGGGCATTCAGTGGGGTCTGTCGGGGGTGTCCGATCCCAGATTCTGCCTCCCCTCCTGCTTGGAAACGGCCATGCTGTCCGCCCCGCCCCTAGAGACCACCGCACCCAGCCCCTGGAACCAGTGACACTGTGACGTCAGCCTCGTTGCCAAGGGCACCGCGGGCACCGCGGGCACCGCGAGCCCTGCAGGCACTCTGTCGGCTGCTGCACTGGTGGTGACAAGCCCTCAGTTCTGGCAGCTGGCACATGCCACTGGCAGCGATGATTCTCCTCCGTCTCCTCGTCCTGCTGGCCCTGTGCTGGCCTGCGACCAGCGCCTGGGACAGCTGTGGGTAAGTGGCCGAGGCTCTGGGAGGGAGCTTGGGCACCCTGATGGGTTTCCCTGGAGGGTGTCCACTGGTCCCCTGTGGTCACGCCACGGCTTCCCCAGCCCCTCGCGGGAGCCTTGGCTCCTTGCAGCACCCGGGCTGCTGGCACAACTGGCCTGCGGGACTCCAGCAGAAAAGGGGGTGGCTGCCCGCCCTCCCCACGGGGCTCCCTGGCCTTGCTGTCCATGCAGCGCCCCGTGGGGAGGGCAGAGGGCTGACCTTCAGCCGGGAGAGCCGTGAGCCGTCGAGCAGGACGGTGACGAGTTTCTGGTTGCAGAGGGACCTGCGGGCTCCGGCCCACGGCTGCTGCTGACGACACCTCGCACGAGGTGGGGGGCAGAGACGCCCAGGCAGGGGGCTGGCCCTGGATCGTGAGCATCCAGGATACCCGGAGAGGAGGCACGGGCCACGTGTGTGGAGGGTCCCTCATCAGCACACAGTGGGTCCTGGCAGCAGCCCACTGCTTCACCGAGGCCAGGTAAGGAGGGCCAGGAACGGGGATAACCCCCGGCACTCGCGGGTGCCCCGTCCGCAGCACCACGGGCTACTCCCGTCCCCTTTCCTTGCGGTACGCCCAGTGCCTGGGCACTGCAGAGCCCGGCTGAGAGGCGGCTCAGGAGAGTGCTGGGCTCCTGCCACAGCCTCCCACAGCCTCCCCATGCCTGCAGCCCAAGACACGCAGCGGCAGTCTGAGCCTCCGTAGCGCTGCTTTCCTCTCACGCACGTGAAGCAGAGGGCAGGGAACTGCTGGGCTGCTGCAGCACGTGGCGGGGCTCCCTCTGAGCCCTCTCCCCATCTGCCTTCCAGGCACATCACCAGGTGGCGCGTGGTGGTCGGGGCCACCAGCTTGACTCAGCCCGGCCCGGAGGCTCAGGTGCGCTCTGTTAAGCAGTTGCTGGTTCACGAAGAGTATAACAAGATCTCGCAGAGCAACGACATTGCTCTGCTGCAGTTGGACGAGCCCGTGCGGTGCAGCAACTCCATACAGCTCGCCTGCGTGCCTGACGCCTCGCTGAAAGTGTCGGAGCTGACGACCTGCTATGTCAGTGGCTGGGGGACCACGACGGCGAAAGGTGAGTTCCCAAAGAGCGCTCGCGTCCCGAGTGCGAGCTCGGCACACGGGGGAGGCGGGCTGGGCTTCCTGACAGCGGAGGCGAGAGCCAGAGCCCGCCTGCGGGGACGTGTGCCCGTAGGGAGATGGGCCTGGCCCAGGGCCCGCGGCGAGAGAGCAGGGCAACGCCGGGCCAAAGCCAAGCCCCAGGGAAGAAGCTCACCCAGACGGGGCGGGAGACCTGGCCACGAGCTGCCAGGCATTAATTCCTTTCTGTGCTCGCAGGCGCAGGACCGACGGATGTCCTGCAGGAGGCCAAGGTCCACCTCATCGACCTCAACTCCTGCAACAGCAGCCGGTGGTACGCAGGGGCCCTCCACCCCCACAACCTGTGCGCTGGCTACCCCCAGGGCGGCATCGACACCTGCCAGGTAGGAGCCTGAGAGAAGGCAGCGCCCAGCGGCAGCGGCAGCCCCGGCACAGCCGCCCAGACACCCCCCGGCGCGGGCTTTGCCGGGCCAGTCGCCCTCCCACCACTGGGTCCCCGCCGCTGGCGGGGCTCACCTCCCCTTCCCCAGCTGCAGCTCCTTGCCCAGGACCCCACTTGCCCCAGAGGCCCGGGACTCCGCCCAGAAAGCCCATCCAGCCCTCCTGGCAGACCCGAGGTCCAGCTCCCAGCCCTCGAACATCCCTCTTGCACCCGGCCAGCATCGCTGTGCAGAGAAGAGCGTGAGCCCTACCCCACGGGCCCACCACCCCCTCCCAGACAGCGTCCTGTCGGCCCCAGCACCTGAGCAGGGCCTCTGTGCCACGGATACAGCTCGGGGGGGGGGGGGGGCGCGGGCAGAGAGGAGGAGGCAGCCCAGGGGCAGGGACAGCGGCCACCTGACACCACCGTGACCCTCATTCCTCCACTGCAGGGTGACAGCGGTGGTCCTCTCGTCTGCAAAGACAACAGTGCTGAGTATTTCTGGCTTGTTGGGGTGACCACCTGGGGGACAGGCTGTGGGAGAGCAAGACGGCCTGGAATCTACACCTCCATTCAGCACTTTTACAACTGGATCCTAGAACAGATGGGGCTGCCCCCAGAAGGACCAGCTGCTCCAACACCACGGCCGGCCTTCCCGTCAACCCCCTTGCAGACGCCAAGGCCAACACCAACAGAATCAGGCGGGTTCAGCTCCCGCCCCCTTCTACTGCAGAACTTGGTGGAGTTCTTGGCCTGGTTGCAGAAGGTCCTGCAGAACCTGAGGGAAGGCCTGAGCAGCAGGATGGACAGGATCCAGTGCAGGCTGCAGTGCACCATGGCCATCTCCTGCAGGGGCTCTGCCTGCTGAGCCAATGGCACCCTCAGGGTCAAAGGCCTGCTTGGTCCTGCCCACGCGCCTCCGACTGCAGAAGAAGTTTGTCTTAGTTCTCGAATAAAGTTCCCAAGTTTCACAGCTCACCATGCTTCTCTTCTATTCCGTCTCCTGGGCAAGGCAAGGATTCCATGCCCAGCACCTGCAAAATGAGCCCCATTAGCCCCCCCAGGAGACCCCAGATCCCCCACAAAATCCCCACAAGGACCCCAGTAACCCCCCTCTGGACCCTTCTTGCACCCCATTACTGTCCCCCAGGACCCCAATATCTCCCCCAGAAACTGCTCCCAGGAGCCCATTTGACACCCCCCGACCACACCCCCCGACACTAATAACCCCCTCAACTCCACCATGACCCCAATAACCCCCCCCCAGGCACCAAAATCCTCCCCTAGACCCCAACGTCTCCCTCAAGACACCCCCAGGACCCCAGTACCTCCCCCAGAACCCCCTCCAGGACGTCCCCAATCCCCCACCTCGACACCAATATCTCCCTCAAGACCCCCCCCCCCCGCGAGGACCCCAGTAACCCTCCCAAACCCTCCAGCCTTCTCCTGCCAAGGTGGCACCATCCCCAGCAGGCCCAGCACTAGTGGTGGTGGCTCCGGCCTAGCAGTGGGTGAGCGCAGGGGCTGGGCCCGATTTCCCTGCGGGGGGGGGGCGGGGGGCAGGATCGCAGGGGAAGGGGAGAGCTTCGGTCTAATCCCCCAAACTTTTTCAAAAAAAAGCTTTGTTGTCACAGTTTGGGCTGTTCAGACGTTCTGATGTGTGACTGCGCTTGCCCTTTTACCTTGAACTCGGTGGGTTTTGGTGTCTGTGAGGGTCCGTTGTGTCTGGGGGTTTATCTCTCAGGTTACCCCAGGGAAAGGGAATTTTAGCCCTTTACTTCAAGTCTGAAAGAAGTGACCCATTTCATCTTTTCTGCCCTCTGTGGTGATTTGGGTGGGTTCAGTCTGATGAAACACCTCAGAGTGGTGCTTCAGAGGGTGCCGGTCACCAGAGCCGAGAGGTGCTGATCAGAAACTGGCACTAAGCCCGAGGGCGAGAGCTGGCCCAGGCGGGCTCTTGCCTTCTGGCTGTGGGACAGTTTTTCCCATCTCGGAGGTGCTGGGAGAGCTGGCGGGGGGTGGTGTGAGCAGGGGGGTGTGCTGGAGCCCAGCCCCTCTGCAGAGCCCTGCTGCTCCTCTGCCTTTCTGGACAAAGGTCAGTGTCTGTGCAGAGCTTCTAATTCGCACCTTTGCCAAAAGACAAATCCTGGTTTTTTCAGGGTGAACGACCTGCTCTGCTTTCAGAAAAGAATCTCTTGACCTCTGCAGGCAGAGCAGAAGTCTCACACAATTAAGGTCTAAGAAGAAATTGAAAAACAATTAAAGGACAAGCGTCCGTGTGCTGGGAGTCTGGGAGTGCTTCTGGTTGGGAAGTCCGGCAGCAGCCCTTGCTCTGAGGCTGCAAACAGCCGGCAGAGCTCCAGCCATGGGGTCACTGCTTCAGCCTCCCCTGGCAGCCGCTCCTTCATCTGCACCTCTCCCCCCTGCACCAGCTCTGCATAAAAGAGTCGCTTTTCTCTGCTCGTGGCTGTGGATTGCTCTAAACGTGATGTAACTGGTTGCCACCTGTTTCTTTGCAAGCTTGTCCCGCCCGATGTGCTGTCAGGCACAGATCATCACCTCGATCCTAGGTGAGTGTTGGGGCTTCTCCTGGGGTCTCCTGTGCATCAATTGCGTTTTTGCATCCTTGGTCTGGGCACAGTGTAGTGACAGGTATTAAAATCATTATTTTTTTTAACATGAATCACCACCATTTTCTTTACAATCCTTCGCCTTTTTTTAAATTGATTCATGTTTGGGTTTCAAAACGTTCTAGGTTTTGTTGTACAGGATTTGTATGTACTGTTTTCTTTATTTTAACTATCATTATTGGGTGTACCTTTTTTCCTTTGGCCAATTCAGGATCCATTGTTATTGCCGAGATTTGTGTCTCTTGAATGACTGAATGAATCTATCTAATAAAACATGGAATCATACATGGTATGTGTAAGTGTCCATTGGCACTTACTTTCTCCCACATCAACTCCTCCTTTCTGAGTTCTGTTCAAGCAAAATTAACCTTTGTTGGGGAACTGAACTGGCCCTGTTTCACCATGTTCCCAAGTAGCATTACTAACATCACTGTAGTTACTTACAATTTGTGACGGGGAAAGCAGTACAGAGACCCACGGCCAGCTTGATAATCCTAAAGGTCCCCCACAAACCCAGCGATGACTTGAGTTGAAGGTTTTACTTATAGTTTTTGCTAATAGAACAAATTAATTATCTTCAAAGGGGTCATATAGGCTGGTAATATTTTGACCCTTTTTAGCTATTATGAAGTCACTAACATATATAGTGAGGAGAAAAAGCCAGCTACTATAGTGAGGTCCGGTATGGCACATTTTTCTGTTTTCCCCTGGACCCATTGGGCTGCTGCCAACAGTCAGGTTCATATCTTCTTAACAGCAAAAATGGAGGCCAATCTGGTCTTGCCCTCACTTGGACTTATCCTCAGTTTTTCTCCCACTCTCTTCTTTTTCTTAACTCTATAAACTGACATTTCTATGTGAAACAGTACAAAACCAAAACCCATAAATATTATAACTTTTTAACATACATACATACACATAGGGATCACGTAGACGATTCAGGATCTCACTACTATTGATGTTACTCAGTCTGTTTCAATAAGTCCAGTCTTATTTTAACTTTGTCGTATTCGAAGCTTCAGATCTCCAGGTGTTGACTCGATCTTCCAATTGGATTCACTGTGCCTGCTGCTTCGCGTGTGGGTTTGACAAGGCTGCCCTCTGCTGAGAACAGCCCCGAGATGGGATCACAGCAACCAGATTACAAACCGGAGAAGCAAGAGCAAAATCTGTGTGTGTGACGTGTTGGCTACAGAATGCTGGGCAGAGCTGGGGATTCCAGGGTTTTATTCGGTCACTGCGTCGAGGCACCTCAGATCTTGGCCCAGCAGACGCTTGGGCGGCTGCTGTGGTTTGTTTTGTTTGGTTGTGGTTTCAGCAGGCTGGTCCCTCCCAACAAAAATGAAGAATGAACATTAACAGGAGAGAGTTCCTGAGCCAATTATGAAACGCCAAGTGTAATTTCCTGCATTTTGCGCCGTTTAATGTTTATTTCTGATATTTCCAGTAACGGAACAGAAAGCCCAGCCGCTACACTAAAGAGTCACCGTTAAAATATTTCACGAGACGTATGCACTGCTCAGCTAAATGAAAAGGCTCCAAACTTGTGTTGTATTATATTCAAACACCACCTCCAACTGAAACCACTCAAAAAACCAGAAACCCAAGCATGTGAGCACTGTCCCCTCCAGCCCTGCTGAGTCGGGAGTCCTCCTGCACAGCACGGCATTTTGCCTGGAAACCAGAGATCCTCACCCAAAGCCGCAGGGCAATTCCTAGAAGGTGCCAAACCTGGTGAGGCTGGGGACTCCACCCTGACACTTGATACTGACTGCTTCAGTCCACCTCCCCCAAAATGCCTGTGCAACGCGCTTGGGCTTTACGAGCTGGTGTGCGGGAAGGGCGACGCTGCTGGGCTCTGCTGGGCTGAGGTGGCTGCACACCCCTGCGTGCCTGCGCGGCTGGAACCAGGTGGGCTCTGCCGCGGCCAGACGTGTGCTGCTGCCTGTAGCCGTTCTGTTCTGCGGTGTACGAGTTTTGGGGAGGACCTGGTGGCAGAGGGCTGCGGAGAGCAGGGGGGCGGTGAACTCCCCCCAGAGGCTGTGGTGCCACGCTGGGTTTTTCCTGCTGGCCGCCGGCAGGCAGTGCTGGGGGCCGGGCGCTGCTGCCTGCCACGGGGCCTGCGCTCCCCCGCCCTGCAAGCAGGGCATTCAGTGGGGTCTGTCGGGGGTGTCCGATCCCAGATTCTGCCTCCCCTCCTGCTTGGAAACGGCCATGCTGTCCGCCCCGCCCCTAGAGACCACCGCACCCAGCCCCTGGAACCAGTGACACTGTGACGTCAGCCTCGTTGCCAAGGGCACCGCGGGCACCGCGGGCACCGCGAGCCCTGCAGGCACTCTGTCGGCTGCTGCACTGGTGGTGACAAGCCCTCAGTTCTGGCAGCTGGCACATGCCACTGGCAGCGATGATTCTCCTCCGTCTCCTCGTCCTGCTGGCCCTGTGCTGGCCTGCGACCAGCGCCTGGGACAGCTGTGGGTAAGTGGCCGAGGCTCTGGGAGGGAGCTTGGGCACCCTGATGGGTTTCCCTGGAGGGTGTCCACTGGTCCCCTGTGGTCACGCCACGGCTTCCCCAGCCCCTCGCGGGAGCCTTGGCTCCTTGCAGCACCCGGGCTGCTGGCACAGCTGGCCTGCGGGACTCCAGCAGAAAAGGGGGTGGCTGCCCGCCCTCCCCACGGGGCTCCCTGGCCTTGCTGTCCATGCAGCGCCCCGTGGGGAGGGCAGAGGGCTGACCTTCAGCCGGGAGAGCCGTGAGCCGTCGAGCAGGACGGTGACGAGTTTCTGGTTGCAGAGGGACCTGCGGGCTCCGGCCCACGGCTGCTGCTGACGACAGCTCGCACGAGGTGGGGGGCAGAGACGCCCAGGCAGGGGGCTGGCCCTGGATCGTGAGCATCCAGGATACCCGGAGAGGAGGCACGGGCCACGTGTGTGGAGGGTCCCTCATCAGCACACAGTGGGTCCTGGCAGCAGCCCACTGCTTCACCGAGGCCAGGTAAGGAGGGCCAGGAACGGGGATAACCCCCGGCACTCGCGGGTGCCCCGTCCGCAGCACCACGGGCTACTCCCGTCCCCTTTCCTTGCGGTACGCCCAGTGCCTGGGCACTGCAGAGCCCGGCTGAGAGGCGGCTCAGGAGAGTGCTGGGCTCCTGCCACAGCCTCCCACAGCCTCCCCATGCCTGCAGCCCAAGACACGCAGCGGCAGTCTGAGCCTCCGTAGCGCTGCTTTCCTCTCGCGCACGTGAAGCAGAGGGCAGGGAACTGCTGGGCTGCTGCAGCACGTGGCTGGGCTCCCTCTGAGCCCTCTCCCCATCTGCCTTCCAGGCACATCACCAGGTGGCGCGTGGTGGTCGGGGCCACCAGCTTGACTCAGCCCGGCCCGGAGGCTCAGGTGCGCTCTGTTAAGCAGTTGCTGGTTCACGAAGAGTATAACAAGATCTCGCAGAGCAACGACATTGCTCTGCTGCAGTTGGACGAGCCCGTGCGGTGCAGCAACTCCATACAGCTCGCCTGCGTGCCTGACGCCTCGCTGAAAGTGTCGGAGCTGACGACCTGCTATGTCAGTGGCTGGGGGACCACGACGGCGAAAGGTGAGTTCCCAAAGAGCGCTCGCGTCCCGAGTGCGAGCTCGGCACACGGGGGAGGCGGGCTGGGCTTCCTGACAGCGGAGGCGAGAGCCAGAGCCCGCCTGCGGGGACGTGTGCCCGTAGGGAGATGGGCCTGGCCCAGGGCCCGCGGCGAGAGAGCAGGGCAACGCCGGGCCAAAGCCAAGCCCCAGGGAAGAAGCTCACCCAGACGGGGCGGGAGACCTGGCCACGAGCTGCCAGGCATTAATTCCTTTCTGTGCTCGCAGGCGCAGGACCGACGGATGTCCTGCAGGAGGCCAAGGTCCACCTCATCGACCTCAACTCCTGCAACAGCAGCCGGTGGTACGCAGGGGCCCTCCACCCCCACAACCTGTGCGCTGGCTACCCCCAGGGCGGCATCGACACCTGCCAGGTAGGAGCCTGAGAGAAGGCAGCGCCCAGCGGCAGCGGCAGCCCCGGCACAGCCGCCCAGACACCCCCCGGCGCGGGCTTTGCCGGGCCAGTCGCCCTCCCACCGCTGGGTCCCCGCCGCTGGCGGGGCTCACCTCCCCTTCCCCAGCTGCAGCTCCTTGCCCAGGGCCCCACTTGCCCCAGAGGCCCGGGACTCCGCCCAGAAAGCCCACCCAGCCCTCCTGGCAGACCCGAGGTCCAGCTCCCAGCCCTCGAACATCCCTCTTGCACCCGGCCAGCATCGCTGTGCAGAGAAGAGCGTGAGCCCTACCCCACGGGCCCACCACCCCCTCCCAGACAGCGTCCTGTCGGCCCCAGCACCTGAGCAGGGCCTCTGTGCCACGGATACAGCTCGGGGGGGGGGTGGGGGCGGGCAGAGAGGAGGAGGCAGCCCAGGGGCAGGGACAGCGGCCACCTGACACCACCGTGACCCTCATTCCTCCACTGCAGGGTGACAGCGGTGGTCCTCTCGTCTGCAAAGACAACAGTGCTGAGTATTTCTGGCTTGTTGGGGTGACCACCTGGGGGACAGCCTGTGGGAGAGCAAGACGGCCTGGAATCTACACCTCCATTCAGCACTTTTACAACTGGATCCTAGAACAGATGGGGCTGCCCCCAGAAGGACCAGCTGCTCCAACACCACGGCCGGCCTTCCCCTCAACCCCCTTGCAGACGCCAAGGCCAACACCAACAGAATCAGGCGGGTTCAGCTCCCGCCCCCTTCTACTGCAGAACTTGGTGGAGTTCTTGGCCTGGTTGCAGAAGGTCCTGCAGAACCTGAGGGAAGGCCTGAGCAGCAGGATGGACAGGATCCAGTGCAGGCTGCAGTGCACCATGGCCATCTCCTGCAGGGGCTCTGCCTGCTGAGCCAATGGCACCCTCAGGGTCAAAGGCCTGCTTGGTCCTGCCCACGCGCCTCCGACTGCAGAAGAAGTTTGTCTTAGTTCTCGAATAAAGTTCCCAAGTTTCACAGCTCACCATGCTTCTCTTCTATTCCGTCTCCTGGGCAAGGCAAGGATTCCATGCCCAGCACCTGCAAAATGAGCCCCATTAGCCCCCCCAGGAGACCCCAGATCCCCCACAAAATCCCCACAAGGACCCCAGTAACCCCCCTCTGGACCCTTCTTGCACCTCATTACTGTCCCCCAGGACCCCAATATCTCCCCCAGAAACTGCTCCCAGGAGCCCATTTGACACCCCCCGACCACACCCCCCGACACTAATAACCCCCTCAACTCCACCATGACCCCAATAACCCCCCCCAGGCACCAAAATCCTCCCCTAGACCCCAACGTCTCCCTCAAGACACCCCCAGGACCCCAGTACCTCCCCCAGAACCCCCTCCAGGACGTCCCCAATCCCCCACCTCGACACCAATATCTCCCTCAAGACCCCCCCCCCCCCCCCCGAGGACCCCAGTAACCCTCCCAAACCCCTCCAGCCTTCTCCTGCCAAGGTGGCACCATCCCCAGCAGGCCCAGCACTAGTGGTGGTGGCTCCGGCCTAGCAGTGGGTGAGCGCAGGGGCTGGGCCCGATTTCCCTGCGGGGGGGGGGCGGGGGGCAGGATCGCAGGGGAAGGGGAGAGCTTCGGTCTAATCCCCCAAACTTTTTCAAAAAAAAGCTTTGTTGTCACAGTTTGGGCTGTTCAGACGTTCTGATGTGTGACTGCGCTTGCCCTTTTACCTTGAACTCGGTGGGTTTTGGTGTCTGTGAGGGTCCGTTGTGTCTGGGGGTTTATCTCTCAGGTTACCCCAGGGAAAGGGAATTTTAGCCCTTTACTTCAAGTCTGAAAGAAGTGACCCATTTCATCTTTTCTGCCCTCTGTGGTGATTTGGGTGGGTTCAGTCTGATGAAACACCTCAGAGTGGTGCTTCAGAGGGTGCCGGTCACCAGAGCCGAGAGGTGCTGATCAGAAACTGGCACTAAGCCCGAGGGCGAGAGCTGGCCCAGGCGGGCTCTTGCCTTCTGGCTGTGGGACAGTTTTTCCCATCTCGGAGGTGCTGGGAGAGCTGGCGGGGGGTGGTGTGAGCAGGGGGGTGTGCTGGAGCCCAGCCCCTCTGCAGAGCCCTGCTGCTCCTCTGCCTTTCTGGACAAAGGTCAGTGTCTGTGCAGAGCTTCTAATTCGCACCTTTGCCAAAAGACAAATCCTGGTTTTTTCAGGGTGAACGACCTGCTCTGCTTTCAGAAAAGAATCTCTTGACCTCTGCAGGCAGAGCAGAAGTCTCACACAATTAAGGTCTAAGAAGAAATTGAAAAACAATTAAAGGACAAGCGTCCGTGTGCTGGGAGTCTGGGAGTGCTTCTGGTTGGGAAGTCCGGCAGCAGCCCTTGCTCTGAGGCTGCAAACAGCCGGCAGAGCTCCAGCCATGGGGTCACTGCTTCAGCCTCCCCTGGCAGCCGCTCCTTCATCTGCACCTCTCCCCCCTGCACCAGCTCTGCATAAAAGAGTCGCTTTTCTCTGCTCGTGGCTGTGGATTGCTCTAAACGTGATGTAACTGGTTGCCACCTGTTTCTTTGCAAGCTTGTCCCGCCCGATGTGCTGTCAGGCACAGATCATCACCTCGATCCTAGGTGAGTGTTGGGGCTTCTCCTGGGGTCTCCTGTGCATCTTCTTAAATGTTGACAAAATGCCCACGTGAAAATAGAATTAAGCATCAGAATAACTGATAAGGAAGAATTAATCAAGATGTAAACGAAGCCAGGCTCCTGTCCAGAACACCTGTGTAGTTCATCTGGCCTGTTTTTCCTTGCTGTTGCCTTCACAAGCTCCTGTTCAGTTCTGCTTTGCCCTGCATCTCTGCTTGTTCTCGTCCCTGTTTCATGTAGCCGGGCAGACTGACTTCCTCCTCTTCGTTTTCCCCGGTTTTCTGCCTGTGAAATCTCTTTTTTGTAACTGCCTGGTCTTTGTGTAAACACATTTAGAAACTGCTCTCGCAGGTTCCTCCTTTCAGGAGGTGCCTGTGGCTGCAGAGATGCAGTGTGAAGCAGGTGGGACAGGGCTTGTGTCTGCTTCAGGTTGGGGTTTGAACCCCTCGGGTGCTGCAGAGAGTCAGGTTGCTGCTGAAATCTTACTTTATAAGTTATTGCTGATCGATACAAAAAATGCAACACCTCAAAAGGGCAGTGCTCAGAGGTGGGCTGCATCTGGACCCAGGTGATGCTTCTCTGTCCTTAGAACTTAAGGAAGGAAGCTTGCAGGTGTCAGTAGTGCTGCTGCTGCTGAGGGGATTGTTTTTTCCTGAGCTGGGGAGCAGATTCTTACCCTGTCTGTACTGCGTCTGCGCTGTGAAAGCTTGTGCACAGTAATGCCTTGCTGTCTGGGCCTTCTGTTTTGGAGCTCTGCTGTCAGGTACTTAATAGCCTGCTCTGGTTACTGTTGTCATGGTCCTGTTTTCCCTCATCCTTCACTGGCCGTGGTGAGCAGCAGGCAACTGAAGGTGGTGATGAAAATGTGATGGATCCGGAGAGGCAGCAGGACCAGTGGCAGTGAAGGAGTTGTCGGGTGTTCAGTGTCACTGGAGAAGCAGTTGGGAGGTTTCAGAATGGTGATCTGTTTGAAGAGGGGTCCCACAGGGTCACCAGGACATCATGAAGTTCAATTTTGTGTTATAAAGGGATTTCCCACTCTAAACCTCAGGCAAGTAGCGGTTATTTCTTGGGATATTAAAAGCAGTTAGAATCTCCTCTACTACTTCCGTCATTGCCAGGTGTTGAAGTGGCAGCTGACAACCCCAGAACTCTTGCTTCTGTCTCACCATCTCCCACATCACAGCAGCTGTTCCTGTGTGGCTCGGCTGTGTGCATTGCTGAAGGGCCGGCACACGTTCCTCTCTATCCCATTGTTTCCTACGGAGAAAAATGGAATTGGGAACGGTTGCACTTTGGGGATTCCATCCTGGGCAGGCAATGGGATGTGCCTGAAACTGTGGGTTTTGACTGTATGGGGAATTCTTGCAGAACCAGAGGGTAGGGTTGGGGAGTCAAAATACTTCGGCAGCAATGAAGAGAGAAGTATGCAAAGGTTTCAGCTGCCAGCCTGCACACGCTGGGTGTGCATGTACTCCAGTGCACGGCTGCATTGCCCCAGGCTGCAGAGGTTTTTGTGTAGAAAAGCCCTTGGTTACTGGAATAATTCTCTGTGGGAACAATTCTGCATCTGGGCAGTGGAATGGGCTATTTACCCCGTGACACAGAGGGACCCCTAGGGCAAAGCCAAATACTAAGTGATTTTTTTGACGAATGTTAATTCTCATCCTGATTGCATGGTGCCGGAACTGTTTTCTCGAATCCTGACTGTTCTCCCCAGCTGTCCATCACCGACACTCATGTTTTGATGGCTCTTGTCACAGACAGCCTGGTAAAAAGCTCTTGGTTATTTTCTCTTTTTTCCCCTTTGAGAAGTGTCATGAACTTTCTGCAGCTGTCCAGACTCTGCTCCCCTGTCCTCCCTGGGCAGCAGTGTGGCAGTGAGAGCTGCCCCCCCCCCCGCCCCCCGGGAGGAGGTGTGCTCTGCTGGCTGTTAAAGCATTGGCGGTGCTGTGCTCTGTGCTCCTCTCCAAAGCTTCTCTCTTCTCCCTGGGCAATGGATTTTAGTGTTCTGCCATTCCAAGCGCAGTAGCATCTGTACAGATACAAAAATGTGTAGTTCATGAAGGCCTGATTCTGTAATCTCCTTTGGAAGCTCTATCGCCCCACATTTTCTCTCTCCCCTCTTCTCTGTCAGAGTGCTTCACAGCTGGCCTTCTTCCCCAGGCTTTGCCTCGTCCCCTGGCCAGAGTCGAGCGGTTCAGTTCCTGGAGGCCCAGCGGCTGTTGAGGGATCTGAGCTGGTCAGAGACAGCAGGGCTTGGTCTCTGAAGGAAGCAGATGTTGTGGTCTAACTCTGATCTTGCTGAAGCTGCTTTTGTTACCTTTGAGAAAAGCAGCCGAGGGCTGCATCAGAGCTGGTGGTTTGCAGGAGGTACAAAAGAACAGGGGGTTTAGAAGCCAGTGCCTAATCCTGTGGACAACCTTAATGCTGTTTCTTTGATAACGTGTCAGAGGTATTTTATTGTGGGTTTTGTGTAAGGTGCTGTAAAGCAATCGCATGCAGCTGGAAGCCAGAGGCAAGACTATTTATTTTGGGGCTTTGAAGATCTCTACTGCTGTGACAGCTGTCTCTCTGCTCCAGTGGTTGGCTTTTGTTTTGCTTTGGAAAAACTGAACCACAATTTTTGTTCCACTTCCTTTTCCCCGAGGTGGGAGAATTCCTGGAACTCTCCAGAAACAGTTAAAGGGTGTCTTCATCTTTTTTTTCCCTGGACTGGGCAGCTCCCAGAAGGCCGGGGTTTGGAAGGCTGGGAGCGCTGAGCCGACCGGTCCGAGAAGACTCCTGACAGCAGGGCTGGGCTGCAGACGTGGCTGCAGGTGCTGCGGGGGGATGCTGGGTGTCTGGGGGGCTGACCTGGCCGGTTTGGTGGTTTTGAGGGCGCTGTACTCTCTCCACCCGCTGCTGATAAGGTGTTTTCTGTGGACAGGACTGGTGGCCCATCAGTGTGTGTTCTCAGAGATGAGCCCACAGGAGTCCGTCGCTGGGGCTTGTCTGCAGAGAGCTCTGTGGTACCTTGACAGTGTTTGACATTTCCCGGACAGTGCTTAACCCTGCCAGTTGTCGCTATTAACACTCTCCTCTGTAAGAGCCTTCCAGCGGGGATGCCTATCAACTCTGGCTTTCCCTTCAAAGAACTGTTACCAAAAGCTGCTGTATCTTTGTCACTTGCCAGATGCCACCTTGTTGCTTTGGGCTTTTATGTGTTGCCTTTAATCAGGATGTGTGCTCTTCTGTCCAGGGGCTGGTGGGGAGCTCTCTGGTGAACAAATGCCAGAGAAAAGAAGAGGGTTTACTGTATGACCTCTTGTACTTGAAGGAACAGTCCTTTAGCCCAGGTGTCTTCGGATGTGTCTCTTGGGGGGGGGGGGGAGGAGGGGGGCTACCAGGCCTCCAAATCCAGCAGTTTATGTCAGTTTATTCTTTGTCCTGTTTGTGTTTGCTTCTGGCCCTGGCAGATTGGGGCTGCGTGAGGCATAGTGGTTCAGGGCAGGATCTGCTGATTCAGCTCCGTATTTTAAGCAGGTGTCCTATGCAAGAGCTGGTAGCCAGGATGGATGACCAGTTCATTCACAGTTACTGAAACACTGAAGGAAATTCGATTTGTGTGTTCAAAATTTCTTTCTTAGCCAGTGTTTAGCATCTTGGGGTCTCAGGGGTTAAAATACCTCTGGCAACTTGGATCAGTGTATGGGGATTTCAAAGTGCTCTAGATTAAGCAGGCAAATGAGTTAAACTGCATTGAGCTGATGCCCTGGCTGTGAATAATGCAGGCAACCCCGTGCTGAAGACATCTGGGGCTCGTCTGCTGTTCGTAGTGGAGGTTTTGGACCCTTTCTCACAGATGTCCCCGCTCTGTCAGGGACGGCTTTACTGACCAGAAGGCGAGGAGGCGCTTTGGGAGTGTCCCCTTCTGATGGAGGCTGCAGAGCTCTGCTCTTCTGGCCTGGCCGTCAGGCCGTGGCTTTCACAGTGCTCCCATCTCTCAGCTCAGCTCTGCTTTCTGTCATTAGGACACAGCTTTGATTTGCCAGGGCCGAGTGAATTGGGACGTCCCCTACTGCCCATCTGCACGAGACACCCCCCTCTAGCAAGGGACAGGACAACCTTACACATGCAGAAAGCGAAACCTCCCGCTAATTACGCCATGGGAACGCAGCAGGCAGAGCTTTTTGTGCAGATTGCACCCGTGCTGCTGTTAGCTTCAGGCACCCAGTGCTCCCAGCACGGCATCTTCCTCCCCGTTCTCCCCCCTGCCCTGGGCAGATCTCTGTTTCAGGCCTGGCCCTGCTGTTTCATGAGCTGTGCCCTCTAGGCGTGGTTATCGAGTGTGAGGACAGACTGTGGGTGTTGCGCTGTGTTGTTGCAGTGGTTGTGTCAGGCAGACGTGGACAAGTCCCAAGTGCAGATGTGCGGTGACAAGTGCCCGCTATTTGGCCCTGACTCCGGGAGAACTGAACCCCTTCAGCCTTCTCAGTCTGGGCGGAGATGAGTGATGGAAAGCAGTTGCAGACTGTCAAGGGGTCAGTGAAAGGAGGATCCTTTGCTCTGCTCCCACTCAAATGCTCTGCTGGCAGGCAGCAGCTCTGGTTTTCCCTGATGTTTGCAGTGGCTGCTTGTTGTGTCTAGTCTGCTGCGCTGTTATAAGCAGTCTCCCTGCGAGCAAGAAACTTGTGAGTGGCTGAGCTGAGATTTCCAGGTTCCTGATCAGAGGAAAGGCTGTCCCAGCCAAATTTGACTTGGGTTTCTGATTGCATCCAGATAGAAAAGATTATTCATCCTGTGGAGAAAACAAACAAACAAACAAACAAACAAACAAACAAAAAACCCCACACCAAACCAGAGCTGATTTTTTTATGGAGTGTTTGGCATATCTTAGCTGAGCAAATCTTGGTGCTCAGTACCTGAGGGGTGTGTGGGGTGTGTCCGCCTGGCTCCGCCGGGGTGTCCTTGTGTCCCTCATCCTGTGAATGCCGTTGAGGTACCAGTGGAGGCCGTTGGTGACTTTTCTTGTCAGCCCGGTGTGGTCCCCTTCCTGGGGGTGGGGGGGACATGGGTGGCAAGAGGCTCCCCAAACTTGAGGGGAGTGGTTGTGGGGGGCATTGGGATGCCCCCCCTTCCCAGGTGTCCTCGAGAGTTTGGGGGTGCAGGGACAGGGGTGTGGCATTGGTGGGAACCCCCGAAAAACCCTGCAGGGGGTGGTGGGGATAGCGGGGACACAGTGTGTGGGGCAGCTGGGTGGTGTGGGGGGTGACAGTGCTGGGACCCCCCAGGCTCCTGCAGGGGACGGTAGGGATGTGGAGGAGGGGTTTGGGGGTCCCAGTGGGGAACTGGGGGTGCAGAAGGAGGGGTGACATCACTGGAACCTTGCCCAGACTCCTGTAGGGAACAGAGGGGGTGGGGAACTGAAGGTGTTGGGGGGGTTAAGGCGGGGTCCTCCCAATTTTGAGGGGGGTGCTGGGGAGGTTTTGTTGGTCCCAGAGGGGCTTAGGCCTCCCAGGGGGTTGAGGGGTATCCTAGGGGGAACTGGAGGTGTTTTGGGGGGCCTCAAGGGCTTTCTGGGCATCCCCAGGGACTTGGGGGGGCTCGAGGGGGTTGGTGGTTCCAAGGGGGCAAGACTGCTAGAGAAAAGCAGCTCTTCTCTTCAGCACCAACCCTCTGCCCTCCACCCCCCCCCCCAAAAAAAAAAAAAGCTCCCTCATTCACTGTTCCCCCCCAGTTCTTCCTTCTTCAAAGCTGTGTGGCAGCAACGTCATGATGAATTGATAAAGAGCTCCCTTTGGGTGATAAAGAGCTCGCTTTGGAGCTGGAGGAGGAGAGGGAATCTACTCGCTGCACCCCGAGTTTGTCAGCAACCTGCTGCTATTTCCTCGCCAAACACTCCTGCAACTAACCTGGGGCATGTTTTCTTCGGTGTATGTCTTTAATAACCATTGCCTCTTTTTACCTTCCCTGCGTTTTTCTTCTCTTTAATTTCTTGAGCCTTCTGACGCACCAATGCGAGACAGAAAACACAGAAGTGAGCTGTCTGCTCTATCGACCAACCAAGTTCATTTCCAGTGACCTGACAGGGCTTGTAATAACACACAACACACCTCACATCTAATATCATATGCAATAATGTCATAATACACATTATTACATAAACATATACAAGTGCATTATTACATATACATTTTCACATATACATATACATATACAAAATTTAATAATATTCAACACACCAAGCCAGGTTTCTCTCCATCCTATGTTGTTTATTGTCTGAAATCATGCCTTACTACTTTTTAGATTCAATAAACATATTACTGAAGTGTATTACTAAAACGAAAATCATTATAAGCTCAATTAAGTTAGAATTCAACAGCTCTGTCAAAGCCGGGAGCAGGGGCAGGAAGAACGTGATCTTCCTTCGCACTAGGTGCATGAACTTCTAGATGGAGCCTTGGGCCCTAAAAGAAAACACAACACACAAAAAAATAAAGTGAATTCTAAGCAGTCACTCTCGCCATTTATTTCCTCCCGCTTTGTTTTGGTTTTTGACTCGGCATATGCTTATGTCAAAGCTTCTTTCAGCTGCTCACATTTTACTACTGCAAACTGAAGAACTTGCCAACACGGCAAAGTTTCTGCTGACAAGACGGGACAGCCACCGCTTTGTTAGTGCACACAGGAAGGGACCCTCTATTTCCACGGGCTTCTACCACATGGGCCACCATGTCACTACTTATTCGGCAGTTTGTACAGGATGCCAAATACTGGTACTGCAGTCATACATACAGCCCATTTCACCCACGCTTCTAGCCCAGAGGTCCTAGCAGAGTTTTCACATACCTCTGGCTCTAGCCCAGGGTAGTGGCTGCACTGCAGGAAAATTAATTTCTAAAAGCTTCTGAAGTCAGCCTCTAGTGATAGGACTCAACACCGTTACTCTACGAGAGATGCTGAGAGCATTACTAGGAGAGAGCTCTTCAGACTCCTGCCCAGGTGAATTCTGGGGGCAGGAAACATCAGCGACCCCGAGTTTTTTCTTCACAAGTTTTTCTGTCATTATTTTTTCAAGAACCATTTCACATTATTCCGCATATGTTCATTAGCATCATTCCTCCTCTCAGAGTCCTTCAGCCATTTAAGATTTCCTTACAAACAAGTCTGATCTTTGAGTTCCTAAGAAAAATTGATCAGTGTCCAGAAATTCCTCGGAAAGCCACCAGTGTGCAGTCCAGGTTAACATCTCCCCGTGTACCCACAGGAGATAAACAAAAGAAGAGATGAAGGCAATTCCTCTCCCATCTCTCCTCCCAAGTGCTTTGAGGTAACGGTTACACTCAGAACAGGGAGAGGCAGAAAATCCAGGCACTAGACCTCTTCAGGTTCTGGCCGCCTCAGGGCTGTCAGGAGCTGAAGGGTGTCACTGCAGAGAAGCTTGAGTGAAAGAGACACCTGCTCCTCAGCCACTGCTGCCAAACTGTACCTCTCAGTCAACTGTAATCTCTGCCGTAGCTGAGCTCGTAACCTGCATACGGAACTCCTCTCCCCGCTAATCCCTGGAAACATCCCATCCACCTGGAGAGGGGCAGCGGAGATCCCCCTGATTCCTGTAGCCAGCCTGCTCCTCTGTTACGGACGTGTAAAGCAGTTACCTGGAAAACGAACGCTCCTTTGGAGTCTTTCTATATTCCATTGGTTCCTGACCCATCTGTAAACCCATCGAGTCTGGACTTCTTCTTTTGCCTGTTAAAACAATTTGACCGTTATGACAATGACAGCTTTACCTTTATTTCAAAAAGAGACCAAGAAACAAAACATGGCCAGTATGAGAAAATGCGTACTGCTTGCAGATGCAAAGGTGGACGTACTACTTAAGCAAAACCAGTTTAGAATTCTTCCTGCAAGTCTTAGGGAAAGTTTTAGGATGACATTTGTCTTGTTTTAGTTTTGCATGTTTACCATCTGCACCCAGCAATCCGACTGGAGAAAACACTCTGTCATTTTTGCTGACGTCAGATGCACTCGAGTGTAGCTGCCGTCCGACAGGCCATCGAAACACAAACGTGCAAAACAGCCCAACTTCACCGAGCCAAACCCCCACCCTTCTTTAAGTCTCGTTGCTGTCTGTCAAACTCCTCCCTAGGTAAGGGAGGCCAAAGGCACCCTGCTTGTGTCAGAAACGGCAGCGGGACCAGGGGAGCGACGGTCCCCCTGTCCTCGGCTCTGGTGAGGCCGCTCCTCGAGTACCGTGTTCAGTTTTGGGCCCCTCACTACCAGACAGACCCTGAGGGGCTGGAGCGCCTCCAGAGAAGGGCAAAGAAGGTGGTGAAGGGTCTAGAGAACAAGTCCTGTGCGGAGCAACTGAGGGAACTGGGGGGGTTAGCCTGGAGAGAGGGAGGCTGCGGGGAGACCTCATCGCTCTCCACAACTATCCGAAAGGACGTTGTAGCAAGGTGGGTGTTGGTCTCTTTTCCCACGTAACAAGCGACAGGAGAAGTAACGGCCTCCAGTTGCAGCAGGGGAGGGTTAGATCAGCTCTTGGGGAACATTTCTGCACCGGAAGGGTTGTCAGGCATTGGAACAGGCTGTCCAAGGAGGTGGTTGAGTCACCATCCACAGGTAGACGTGGCGCTGAGCGACATGGTTTAGTGGTGGACTTGGCAGTGTTGGGTTAATGGTTGGACTCGATGATCTTCAGGGTTTTATTCCGACCTCAGTGAGTCTACGACTCGCCAAAGGAGGTGCTTGTGTCATTGGGGTGGCATGTGAATGAGCCACTGGAACTGCTGCTGGTCCTCAAGCTGGTGACGTGTCTGCAGGAGCTGGGGGATATCCTGGAGGAGGGAGAGTGCACCCAGCAGATGGAGGCTGCCCAGGTGGGAACTGAGGGGGAAACGGTGGTGGTGGTACCCCCGGGGGAAGAGGACGTGCGGGGGATGGTGGGGGATACAAGGGAGGTGGAGGCACCGGCACAGAGAGCGGTGTTGGTGCTGGTAGTGCTGGGGCCTGAGTCCTCTGGGTACGTTCACTGCGCGGGCGTCCTCGGTTTGAGCTTCTAAAGAAACCCCAAACCACGAGTCACTGTTTGTTACACTCTGCCCTGATTTTAAAGAGGAAAGCGAATGGAGGAGGAGCGTGGTGGCGAGCGCTTCTTGTGCTCAACTTCAGCATTTTTCTGCCCGCTTTTTGTTCATTTGAGACTACGCTCATTTCTTGGTCCTCATACTTGCCTTCCACTTCCTCAGCCCCAACAAATCCCTCAGTCTCCCCTTCTCATAGTCAGTTTGGCAACTGTGGCTGGAGGCTGCCCGTGCTAAAAGAGACACGTGCCAAGCGCTCCTCTGACACACCTTGACACGCTCAATACTTGACACGCCTGATCTTCAAAGTACCGCACAGACATTAACTCCTCTCAAACTTCTTGTAACGTCTTCCGCACACGCCTCCTAGGTTGTTGCCTCATGATGTCGTCTTTGGCCCGTTGTTGGCCCTGAATTGTGATTTTTTGCTTAGGGAACTTGAGGTTTTAGACAGTCTGTGGGATGGACTCTGGTTTTTCTTTTGACTTACCTTTAAGATTTTATACACAAAGGGCACCCTTACAATCTCTCTATAACAAATAGATACCAAAAGGAAGGACCAACGACGCTGCAATAAAGCAAAAGAGACTCCTCTCTCCCCAACCGAGAGAAAGCAGCTTGGCTATTTGAGATGACTAAATAGTCAAATAACAGCCTTGCCTTTTCCAATAGTTTGCTCGATCAGTATTAACTAAGTTGTTACAAAAAGAATATCGGAGGCTGATTTCCATTGGGAAATCAATTTCTTCAGCCCTATTCGGCCAGTAATCCAGAGGGTGCCTTTCCATCTGATCCTTTAATTATGTTTCATTTATAGATGTAATTATGAATTCCTCAGAAAGACTTCGTTCTCCAGAGTCCTCTTTTCAGTCATGTACTGGAGTTTTATTTTAAATAATCTTCCTGAGAGCACAGATCCCCTTTGTGAAGGCCAATTCAAATAAAGCCATTTAATAATTAATTACCACATGTATTCTCCACAACAATCTGCACACGCTTATTCCCTTATAAATCGGCTGTTGTGTCTGTTATGTGTAACGGCCTCGTGTAACAGGTTACAAGCAGCAATATATTGAATTTCTGTAGCATACTTACACTTCCCAGTCTGGTCTGCCACTCGCCAAGCGAATTTTGCCGGCTCTCACTGGATGACCTTTTGGCATGGGGAGAGAAAAAAAATCCCTTTCAGTTTACCCGAAGATGGTTTCTGAAGAGAAATTTCTAAGTTACGGTTACTTACCAGTTGTGGGTATCGATGGTCCTTGGGGGCCCAGAACCCTTGGTATTGCTGGCTGTCTCGCTCCAGGCACCTGGTAGCCCTTGTGAATCGGTGCAAACAGTTGTAAAATAAGCTCTACTAAGACACAAGAATCACTGCATAGGGTGATAGAAAACCTACCTTCTCTTCCCGCAAACCGCGGATCGACAGGGGGGAAGATCGAGGGCGTTGCGTGGCAGCCACCAGCGCAGCAGGAGGGGTCAGAGCCACGGGTGCTGGTGGAGGTGCTGGTGGCTGCTGCTGCCGCTGCCTCTGCTGCCTCCGTGTGTAACCAGTGGCATTTTTGAAGTTGTTCACAGCCTAGAGGCAGAAAAACATTTACAAAGAGGTAACATGAACCTTCAGTAGCTCGATGAACAAAAGCCTGCACAGAGTAAAATTACGGGTGTATTCCCCTATATACTATCCATCCTAAAATAAACCAACATACGGATATATTCAGATGAGATCTAAGGCAGAAATTCTTCCCTGTGAGGGTGGGGAGGCCCTGGCACAGGCTGCCCAGAGAAGCTGTGGCTGCCCCCTCCCTGCAAGGGCTCAAGGCCCGGTTGGACGGGGCTTTGGGCAACCTGGGCTAGCGGAAGGTGTCCCTGCCTGGGGCAGGGGGGTGGGACTGGATGGACTTTAAGGTCCCTTCCAAGCCAAACCCTTCTGTGATATATACGAACGCATCCCATTACACGCTGGTGTTAAGGATTGGTAACTCAGACTATCTGTATGTAAAGCACTCCAGTGTTAACACTGAATCTGAAACTGAGTCAATCCTGTTAAACGCAAGTGTGAGCTGAATTGGCCAGATGGTCTCTCAAGAGTTGTCAGCTTCCATTTAGCCTTGTTTAAGGAGATGTAAATTAATATTTCCTTCCCTTTCAGCTAATTGACTGACTAGACTTTTCTCACAAACAATTCATGTAAAAGTCACCGCATTACCTGGCGTAGGCACTTGTTGGCAATTAAACTATCAGGAGAAACATCTGCCTCATGACACGCTGGGCACGCATGTTCCTCGGAGTCCAGTAATGCTCTTCTAACACCTGGGTATAATCAGAATCATCAATACAGGTTTTAGCTAAACTAAGGAAATTTCTGGGGTTCTAATCGGTTATAAAAGCCTGTAGATGGTTAATGGGTGAATACGGTCCTGAACTGTGAGCATGAAGTTGAGAGCTGAGAGCATGCAACGTTCAGCACTGTAAAAAATTTCTAGTATGCAGGAAATAGCTGCCCAGTGTTGATATTTCCCTACTGAAACATTTGGAGATGTAGAGTAGGCCGTGTCTTGATGTTTTGACTAGTCTGTTCTCCACTGTGCAGCACAGTGAGAAGTCACCAACCTCAAGGTTAATGAATAAGACACATCTCCAAGAGCCATTAGTAGGTTCAAGTTCCGATGGTTTTAAGCAAATCTCCCGTGGAGAAGAATCTGGATTAAATGCCTAACGAGCCATTTGCTGCAGACCACAGTTAGTCACCAGCGCTGGCTCTGTAGTTTTGTATGAGAGAAAGGACTGTGGACAAACTAAGTGCATTTGATAACGAATAGTGTAATCAGCTGCACCGTTACGCACTCTTCTCGTACTCATCCTTCCGCATGTAGAGAAGATTTAACTAGATGCATAAGAAGGGAAAAAAGCCTTCTGCCTTTATTTTTTTCCTTTCTACAGGAAGAGTCCTTTCCTATCCTGGGTACGCTTAAGTATTAAACAGAGCCGGTAACAAAGGAATTTTATGATCTCCTCTTTCTGCTGTCAGAAGAGCAGGTGTGATGTCGTGAATTAGTAAAGATGGGAGTAACACTTACATTGGTCACAGTAACTGTATCCACAGCAGGGAATAACTACTGCATCGGCCAGGACTTCTTTACAAATTAAACATAACAGCTCTTCTGGAATAGGATACTCTGAGGAGGAGGAGAGGGAGGAAGAGGACGGCTCCTCGGGTAAAAAGGGAGGCTTCTCCTCCTTTCCTCTGGCATAAGCTTCCCTGGAGGGGGGATGGGGAAGGGAAAAGGAAGAAAGTTAACGGTGGGTAAAGGAAAACTTTCCCAAGCTTTGGCTTCTCTCCAATGAAGACAGTAGGTGGCATTCTCACGCCACACTAGCCTTCAGAAAAGCAGGCATTTGATTTAAACTCCTTTTCTATAGCCGGAGCACTAGGAGAGGGAGGGGGGAACCATTTTCCTTCTGCAGAACTCGTCCCTTCATTGGATCAGCTAAGAAGTTAGCTCAGACTAGAGAAATCATTTTCTGACAGCTAGAAACCGGGTGAAATGAATGCCACCTCTCCTTTGGCAGAGGGTAAATGTACATCGCAGGCTCAGGATAAAGTCCGTCTCCGCCTAATTATGTTTTATAAACGGAAGAAATCTGTGTTAGAGCTTCTGCAAAAGGAGATCCATGACAGAAAAACAGAGGGGCTCCCACGTGCGTTTTAAAACAGCCACTCCTGTCAGCACAGAGCAGGACTTTCTTAGCGTAGGGCAACAGGAAAACATCCCTCTGCTTCACAGATGGGATCTGATAGATGTCAGAGGGGGAGACAATCTCAGTCCAACAGCTATTTGTTCCATTTCGCAAGAAGCCTTAGAAAGATAAAACAGAAGCAAGAGGAGCTTTCAAAAAGAATGACGCCACTGTAAACGCGACTGAAATGTTTTGCAGAAATAGGGATTCTTGGCATACCACAAGCGTAACCAACGTTCGGGGGCGTGAACAGCAGGACTGCCCTATTCTAATATTAGAAATCATCGCCGGTTTTAAGGTTAAGATACAATGACCCTGCTTCTCCCCCCGTAATTACAGGTGCTGGCCAGCTCGATGGCGTTGCCACTCAGACATTGACGCGCGGCTTCTCTCCTTCACTTTTTGGTCAGAATCACTTTTTGGCTAATTCCATACTCACGCATTAATAATTGGTATCGCACGTCTCCCAGTCTGTGTCCGCATTGCACCCTTCGTGCTGGGATCTTCCACCTCCACCGTGAAGCTCCTGGGAATTCCTGTGCTCTTTTTATGTCTGCGAACAGACTCAAAACTACTGTCCTGTTAAGAAAAGCAATGCAGACATAGCTCATCTTAAGACCCACACTTAAAATATTTAAGGAGAAAATCTCGGCTGTACATTTGATTGAGAGAGATGTATGCAAGTATCAGTGTTTACATTTTGCAGCATTAAAAGGACTTGCAGCTTAAGAGTCGGGGAAGTTGCTTTTGCTCACTGAACTTCCGCTTCAGACCCAGAAGCATTAAGGGGAATCAAGCCCCTTATAACTCCTCAGCAAGACAAAAGATTCTTTTCAGTAGAAATTGGACCATCGTGCGCTGTAGGCAGCCCAAACTGCATGTCTCCTGCCTACTCACTTCTTCACGTTAGGTGATTTAACAACGGTCAGCACAACCTGCAGGTCTTTTCCCGTTTGCTGTGTCCTTCTAACACAGAAATTGTAATAGAAACCTTGCGCAGAACTAGGTCTTCAGATTATCGAAGCCAGCTGGTTTTTTGTGAGTAGTGTTTGTTCAAACGCTCTCATTACACACTAGTCCAGACACCAGCAGGGTCTAAGGGAGGGATGTAAAGGATACGGAGCTCCAGGCACCCATCATTCAGACCAGCCCCTCATGGCTTTGATTTTCTGTGCATTCATTTGCAAAAGCAACCCATTAGTTTCAACAGTTTATTAAATGGTTGTTTCATAGGCACAACAGCAACACAATCCAGATTGACATCTACAAAACCCCTTCCGTTACCATTTACAGAAAACCGTACAGATACTTGAGCAATTTGTTCAAACCCAGACAGTTTACGAGACACATCCAAACCCCACAAAGCATCACTAGGCACAGACCATAATTCAAATACGGAATTTCGTACAAGGTAATAGTAAAGCAGAAAACTTTTTAACACGTTGCCTCCACGCCAAGCCCATCTGCACTGAGGAGGCTGGAGTAGAACAGTTTGGAGCCGCTTTACGTTACGCTCCTGCATTTTTCTGAAATACATACATTTTCTCAAAAGCTTAGATGTGTACAGCACTTGGCCAGTTTTTCACCTTCTAGAGTCAAACTTCACATGAGTTTACAGAACCCAGGACATGTTCAGGGACAGCACTAATGGAGACCAATTTCTTCTGGTGACTACCTTCCAAAGTAGCTGCTGGGTTTTTCCCCCCCAAATGCACACAGTTTAATTCTGCAGTGAGAGAGGGAAGAAGAGACTGGGAAGAGATTTCTCGAACTCCAGCCTTTATTTTCAGAAGAAAGAACTAGCCCCTCTGCATAAGGCCCTGCCTTCTCTGTTCTTCAAGACCAGTCGTTTGACAGGCTCACACTACGCCTTTTCACAAAGTGCAACCACTACTGCTTTCCCAGACAAAGGTACACATTGTTGAGCAAAAAATGCAAGCGGTTGCATAGCAAACCATGGCACTACAGCAGCTTCAGAAGGTCACCCCTGCTAATACACTGCACTCACACATCGGTACATGCCTGCAAACAGTTTACACAGTCTGCGTTCAAACAAATGAGGTTGTGTTGTCCACTCTCCATGGACTGCAAGTTATGAAACTGTGCAGCATTCAGAGAGCGGATCTAGATATAACTGCAGTGACTAGAAACTCAACAGTAGCCACGCAATTGTCCGTGTTACAGATACGCTTCTCTTTTGGCTGTAAACACCCCCCCCCCCACACACACCCATTAAATGTCCATAACTTGCAGCCAGTTGAATTCTTCTGTGAAAATTGTGCCAGTCTCCAACACAAAATTAACGAAAGGTCTGGGAAACAGTTAACAGCTCCTAAAGTGCTGCTTCTGTGTGTCCTGAAGATGAGCAATAGTGCAACATGACGTTGAGGGGCACCCCTTCTATCTTCCCAAACTGGGAACTACTCTTTACGGGATACTAGGGAAATATACACACATTTTAAAGTTAAAACCAATACTGTAAATGAATAAAAATTAAGTTTTGTTCACATTACAACTTTTATCCAGTTATACATCACCACACAAGATTTGAAAATATGAATCAAGTGGGGTTTTTTGGTGGTGGTTTTTTATTTAAGTCTTTGACAAGAATATACACATAACTTAATGAGCCGGGCCAGAGGAACAGGTGCAGAAGAGTCCTCAATCTGTTCACAAAAAATTAAACGCATATTCAAGTTGTACAATCAAAACATAGCAGAAGTTAACCTCTACTGTAGTCTGAAAGTCTGCACTGTATCCTCCGAGTGCCACGGAAAGAGACATTTCCAGCCTAACGTAATTGTTTTGGTTCAAAACAAAGTCCAAAGCTATGACAGCTGCAGAGGGCCTACGTGGTTGATGAGAAGCAGCTAAACTCGGCGTGCTGGGTTTTAGCTATTTGCATTTGCAGACAACCTAGGAAACCAAACCGCTTCATCAGAGAAAGTGGAAAGATCAGATGCAGAGCTTTAGAATGCCACTTCGGGTAGCAACAACATTCAAATTCACGGCAATCTGTAAGAGACCTTTATGCACTCAGAGGGGGCCAGACAACATCCCTTCAGTCATACCGCTTTAGGAACAAATACCAAATATCTCAGGACATGGAAAGGAATCTTTTGGCTGCACAGAACTGTCCTCAAAACGTATGGGATACGTTGATTTTGGGATTTGTTGGAACCGCCAAGTCAAAAGTGAGAAACAGTACCAAGTAGCACAACAACGGTGTCTCAGTGCGTTTTGATAACATCTTCCAAAACTGTTAGGCAAAGAAAGTATTTAAAGACAAAAGCTAAGTGATACAAAGCAAAAATGGCAAAGAATACACTCCAGACAATTTTAATTGCAAGAAACAAAGAGTGCACAACAGCCTGTACAAACACACATATCACTAGCTCTAGAGAGACCAATTCAGTTGTGCAAACCTTGAACCTACATGATCTCGAAACGATCCGACATTACCTGTGCAACACAAAGTCATTCAGGAAATATTCCAGCATATTCACTATGAAACACAACGCATCACTAGGCACAAATACCAATATTGACGTTAGAGCTGTGCTAATGATGGCATTACTCAGTTTTCACTGTGCTCTGAATCAAATACACGGTCTCTACAACATATACTATGTCTTACTGCAAAACAGATTAAGTTAACGTGTGGGAGATTAATACAAGGCTACCGTTGTTTAGAATTAAGTGCAACGTGTAGAAAAAGGTGTGAGGTTGTGTTTTTACGTACTGCTTTTGATGTTCCACTCGCTGGCTCGGTTCGAGTTCTAGAAGAAGAAATAAAGGAGATGAGAAGTTAGAACAAAGCACTTGTACCCAAACCAAAGCAGTGAAACCAGATTATCAAAGCTGAACATCAAAACGTTATGTTCTGATACGTTCCTTGTGCTCTGACGGTAAAGGACTTTGTGAGTCCCAGCTGGGAATGGCCTAACAGGCCCATGTGGGCCTAGGACTCAAAAGATGGTGCAAGTCCATCACAGAGAATGGGATTTTGCCATCTACGTGCCAGTACAGGCATCCAGAAGGCAACTGCTGCCTTTATGACACTATTCAGCTAAAAGGTTTGTCTTGTTTGGTGCCTCCAAGCTTACACCAAGCGAATATGGCCAGTGGGTTCCTCTCTCTCCAAGGCCATCTATTCAGAAGAAGAAAAGCCAGGAAAACAATCCCCCGTCTCCGCAGAAGGAGGCTGGTGCTGTGTGAGGAGCCAGGGCTCTGAGACGTGTACATGCACCCTCCTGCTCCGAGGGGGAGCCGCTGCCCGCGGCTGGGCCACCCGCCGCCCCACGCTGCGCTGCAGGGACTTCACCTCGAGGAACTGCTCTGGCTTCCACAGTTATTAACCTCAACTACTACTGCCATGCTTGTCAGAAACCACGCCGGGACCCAGCTACTGAGCAAACTGACCCAAGTCAGCAGGCGACATTCTGATGGGGCTTTGGAGCCCAACAATAATTAACTCGTTTCTTCCAAGCCCACCGAACCCCTAAGCACACGTAGCGTTTTACTCAGGTGATAACCACAGGCGGGAGAGGCCACAGTCTCTCCACATCACCTGGCATCTTTGCTGAAAAATCTGCACGACCCCTTCAGCTCTGGCCATCTGGCCTCAGTGAGACCACCGCTCACCTTGCCCCACAGATGCACCGCTCACGTTCGCCTGGGTTTTATTACAAAATCTTCACCCTGCTTCCTTTACTCTTTGTGTCACGTGACTGTTGAACCTTTGTCTAACCTCACTGTTCGGCTGCGCTGACACTCACAACCTGCAGCTCTGAAGCCGGACAACAACAAGGGGAAGGCCTGAGGCCACGGCCCCGCTCCCAGCACACGCTGTCACCGTGGCGCAGGGGCCCGGGATGCGCAGAGGAGCTGGGTTCAAGGTGCCGACCTGCGCCCAACGGCTCCACCCGGCCAAACCCCACACCCAGAACCACCACTCTGCCCGCGCCGTGCGCTGGGAAACACCTTCAGGGCTTCCAGCTGTTTGCGGTGCTCAATTCCGCATCGTTATTCTTACAGAATCGAAAGGCCGGGGGGCCGTGAAACGAGCGCAGCCACCCAGTTCACGCGCAAGGGGTGACCCCGACTGCACCGCGGTCCCCGTCTGCCCCCTGCTGCCACCCCCAGGGACCGCGCGGGAGGCACAGCGACCGGCCCGGTCCCCGTCCCCCACCCCCTGCTCCCCGGAGCCTGTCTGAACCGGCCCTGGGCCCTGCGGAGCCTCCCCGCAAGCCCCTCCTGGCCCCCAGAGCCCACCCGGAGCGTTCCTGGGCAGTCTGGATCCCTGCTGAGCATCTGCCCGGAGCCCCCCAAGACCATCCACGGGCCCCCTGGAGCCCCCCCTGGCACCACTCACCGCAGCGGTGAGCGGCTCCGGTGGAAGGGCCGGTGCTGTGGGCGCGGCGAGGGGCAGCTGTGCCGAGGAGCCTGTCGGGTCTGGGTCTGGCTCCGGCCGCGGCTGGGAGCTGCTGGTGACACAGGTCGCCGTGTCCTGACACTGCTCGCCATGGCCTTGATGCTGCTCGTCGCCTCCTTCTCCTCCCTGATCGCCTCCTCCTTATTCACGGCCTGCTCCTTCTCCTCCTTGATCGCCTCCTCACTCCTCACCAACTCCTCACTGCTCGCCACCTCCTCACTAGTCTCCTTCTCCTCCTCAAGTGATGGCCGTTGCCCTGGCACTGCCGGTCACGTCCCGGGCGTCACTAGGACACAGCGGGGGCGGGGCTTCGCTCGGACAAGGGTAGCAGTGCTTCCCTGGTTGCTAGGACACCAGGTGGGGGCTTGGCTTCGCTCAGCCAATAGCAGCAGTGCTGCTGCCCAGGTTGCTGGGAGCTGGGTGGGGGCGGGGCTTCTCCCGGCCAATGGCGGCAGTGCTGCCCGGCCTTCTTTCTGTCGGTGCTGACTGAAGAATCGCGGTGATGAAGGAGGCAGCCTGCTGAGGGCCTGGCCAGAGCAGGCCTGACAACGTCCGGCTCTCTAATAGTGAGAGAGCTGTAAACTTCATTCACAGTAAAAGCTGTGGAGAAAGCCGCGAATCCTCTCCCACTCTGCAAGTCAAATTCTTGACTGTTTCTCACTACTGCTGATTTAACTGTAAATGGCTTCAAAATAACACTTAAATTCTTAACTTTTCATACCAGTAAGCTCTTGGTGCCCTAAGAGAAGCCTTGTGCTGAGAAGGCACTAAGAACATACGGCAATATGTACATCTCTACATTTTGTCACCCCCTAGATGAAGTTACTTTGTAATATGAAACTCGAGTGGGAGGATTTTTGCTTTTATCCTGATCAGATATTTAAGTGCCAGCCCCCTGCTACAGCTGCAGCAGAAGTATTCAAGCTGTCAGCACCAAATTAAACTTTCACTGTCCACTTGGAATTACCACACATTCTTCTCTATCAAGTGCTCTGCCTATTCATCTGAAGCACTCTCTGTGGCAAACTGGAACCATGCACACACCCTGATCCAAGAAACACGAAATACAGGTCTGCCTAAACACACAACTCCTTGAGACGTCTCAATGTAAACCCACTCACCACCTCCTCAGATCTCAAGGAGATCAGCTTATGCACCTTGTACAGAATCTGGAGCTGTGTCATGTGCGTTCTATA